>NC_143197.1:32170000-32770000 GCF_051530095.1 Phoenix dactylifera
TATTAAAGAAATCAAGTTCTATCTATTATGTTTTGTAAAAAATCTTATCAATATTTTTTAGCTCGAAGTATTTGTATTTAGAGAAGCTACTTCATCCTCATCTCAAACTTGAGAATAACCTCGCAGCATTGGCATTGCACATTGAAAAACGTTGATCAATATTTTTTGAAAATGGTTGACTCATATTAAGATACAGAGTTTATATAGTTGCACATTGAAGATATAGAGATCCTTCAAATCACTTATAAGATTGTTCACATTCTTCAATAGTTTAACAGGTCTACTTATAGACCACTGCCTTTTGTAAAAGAATTTTATTGCTTTCTTATGTTTTTCTTTCTTGCAAATCTTTTATAAATAGTTTCTGTAAACTCCACTTTTCTAATAAAGGCTGGGTGGCTTTGCCTCTCTTCATCCAAAAAAGAATTATTATAAATGAGGGAAAATCTGCCAATTAGGTGATGGAGATTAACTCTGAAGCTTTGAAGGAATGCAGAAGTACACGATGCAAGGAGATCTCATACCTTCAGATCTACATAGGTCCGATGCTTAGCATTGTCAAAAGCTTGAAGTTTGACATCTCTCCACCTGAAATAAGTAATAAGAGACCAAAATAAGACCCATCAAAGATCCCTTTTTTTTTGGGGGGGGGGGGGAGTTTTTAACGCAGACCTTCCAGTTCCAAGCTTTTCAACTGCCTCAACCAGCGCTTCGACTTCAGAGACAGAGAATGGCCTCCTAATTCTACGTTGAACAAACTCAGACCGCCTTGGTTTATGCAATGGAACCATGGACACGGCATCAAAGCTCATGGCTGGGACAGGAACTAGAGCTCGTGAGTTTGATGTTGCTGCTGCCGCTACTGGTTTATTTACTAATTTAGTATCAACAGGAGAGTGAACTGAATCATGATCACTCTCAGGAAAATGCAGTGCAGAGGTCACCGGAGGCTCCGGACTGGCATTAAATATCTCTGTAACTGGTGCAGGAGAAGCAGCTGGATGCCTTAAACATAAAAGAAAATTTCTAAACAAGGGGTCACAAAATTAATTTCATGAACAAACATTTCAAATGCTACAGGAATTAAATGCAATTCAACAGCCCCACAGGACAAATGGGAGCCTATATAATTTATAAGATAACTTATATCAGTAACGAATATGAATATCACATCTAATGCGGCTAAATATTTTTTCTTTCTTTTTCCATATCAGAAAGCTGTCAGATGAGGACAGGAACAGATCGTCGTCATTAAACTTCCAAAATAGGAAATTAGATAAACCTATTAAAAATACATTGCTGAGTTGGTAAAACAGTCACCATAGCATTCAGTGAACTGCAGTGAATTTTTATGAAATATAGACATGAAATGAAGGAGAATTGACACCAGTGTTGTTAGATCAAGAAATAAGACAGTTGTTGTAGTTAACTGTGTAAACAAAGTTGCACAATGACATTACCTGGCTAATGGTTCAATCGCATCACAGGGACAATGGGTATGTGGATATTCAGGGCTTGTGACCGGTGATGAAGCTCCTGCAGACTTGGGCTCCAGCATAAAGCCCAAATTGTCCAGCTTATCAACATTAGATATTCCAGCTTGGAGTAGGGTTTTATTATCATCTCTAACCTTCTTTCCTTGGAGTAGAACTCCCACACGCAATCCACCTCCAAGAATAGCTGTCGCAGCTTCCATGATTGTCCTCTACAACATAAAACATACGAGAGAGATTTACATCTAAATTCACAAAGGCCATTTTCCTAGCCACTGAAAGTATATAAAGACAATCGAAGCCTAGGAAGGTGCAAAATCATAAAATAAAAACGAATCAAGAAAACCAAGATAAAGATCAGAAGAAAAAGATCCATCCGACCAATAGTTAGACCAATATAACTTCTTTTTCTTTTTCCTTTGAGAAATGATTAATATAACAAATATTAAAAATAGATAGAGAAGTAAACTGACTAATGCATGATTCACAAGCCAGGTTGTAAATATTACATAAACCTTCTAAAACATATTATTTATGGCTATGGATCTGCCTTAAATCATTGGCAAGATTCACATTTAATGTATTGGAAGAACATTTAGCAATCCAGATTCCCTATGGAGTAGAAAATTATAACATGTATCTAACAAACATGATAGAATGTGGTATTTGCACAGTACACCAGAGATCAGGAACGAACTGAAGTGAAGAGGAGGAACGAACTGAAGTGAAGAGGAGGATCGTATACCTTAAGCAAACCAACAGTAGCAGTTTCTGAAATCTCTATGAAAAGTTCTGGCACATTGAATGATTTGATACTGAGTTTCACTGCAAAAGAAAAGTACTTGTTTCTCATAAGACCATAATGACAGGGTCAAAAAAATGAAGTCAAATATTAAAAAGTCATCATCTTTCCATCAAAACCTATCATACCATGGAAATTTTCAGATTTATATGATGATATTTGACCGGAAGCAGGAGATGATGTGCCATTCCCTGCAAAAGGTAAAATATTTTGTTTAAATCTCCTAAAATTCAAAAAGGAAGATAGGGATGGTAAACTATATAAAACTTATATAAGGAGATACCTCCATGCAGAGCAGCATGTAAATTATTTGTTTTGTAATTTATTTCTTTTTCAGATGAGTTACACAAGCCTTTGCTACTAGTTCCCCCATCAGATAGTGACATTGAGCGGTGCTCAAACACCTTTTTCCTCTTAAATGAATACCTCTGTGTCCTTCGCCGTGTGTAACAAAATTTCAGACTGTGAAAAGCAGGCTTCATATCTAAATCTGATTATTAAAAAAAAAATCTAGTTTATGAGGTTTGCCAACATACAAACATTATTTACCAAAAATAGGACAGAAGTGACAGTATTGAGGTCATCTTCTGACAGGCAGAAAAAAGTCATGGAGATAATCAGCATACCAGTTTTAGAAAACAGCTTTCTTATTTTATGATATTGAGGCTTCAAGGCCTTAGAAGTTATGGTGCGAGGATGAGTGCACCCGGAAGAGTTTTCGTCATCATCTCTATCTGCAATTAGTTCTGTATCATCCCGACAAATGAGAAAGGAGCTAATACGAGGAATGTGATGCCCATGCAGAGGCACCTCAATGCTGCTGTCTGAGCTAGCCAAAGCAGGGGGTTTAGCATCCAGCTCCACTGGATTGTCCGAACTCCAGGAGTGCTGGATGTTTTTAACCACTGCAGCTTCAGCTTCATGCTGCTCAGATACGAACCGTGTCTTGATCCCATCCATGAATTCAGCTTCACATGACTCTGCAGAACCAGGAGAGTAACTTTCAGTGCAACAATTCTTGGCAGTTGTGCCAAGAGAATATCCAAGTGCTTCCTTGCTGCCATTAGCTGCAAAATCCCCAGTATAAATATCCTGGTTCAATACATCAGATTCTACAACAACAAAAGTAGATCCTGAAGCTGTTGCTTTTGAAATTTGCGAATGTTCCTTCAAAGTGTGGGCAATCTGCCTCTGGATGGGAAGTTCAGGAGCAGATGAAATTTCCTTACATCTTACTTGATCAAAAGCTTCATCTTGGCATAGCTTCTCTTCATCCAGTTGTTTCTCTTCCTCCAGTTGCCCCTGTTTAACATTCTGGTTAGAATTTCCGAGTATGCTATGCAGGGTCAAAGAATTTTCTCTCTCTAGTATCTTCCCTGCTACAGCTGCGAGCAAGTCAAATGCACACATTTGGCCATCCACCACCTTCCTTCTAACTGAACGCTTTCTCTGTAACTCAACTATAAGAGATTAGAAAGAGTTCACCGAAACCCATTTGGAAAAGGGGGGAAAATCCAAGTAAATGGCTTGTGATAGAAAACAAATACCTTGGCAGATTTTGGAATTTGAGGCATTGCAGGAACGTGGTAGCCATTGAAACTCTTCTTAAACACCATGTCTCAGAGACTCATGACTTCAAGAAGATCATCGAGCAGCAAGGAAAACATCACTGATTCCACGACCTTTCTTCAGATGCAAAAATGGAGACGCATACCGTATGCAGGTTCAGTTGCTCCATTAATCCAACGAGTATATGAAATACATACCATGGTGCTGGAATGAAAGAAACAACCTGCAAACAGAGCAGATATTAAATTTGCTGACAAAGAGATGCTTCAATGGGTAATATATATATATATATATATATATATATATATATATATATATATATATATATATATATATATATATATATATATATCACAAGGTACTTGAACCAACCATGAAGACCTATGACTAGGTATGAATCAAAAATAAAGTTACTGATTGTAAAATCCCAACACTAAACGCCCTTCTCCCAGAAGCCTACCAAAACTTCATTGTCCACAAAACTAACAGATGGATAGCGGTTCATATGGTGTCATACATCACACGAAAGACATTTCAACAAAAAACCCTAAGATTGAACCGACAAAGTATCGCAGCTTCTAAAAGAAAAACTAATCAAAATGTTTAACCCCTGCTACAGTAATCGATCAGAAAAAGGATATATGCTTCAGCTTCCATTATAGCAGGATATTTAACAGCCAATCAATTTCTATTATATTGTCCAAATCCCAACAAACTGCTAACGAATCTAAAAGCTATATGAAGGAGTGATAGATTTAATGAACATCAGGAGATCCAATTAAGGAAAGAAATCCAAGAAAAGCGTTAGAAGCTTCATAAAGGGAATGTAAGTGTAATTAATGGAATCAGAATTATGAAGCACCGTATTAAAACACAAAACCATGAGATATTAAAAAAAAGATCATAAATTTAAAGCGGAAACAGATCAAAGATGTTACCTTTAAGCGCCTCTGATGATCCTTAGATCCGCTCATTTCTAAAGAAAGTCATACCAGATTAAAGAATCTATGGCATTTTGTAAATAATTCCTGCAAAGTTATAATAACAGAAAAACCTCTTTCCTTCCATCTAAAGCAAAATAAAGCTTATATCGTCCCCCTTTTCAAAAAAAAAATGTTTACAAAGGATCAAACGAGATCAAGTACAAGAGGAAAAGGAAAACGGTAACAGCATCAGGAACCGCGAGACAAGGAATTCAATTGATGGAGAATTCAACAAAAAAAACACGAAATCCATAAAAAAGATAGGATCTTGATTGTCCTGTGGCCGTTTTTCCTTTGAAAAAAAAACAGAATTCAGGAGAAAGTTTTCTTTTTCAAATAGATCATCACAGACACGTCCAGAAGAGAGCAGAACCAGCACGGAAAAGGAATCACGAATTTTTCGAGGATCGGAGAGAAAATAATTGGAAATTAGCTCTCAAGACCGTCTATCCGAAGAATACGGGTAAGAAACAGCATGGAATCCGATCCGCTCCTCACCTCCGCAAGAAAGATTCGGTCAGAAAACCGCATAAAATTCCTCAAGATTCTCGTCCGAAGGAAGATCGCCGAGAAATAGAACAATTCCGGCCAAGCCCGGCAGCGACGATATCGCCAGAATGCGAGAAAACCACCCCCGATCTCGATGGGAATTCAAGATTTGCTTCATGCACGCGATCTCATTATTTTACCAAGAAATCTCTAATTCGGACGGAGCCTAATTCGGAAGCCTAATTTTTCTCTTCCATTTCTAATCGCCTGCTCTCTCTCTCTTTCCCTCCCTCCCCCTGACCGAGAGAACACCAAACCCCATAAAAACCACCCTCTGTTTTCCTTAAGCCCCAGCTTTTATACCATTGACACCTGCGACCGGGTAGTCCGGTAAAATCCACGGGTTCCCAGATCGCCGGTAACCAAACCTCCCTCGCCTTTTCCTCTCCAAGTGCTGAACTTATTCCCTTTTGATGCCCGCCACGTGTACAGACCAGCGATCGTACGGTTAATGATGGTGATCTTTGATCCGAGACGTGATATGGCAAGTATTGCCTTCGTTATTGCTCAAATCAGCATGGCAGCAAGGCTTGAGTTATTAGGTTACTAAATATTCATCTGGCAGACTTGCACATTAAATCTTATGACCGAGTTAGGAGGGCCGTTCAAACTTTCATGAATAACTAAAAGGCTATGAATGTTAGTATAACTGCTACATGTAATCCTGGTAATCATCATTTATTAGATGCTAAATCTTTTACTTGGTGGTAAGTGAAGCTCAAGACCACTTATCACAAAAATAGCATACAAGTACACGTATACATTAATGTATATAATTTTCTACAGTTTTAATTGGCATCAAAAAAAAAATCCATAGTTTTAATAATTCTAGTTTTAGTACCTCTTTTAAGTAAAGAGTCAGAGTTAAATGAATCAAGATGTAAACCCCTGCTTCATGCGGATTAAATAAAGCGTTATTTCTCAATATCGCAAAAAAAATAGTTAATAGTTAAACATGCAAGCATAAGTAGTGGGAATCGTGCATCTCCAAGATATATTCGGCGAATAACCGATGTGGGACTAAACACATACTCACATGAGTCCTCACAATCTCATCCCTATTTAAGTCCTGACATCTTCGTCAGGTTAAGGGTTAAGTTCATTCAAATCTAATCATAAATACCATGGTTGGCCTATGGTCAACCCCAATAGAACCGTGCTGCAGTGTTCTCTAGTCTACATAGGTTATAGGCTGAGTCCGCTCTAATACCGTTTGTAATAACTCAGGATCTTGCCCAAAATAACTAATTAGAAGATATTATTTGCGTTTCTTAATCCTGTATAAGTAGTCAAAATCTATCTAGCAAATAATCAATATGAAACTAAATAGACATTCGTATGAGTCCTACAAATGTCTGCCGTCCTTCCCATTTGAGCCGGTGACGTTGCGCCGGGGAACGGATAGCGTGGCCCATGGAGCGGCCGCTGAGGGCTAGCAACATTGGTACGGGGATAAAGGGGAAGGCGAGGTGAGGGGTGGAAATAACTATTTTGTGCGGTGGAGAATGAGTGGGGTCCGGACGGTCGAGGGCGAGAGGAGAGAGAAGCACCATGCCACCAAGTCTCCCGCAGCGCGGAAGGTCTACTCTGATCATGCTACTACAATGGTTCCTCGCGGATCTCCAGGCTCCAGCCAAAAGAATTCCTAATCATCATGCCCTTCTTATATTCGAGTGATTAAGAATTTTGATAAAAACATTAGAGCCATGACTTTCTAGATTCGAAGGAATCAAAACATTAGAGCCATGATATAATTTATTTGACTTAAATATTTATATATTTTTAGCATAAAAACTAAAAAAAGAAGAAGAATTAAAGGTAAAGGGAAGACTATGCATGATCTTAGAATCGACGTTTCAATATAACTATTAAACTTGTATTTATTGTTTTGTCCTAAGATGATATTATTGCTCGAAAAATATCATATTTTAAAAACTTTATTTTTTTATTTCTTATTTATTTTATTAGCTAAGATAAATTTAATTGTGGTCCCCACTGCCCACTTGGGTAATCGTAGATGGCTACCTAAAATAACAATTTTTTTTTGCATGGATATTCTTCTGAAAATTTAAATTTACGTAAATACCCTTTTAAAATTTATATTTATTTTTGTCCTCTCATAAAATATTGTTTTGTATGAATGCCTCTAATATAACAGTTCTTCTAACACCATTAATAAAAAGCATATTTATTTTAATTAAAAATAAAATAAATTTTTGAAACTATCTTTTTGTCTTCCATCGCCATCGTCTTATAAATATTTTTTTTTGCACATTTAATCATTAAAAATATTTTAGTCATTAATTTTAATTTGAAATCGTTAATTTTTTAACGACATTAGATGGCATGGGTACATATGCAAAAATAAGGATAAAAAAAGATAAAATAAAAAAACAAGTGTTTTACGAGGATATATATGTAAATATTAATTTTGAAAGAATATTTATACAAAATTTGATATTTAGATGGCCCTAAAAAACCCAAATAAGAATAAAACCCCATTCGGAATCTTACGCCAAAAGGATCATATTAATGGCTTTTTTTGAACTACCAGTTTTATCTGGCATTGTTTTTGTGGCTGCTGTAAAACTAGTAGACTGCTCTTGATTTATATTAAATGAAAAATATATGACACGCAATACACATGGAGAGACAAGAGCAGCGTAACAGAAGATTTGCAATAAGGCTAACATCTACACCTCTATCAGCATTTATTAAGAGTAGTTGACGATGTTGAGAGATTTTCCACATAAACACTAGTTGAACCAGCATAATAAAAATGAAAATTAATTCCTCACGCTTCCGATGACAGATCGAAAGTTGAATTCAGCTAGAATAGCTTAACTAATTTTTTCCGCACAACAAGTGTTAGCTTGCAGCCATCGCATGGTTGAAGATAGAAATGTCAGCGCGTGCTATGACTGTGATTAAGAGAGATGGAAGGCCAACTATTAAAAAAAATAACAGAAGAAAAAGAAAAAAAAAAAGAACATGAGGCCATATAAATTATAAAATATTGCAAGACCAAGCCTCGTCTCTATCCAACGACATCTACTGCGCGGAGTCATCTAGTAAAATTGCAAGCGTATACAGCAACAGCCAAATTAAAAACTTAAGATATTTAGGTGAGTTTTTCATAGTTATATATATATATATATATATATATATATACACACACATGCAGCCAATGCAGATTACTCTCTCTCTAAAACATTTGAGAAAGATCAACAGATCAGCAGATATATTCATCTTGCTCCCACCTCTAACTCGCCTCTCTCTCTCATCTCAGAGACCAAGAGCGTAAGAATCCAAGTTGTCTCGTTCAAATTAGATTGATACGAAGCTGAGACAGAGATATTGCCGATACAAACTATAATTGGGATGGACAGACCGATCTCTAACTCGGTGGCGACTAAACATGCCTAAAACCTTTACCAAGACAGGAAAAAACGCCGGCAAATTTTATAGGATTTCTGTGTCATCTTCCCGTGGTTAGATGCAGTAACAAGATAATGATGATATGACAAGGCGACAATCGACAACCAACCTAACTAATAGCCCGTTTGACCTTCGTCATCTGGAGAAGGAAAAAAGCACGAGCTCCTGGTTACCCCTAACACTTTGAAATTAAGAAGTCTTGATCAAGGTCATGCAATTAACACGAAAAAAAAACATAAACAACGAGGACATATTCCAAATTTCTCGATTGGTCTGGAGTTTGGTGTTATTTATCTGCCATTACAGTAGAGGACCATGATATGTGAGAGACTCGATTAAAATAGTAATACTGGTAATCAGAGCAGGACCCACGGCATACGTCAGCACGTCGGACAATTGAAAACTTGGTGGCTTGTGGGAGATCATGGGTTCATGAACGCATTGCAGGGAAAAATGATCATACTGCACAGTTTATTCCAACAACCGGCATTGCAGGCTTGTAGTGGAGCTACCTCTATTATTCTGAAGCCCACCGACACTTAAGCATGTATTTAAAAAAAAAAATCTTTATTGTTTTCCAAATCAATTCATCATATCTTTTTTATTAATCCTTTCAATCTTTAGATTCACATATTGATCCTCACAATCCTATAACTCTTTCCATATATCTTTTGGGTTTAGTTAAGAAGGCCTAAACTGAATATACTTAGTTTAGTGTCTGATAATATTAAAAAACATGCTTAGTCTCTCCCAAAATCTCTCCAATGCTCATTCAACTCGCTATTCTTCCAAGCTGTAATGGCACTTATTTGGGCCCCCAACAACCTACCTATCTGCCATGTTATGGCAGTAGGAAAGTAGATTTACGCAACTTGGAATGAGACTTTCGGGTAAATAAAGCATCCTAATATCAATTTACTAGTAGTTCTCATTCTACTAACTATTTTGGCCTTAAAAGGGAAAGAGGGAGAGGAAGGATGAGAGATGGTGGGCGACTTAGGTAGAATGGATAATGGGAGCAGTCTCAAGTATAAACTATATTCATTTTTAGTCAGATTTTGTACTAGACCTATTTTGATTTTTTTTTTTTTGTGCCGAACCCGGTCTATGATTACGGAGAGGGGTGACCTAATTCCCTTGTCTTGATTACTTTCAAGTTTTTTTTTTTTTCAAGTCTATGATTGAATTTTTATGTAAGGAACAAAAACCTAAGTTTTTTTTTTATAAAAAAATCCATCATTTGTTTAAGGAATACCAGCATACACGTACAATACAGCATATTGCAAGAATTAATATACAAATTAAAAAAAAATAGAGGGATTATGAAAATATGGAAGATTATAGGGACTCATATCCCAGAAAATCCAAAAGAAGAGAGGTTTTGTTTGGTTGGGTGGTGGTGGTGGGTAGGGGGCCAGCAATGATAGCAGCAAGGAAGAGATTATAGGTCTTTGCCTGCTATATCATTTTAAGGCTTGGTGCTCTATGTAATACCCTAAAAAAAAAAAAAAAAAAAAAGAGAAAAAAAAAAGGAAAGAGAGATGGGCCGGCCCGAAAAGACCGGGCCCATCCCTCTTTTTACGATCGTGCCCTAGGCACGATCGTGGATGAAGAGAGGAGAATGGGAGAGGGGGGCGGCGGCGTTGGAGGGGATCGTCGGAGAGGAGATGGGCGCCGAGGTCCGGCCGGCCGCGGAGGAAGACCACTTTCCTTCGGTGAAGATCCCCACGGGTGAAGAGACCTTGGAGCCGTGCGCATTAATCCGAGCTGCTCGCGGACTTTCTCCACCGAGTCCTCGCCGGAAAAGTCGCCGGAACACCCCGTCGGACCGAGGTAAGTGTGGCTCCTCTCCTTGCATGTCATTTGCTAGATTTAGGGCTGCTTTGGTTAGGGATTTGCCCGGTGAATCGTCGGAGAAGAGCCCGAAACAGGGTACCCCTGTTTCGGCCTCTTCTTTCCGGGTTTTGGCCGCCGCCGGCCGCCGGGATGGGCCGGGATCCATGGCATTGGGGGTCGGTCGGGTCTGTGTGAGGGTCGGAGAGGGTTTTCTATGATTTATTTGAAGATGGGGATGGTGGACCGAGGGCTTCCTCTCGTGGTTTCACCCTCTTCTTCTCTCCCTCTTGTCGGTTCGCTGCCGGCCGGCGACGACGGTGGGACCTGGACACTGTGGCTGCCATCGGGTGGGGGAAGCCAAGCCACCATCATGGTGGTTTTTCCGTGGATGAATGGAGGAAGGGGGAGGGGACCCTGTGTCGGTTTTGGGGGAAGAAGAAGAAGAAGGAGAAGAAACTTCTTCTTCTCTCCCTCTCTTGGTCGGCCACCATCGCCGGCGACTGCAACAGTGGCGGCCGGCGATGGTTCGGCCAGTGGTGATGTCGGGTTGGGGAAGGAGAGGGCACAGCCACCATGGTTGTTGCCCTTGGATCAAAAAGGATTTGAGGGAGGGAGATGTATTCCCAACCATGAAGAGAGACGGATCATCCCTTTCTTTTGGTCTCTTCACTGGGACCGGCCATCATCGCTGGCGTGGCAGCGGCCATGGCTGGCGACGACATAGACCGGTGGTACAGGGTGGGAGTCGGGCCACCCCGACTGCCCTAGATTTGAGGGATTGAGATGTTTGGGGACCTGGTGATGGACCCCATAGTAGATATGAATTATGGTTTAGAATATTTAAATATTAAATAATTTAGTTGTGATTTATAATTGATGTTGTAGAGGAAGAGTCGGCGGAGCCAGGAGGTTTGATCAGGGGACTCAGCACCCCAGCGCGTAGGTTGTGATTCGGACCGTATTTGAGTCAGTCTACAATTTCGGTAAGGATCCTTGTACGCCAATCCTGCATGATATAATATTTTTATACTTAGATATGTATGATATGCTATAATCCAGATAAATCAAAAATAGTTTTATATTAAATTATATTTTGATCGTGTTGGCTTGTGGTTGATATTATGATCGTATTCTCTTGTGGTTGGTATTATGATGGATGCATGCATGCGCATAACTTACACCTACATAATTGGACTGATGGATGTGGTGCACTAAACTAACTATGTGATATTGGTTGCCCCGTCACGGGCTGGAAACGTGACCGTGGTTAGTTTAAAGCCGGAAATAAATATAAAGGAATTGATGTGTGGATGTAAACTGGATTGTATGAAAAGGGACTTTGGGTTTATCTTGTTATTATGGCAGGCCCCGTCACAGGCTGAAAAATGTGGTACTTTGGTAGGCCCCCTCACAGGCTAGAAATGTGGAACTATAATGTGCAGGCCCCGCCACAGGCTAAAAATGTGATACTTTGGTAGGCCCCCTCACAGGCTAGAAATGTGGAACTATAATGTGCAGGCCCCGCCACAGGCTGAAAATGTGATACTTTGGTAGGCCCCCTCACAGGCTAGAAATGTGGAACTATAATGTGCAGGCCCCGCCACAGGCTGAAAATGTGATACTTTGGTAGGCCCCATCACAGGCTAGAAATGTGGAACTATAATGTGCAGGCCCTGCCACAGGCTGAAAATGTGATAATTTGGTTGCCCCACCACAGGCTGAGAAATGTGACTGAGATTTGACCCAAAGTCGGAAAGATAATTAATCCGGATCAAGTTAATATAGAATGAAAAGAAAAAGCATTGAAAACATTAATGAAGATTTATGAGCTATCGTATGCTATATCATTCTTGCGTGGTTGGACTTTTATTGATATTTGACGTACATACTTATATTGATTATTTGAGCCTTTTGATAGCCGGTTTATGATTTCATGAAATGTACATCGATTTGTCGTGGTTTTCGAATTCATATTATTATTGTGTTGGTATGGATGTGTAGGGATTCTTACTGGGCTGTAAAGCTCACCCCCTCTTCTTCTTTTTCTTTACCAGAGTTACATGATGCATTGATTTGGACGGGATGGGCGCAGAGTGCGAGTACCCGAGTCATTAGTTAGTTGGTTTGTTTATCTTTCTTTGATGTTGATGAACATTTGAAGATCTTGTAATTGAACTAATTTGTTTATCTGGTGTGGACATGTTAGATTTGTCTATTTGAATTACTAAATTAATTGTGGATTTATTGGAATTTTTGATAATCATAGGCCTTGCATGATCTTTAGGGCACTGCTCTAGGGCTCATGCGGCCGGTCGCGTTTCGGACCCGGGTGCTGGGTTCGGGGCGTGACAGAGTGGTATCAGAGCTTAAGGTTAAGGTATCCTAGAGTTTATGTTCAGGTGAGTATCAGTGGAGAATTATGATAGAAAAACTATCAGAGATTTGGTTTATAATCACTTGAGATTGTAACAAGAATGATATTATAATCTAAGGTTTAAGACCACTAGGGACTGTGGCCCTAGTGGCATTAAAGTTTGAGGTTTAAGATTATTGGAAAATGTGACCAGTTGGAATCTGAGCATATGATTAAGATCACTTGGGTTTGCGACGGAAATATATCATAGCTTAAGGTTATGATCACTTGGAGCATGACAATTAAATTCAGTGCTTAAGGTGTAAGATCACTGGGCATTGTGATAAAATATATGCATCGGGTTTTGGTTTTCGATGAGTGTGGAAGGAAAGTATAAATTATCTTTGATCATGATAAGAGAGGTTTGACCTAAGATAAGTGTAGGAAGGTCCACAATGGCATATCAGTTATACCATATTCGGATATTATTTAAATGACCTGCAAGTTCAAATTTGATATGGGTTTTGATATAATCGTACTTTTGGTTTTGCTGCTAATTATTAGAGTGGGATTTGTACGTAGATCTTCCATAGTATTGAAGTGAGCTAAGAAGATTTCATAATATTGAAAGGAATGTTCTTCAAAGTTGAATATGTATGTGGTATTGGCATGTTTGGATATTACAAATAGGTCTATTTTTTTATTGATATATTTGATTTTATTTTGAGGCTATTGAGTTGGCATATTGATGGGGGAATTCTAATTATTGAATTCATATATTTGGATTGGGCTACTGAAATTGTTTTATAATTGTTGGAGACTATTGGATGTGTTAACTTGAACGCAAGTCTAGATTTATGATCTAACCAGAAATCTTTGTAAAATACAATATTGAGTAGAGATTTCAATTTTGAGATGCTTATATGAGTTATCACATGTAGCATTGATGTTAAACATTAAGAATCTTAGTGAAGAAAGATTTGGAGGATAATGGAGTTAATTCTATTCATAGTAATATTGGCTCAACAGTTCTAACCCATTGAGTTTGAGGTAAATTCTGTTGGAAGGAAAATCAATGTAGATTTTCTAATTAAATTGCAAAGAGAATACAAGAATTACCCCCTTTAAATTAAATCTAGATATTTTGGATTCTAAAAAGGTTGTGGAGATTGTGACCTTAAACTTGATTAATGGCTTGAGGGTTAGTTATGGTTAGTATCTTCTACATAAATTTCAATTAAAGTTTTGAAATCTGGATTTTCTTATTCCTAGTGCAAAGTGATATTTTGGTCATAAATCATTTAGAGACCTTAGAGTATTTAATGGATTAAATCAGAGTGCACAGCGGAAGTGTGGTGGTTTGAGTTATTTTGAAATTGGTTAAGGACATTAATATTTGATGTAAAAGGTATTATGATGGAACACTTGAGTTAGTTTCTAGTAGAGGAGAATGGTGTTGATTCTATGGATGATCTAGAGGTAGCTATGTAACTTTCACCAATGGGTTCTTCTTTTGTTGACAACCTTTGGAAGAAACTTGGGCATGTTAAATTTAGTGTTAACGGTTGATGATTCCTTGGTTGGTTTTAGACTTGGAATGTTTTAACATGGATCTCTTATTTGTTGGAATGATATGGGAGAAAGAAAAGAAAAATGATTATAGAATATTAGGAGCATTTGATACTAAAGATTTTTTTCCTATTTCTGTCAAGCCAATTATGATCTCTGGGTAGAATTAAGAGAAATTAATTTCTTTGGGATATAATTATGGCATTTTAATCCAAGGTTGGGAGTTTAGAATTCTTTTGAAGGAGATCAAAAGAACTTACTATGTGTGGTAAATAGAAAGGATCAAGTTTTGAGATGATGTAATTTTTGTATGTCAAAACCTTGTGGGTAGGTACTCCGAGAGGGAGACTATTTGAAATCTCAGGGATGATATAATGGATGCAATTTTTTTTAAAATTTGAGGCTTCAAGTAAGTTAATTTCGAGGACGAAATTTTTTTTAAGGGGGAGAGTATGTAATACCCTAAAAAAAAAAAAAAAAGAGAAAAAAAAAGGAAAGAGAGATGGGCCGGCCCGAAAAGACCGGGCCCATCCCTCTTTTTACGATCGTGCCCTAGGCACGATCGTGGATGAAGAGAGGAGAATGGGAGAGGGGGGCGGCGGCGTTGGAGGGGATCGTCGGAGAGGAGATGGGCGCCGAGGTCCGGCCGGCCGCGGAGGAAGACCACTTTCCTTCGGTGAAGATCCCCACGGGTGAAGAGACCTTGGAGCCGTGCGCATTAATCCGAGCTGCTCGCGGACTTTCTCCACCGAGTCCTCGCCGGAAAAGTCGCCGGAACACCCCGTCGGACCGAGGTAAGTGTGGCTCCTCTCCTTGCATGTCATTTGCTAGATTTAGGGCTGCTTTGGTTAGGGATTTGCCCGGTGAATCGTCGGAGAAGAGCCCGAAACAGGGTACCCCTGTTTTGGCCTCTTCTTTCCGGGTTTTGGCCGCCGCCGGCCGCCGGGATGGGCCGGGATCCATGGCATTGGGGGTCGGTCGGGTCTGTGTGAGGGTCGGAGAGGGTTTTCTATGATTTATTTGAAGATGGGGATGGTGGACCGAGGGCTTCCTCTCGTGGTTTCACCCTCTTCTTCTCTCCCTCTTGTCGGTTCGCTGCCGGCCGGCGACGACGGTGGGACCTGGACACTGTGGCTGCCATCGGGTGGGGGAAGCCAAGCCACCATCACGGTGGTTTTTCCGTGGATGAATGGAGGAAGGGGGAGGGGACCCTGTGTCGGTTTTGGGGGAAGAAGAAGAAGAAGGAGAAGAAACTTCTTCTTCTCTCCCTCTCTTGGTCGGCCACCATCGCCGGCGACTGCAACAGTGGCGGCCGGCGATGGTTCGGCCAGTGGTGATGTCGGGTTGGGGAAGGAGAGGGCACAGCCACCATGGTTGTTGCCCTTGGATCAAAAAGGATTTGAGGGAGGGAGATGTATTCCCAACCATGAAGAGAGACGGATCATCCCTTTCTTTTGGTCTCTTCACCGGGACCGGCCATCATCGCTGGCGTGGCAGCGGCCATGGCTGGCGACGACATAGACCGGTGGTACAGGGTTGGAGTCGGGCCACCCCGACTGCCCTAGATTTGAGGGATTGAGATGTTTGGGGACCTGGTGATGGACCTCATAGTAGATATGAATTATGGTTTAGAATATTTAAATATTAAATAATTTAGTTGTGATTTATAATTGATGTTGTAGAGGAAGAGTCGGCGGAGCCAGGAGGTTTGATCAGGGGACTCAGCACCCCAGCGCGTAGGTTGTGATTCGGACCGTATTTGAGTCAGTCTACAATTTCGGTAAGGATCCTTGTACGCCAATCCTGCATGATATAATATTTTTATACTTAGATATGTATGATATGCTATAATCTAGATAAATCAAAAATAGTTTTATATTAAATTATATTTTGATCGTGTTGGCTTGTGGTTGATATTATGATCGTATTCTCTTGTGGTTGGTATTATGATGGATGCATGCATGCGCATAACTTACACCTACATAATTGGACTGATGGATGTGGTGCACTAAACTAACTATGTGATATTGGTTGCCCCGTCACGGGCTGGAAACGTGACCGTGGTTAGTTTAAAGCCGGAAATAAATATAAAGGAATTGATGTGTGGATGTAAACTGGATTGTATGAAAAAGAACTTTGGGTTTATCTTGTTATTATGGCAGGCCCCGTCACAGGCTGAAAAATGTGGTACTTTGGTAGGCCCCCTCACAGGCTAGAAATGTGGAACTATAATGTGCAGGCCCCGCCACAGGCTGAAAATGTGATACTTTGGTAGGCCCCCTCACAGGCTAGAAATGTGGAACTATAATGTGCAGGCCCCGCCACAGGCTGAAAATGTGATACTTTGGTAGGCCCCCTCACAGGCTAGAAATGTGGAACTATAATGTGCAGGCCCCGCCACAGGCTGAAAATGTGATACTTTGGTAGGCCCCCTCACAGGCTAGAAATGTGGAACTATAATGTGCAGGCCCCGCCACAGGCTGAAAATGTGATACTTTGGTAGGCCCCATCACAGGCTAGAAATGTGGAACTATAATGTGCAGGCCCTGCCACAGGCTGAAAATGTGATAATTTGGTTGCCCCACCACAGGCTGAGAAATGTGACTGAGATTTGACCCAAAGTCGGAAAGATAATTAATCCGGATCAAGTTAATATAGAATGAAAAGAAAAAGCATTGAAAACATTAATGAAGATTTATGAGCTATCGTATGCTATATCATTCTTGCGTGGTTGGACTTTCATTGATATTTGACGTACATACTTATATTGATTATTTGAGCCTTTTGATAGCCGGTTTATGATTTCATGAAATGTACATCGATTTGTCGTGGTTTTCGAATTCATATTATTATTGTGTTGGTATGGATGTGTAGGGATTCTTACTGGGCTGTAAAGCTCACCCCCTCTTCTTCTTTTTCTTTACCAGAGTTACATGATGCATTGATTTGGACGGGATGGGCGCAGAGTGCGAGTACCCGAGTCATTAGTTAGTTGGTTTGTTTATCTTTCTTTGATGTTGATGAACATTTGAAGATCTTGTAATTGAACTAATTTGTTTATCTGGTGTGGACATGTTAGATTTGTCTATTTGAATTACTAAATTAATTGTGGATTTATTGGAATTTTTGATAATCATAGGCCTTGCATGATCTTTAGGGCACTGCTCTAGGGCTCATGCGGCCGGTCGCGTTTCGGACCCGGGTGCTGGGTTCGGGGCGTGACACTCTACTCTCCACTTAGGATGAGTTGGCTGCTGCATATATGATAGTCCCGCAGCCCTGCTCTTCTACTTGAAATTGTGTGATTGAACCCGGCTATTGTTGCCAAGATATCTTATATAATTGCAAGAGTTTAGGACGTGGATTCTTTCTCTCTAGCTTAGAACATACCCAACCAAAGGGTCTTTGGGGGAATAGCTGCCAAAGAAAGAAATATGATTTGGATAATCAGATTAGACTAGAAATGTGGAGCGAAATGGTTAAGATATGCATTAAAAAAAACAATTACTATGCATCAGTACATATCCTAGGATGGTGGGGAGGAATGGAGTTTGAGAATCTTTCTTTCTTTTTTAAAAAAAAACTTAACAAAAAGACTGTAGGGATGTTAAATGCCCAATTCAAGTGCATACATGGGAGGTCCGAATGAATGATGTACATGAAAAAGGATGACCGAAAAGAACGATGAGAGAGTGAAAGAGCAGAGGGAGGAGAGAGAGAGAGAGCATTGCCCCTTTATGTCAAATCCTGCAAAATCATCGAGTCCCTCTGCACAGCGTAGCTTTTCCTTCTCCACCGCCGACTCATGGCGCGACACATACCTTCCAAAACCTCCCATCATTCATGAACTTGGAGCGAAAAAAAATGATTGACTATGAAGCTCCGCTTGTCTCTTTTTCAGGAGGCAGAGAGAGAGTAGATTTGTGATTCAGGACCACGAATACAAGTGCGTAGTAGCCGATGATCGACGGTATGTAAAGGCGTCGGGCATGCAAAGCATGCATTAGGGGCTGATAGTATTTGCTTAGAAGATGGCTTAGCTATGATGATCGACTGGATTTAGAAATAATACAACAATGACAATCAGCACTTACTGCTTTAGAACATGTATAGGATTTTGAAAAGACTTGACACTTTGCAGGTCACTCATATCTTTCGGAAAGTGAATAACGCCACCGACTGGGTTGCTTCCTTTGCTGCACATCACTCGGAAGAGTTTTTTTGAGAGAGCCCTGAGGTTGTTCCTCCCACTCTTCGTCAACTTCTTTTGTCGGATTATTCTGAGTGCACTCACACTTGTCTAGTATAAGCCGCTGTTATATAACGCAGCATTGCTATTGGTCTCACCTGAGCTTTTTTTTTTTTTTTTTTTGTCCCCTTCCATGTTGATTTTAGCCGGTTCAAATTGGAGACTTGACACATGAAGTAAGTCCTTCTGAGTTTAATAACAAATAATTTTATTTAGCCTGCATTTTTATTGAGCTTTGCATACTTACAGTTGACCTGTGTTCTATAAAATGGCCTCCAGTGATCTTATTTCAGAAAAGTAGATGATCAAGAAGAGCTTGGCCAATAATTTATTCAGTTGACCAAGAACCGTTGCAAATCTCCATTATGACTGCTTGGATTGACTAACTTATTAGTTTGGTAAAGACAGGGAACAGGGTGAAGAGCTTCATCTACTTTGTATGATTTGCTGAGTGATATCAAGGAAAAGAAGGAATTGGCTCATTTTTGTACATTATCGTGCCTTCTAGTTTGTCTACCCTACTTTTGTTTCTCTCTCTACAACAGTGCTATCTGGAGGGACAGGTATAATCAAAAAGGCATATCTACTAAGATGATCAGGAGAATTTACACTTGCGAATTCCGGGTATATATTTTTTTTTGATATAATTAGGAATTCATGCTTCAACTGAAAATAGACATGTCCAGCTTGAATTGGATGAATGCTTGCAATTGTCCGTGCAAATGGTTTGGTCGGTCCAAATTTAAGACCCAAACACCAATCCGCTCAGCCTGATAAAACCAGTTCGACGTTCTCGATCCGGCCTTGGATTTAGACTGACCCGCACTCAATCCAAAACCAGAGACGCACTCCAACCGGACCGAACCGATCTCATGGGCGCCGATCCCTCCCATCCGCCACGAACAGGTGTCAAGAACTTGGCAATCGGGGCCGTTGTGGACGTTCTCTGAATGCGCTCCTGTGTAGTGTTCCCGCTCGACGATCATGAACCCAACGGCCCAGATCTTCTAGGACACGGGTAGAAAACCGAAGCCCGTTGTAGGGGTAATCCGTGTAAAAGCGCAGGGGCACTCGACGATTCAAAACGCAGAAAATTAGGCGACGGGAACGATTTCACCCCTCTCTTCTTCCCTCTCTCGGACGCTCTATTCTCTCGATCCCTTCGTCCATTCGAATCGCCCCGTCTTTCCTTTAGGTACGCACGCCCCCATTGCTCTCTCTCTCCATTCTTTCTTTTCTCTTTCCTTCTAATTTTCTTGGTTAATGGAATGGCCGGGCTAGGGTATATCAGTTTCTTCCAGCGATTCCTTTAATTTGAACGGAAGAAAGAATAATTCTGCTGCAAATTTACTCTGTTGCAATCATAGTCATTAAAAGTGAACAAATCTTTGATGCCCAAGAGCCGATAAAATGAGGGTTTGTGTTTTAGGCGCGTCGAGTTCATTGAGGAGGAAGAATGAGTAATTACTATTGATAAGCAGTTTAACAAGATAAAGTCAACGACAATTTTCTGTCTTTAACTTTGTCGAACAGCTATGCTTTCTTTAGGAAGTGCAAAAGCAATTTGGAAAACTAGTCTTTGTATCTTTTCTGTGCTGAAATATTGTTTAACATCAGAAGAAATTCAGGGTATATGCATAAGTCAGAAATGTTCCAGGCCAAAACAAAGTTTTGTGAAATTTATTCCACAGCTGAGATTCTTGATTCCATGTGGTTAATTGTCCAATTCTAGTTCAATTTGTGACATTAACAAGACCTTTTCCCCCAAGAATACTGCATGATGATAATATCTTTTATCTAAACTTTAATGTGGCACTTCAGGCATGTCAGCAGGCTCGATTTTCAGTCCTTGCTAAAATAAGTTCGGACTCCCCTTTATTTAGCTCCCAAAATGCATATCCCCTCACAATAGATGGTCATGGGAACTACCGAACTCGGCTTATCTGCTTATCATATCATGGTACTTCTTAAAGCTCACAGTAGCCATATCCAAAGCTTGACACATGGGCACTGATATCGACATTCCATGGGTTTATCTAAGACTAAGTGTTATCCTTCTTTGTCGCCTCTACTTCTTCAAGGAGAATTTGAACATGGAGCAAACATGCAAGCATCTCTTCATATAGGGTAGTCCAGTCCTCTGTTCTTCCTCCACTCTTCTCGAAGCCTTCCACCATGATGGTTGTCCTTGGAGCATCTTGTTGCCAACTTTCTCTACCCCATTCACATCTAAGATGGGTCAAATCTAATTCTTATTCACCCTTGTGCAGTGATTTTGCCACATGTAGGATTGTAGTGGAACCAAATGAAGGTGTTCACAAAGAGAAAAAGGGGTCAAAAAAATAAAAAATCTAACGTCCTATGAACACTCTAGACAATGTTTGCATGCAGTCACTTAAGCAAGTTACATGCATAATGCCCTTCCATCACATTGCTTGCCCTAAGAAGTGCCACTTCACATAAATGCTTGCCCTTTATGCGTAGCAGTCCTTAAATTTAGAGGACTATCCTTGTGAACGCAAGGTCCAAGTCATAAGTTACTTCAACTACACCAAATGAAATAAGAAAATGTCTGCTCAGAGGGTCTCAACCCCCTCCCCCCTCTGCAACACACACAACCCATAACCCTAAACATGTAGGATGTAAAATCATTATGCAGCTAACTAGCTCAAGTAAAAGGAGGGTTAGGTGCATAAAGACTTCTATTTATTGGTGGATGCTTGAAGCTATGTTACAGATTTGTATGGCAGGTTTATCCTTATAACAACAAGTGGGTGTGGCATACACTATGCTTGCCTGACTTAGCAACGAAGAATGTGATTTTGAAACATGCAATATTGCTTGATATATATGTACACACACACATATGTATATGCGTATATGTGTATATATGTTATGTACATGTATATATGTATATATATGTGTATATGTATGTATGTATAGACATCCTCAATCTTGTTTTAGAGTCCACAAGACACCGTTTAAATGATGATATGTCGTATTGAGCTTTGGCAAGGAAATGCATTAAGTTGCAGGTGGGGGTTAATATTTTTAGTAGGAAATTGTGTGGTAACTACATCAAATACCTGTGGACTTCATAATTTACCTTGTAACTTGAATGCACTTAAAATTTCTATTCATTGGACTTAGGTATTGGATAGGCTTGTTATTTT
Organism: Phoenix dactylifera; assembly: GCF_051530095.1. NCBI lineage: Eukaryota > Viridiplantae > Streptophyta > Magnoliopsida > Arecales > Arecaceae > Phoenix > Phoenix dactylifera. The sequence continues at coordinate 32,192,015 of NC_143197.1, forward strand.
ATTTTCACAGAATGGTTAAAAGTTAATAAAGTTTTCTGTCTGAGCTGTACCAACACATCCTTCTCACCAGACATGCTGCTAAAAGATGATTGTTACTAATCTTGTAGTTTTGGAACATTTATTCATGTTATGATTTGATGACTGAATGATATTGTTATCAAAAACCTGATTGATTTCAGATGGGATCACCAGAAGAGGCCATAGAAATAAATATCTTGGAAAGACGCTTGTTGGCAGGTTCAACTTCAAATGAGTATTCTGATGCTGATGACGACACAATTCTCTATAGTGCATCTTTTGAAGAGATGGAAGATAACTATGTCAAATATCAAACAGCTCAGTGGATTCTATATTCCTTACTTCTGATGTTGGCATGGGGAATAGGGGTCTTCATGCTGCTTTACTTGCCAATACGAAGACGCATATTGCGGAAGGATTTTCAGTCTAGGAAGCTATATGTGACCACCAATGCTATTATTTACAAGGTAAAATCAAGAAATTGTTGGTTTTATTGTTTTTATTGTAATGCTCTATGACTACTTAATTGCTTAAAAGTGGAGTAACAGATGTTTATTATAATTACTACTCAGCTTTGCTTGAATATATGTTATATGACTTTGAGTTATTTCTTATAAGGAAACTATTTTTCTTTTCCTCCTTTTTCTTTTTGATGGGTAGAAAGAGTCCAAGTACTTCATGCAATTGCAAAAGATGACAATCTAGTATATTTATGTATGATAGACTTGGCTATTGGTGATATAATGCTATTGTCATAAGCTAGGTGAAATTTTTATGGCATAACATTTTAACTTTTCATTAGGTAGTGATTATTGAGGATGAGGTGGCGCATTGTCTTGCTGATTAAATTGGTTGTATGGGTAATTTCATGAACCTTTGGCCTTGCACATGCTTTTGGTACTTATTCTGGCACATGATCTCATTCCCGACCCCCTTTTGCATTTCTAATTCATGTATAGATAGATCCACAAAGGACATTGACGGTATCCCAAAGTGACATGATCTAGGATGGGAACTTGGAGTCTTCCAATTTCCAAGATGAGGTTGAGATCTGATACATGATCCACGTATCTCAGACCTATCTGTTCATTACCTAAGATGAAGGCCTAAACCAACCTAGATCTTCAGTTGAATAAATTTGGATATTTCCCCTTTTTAATTGGATCCATGCCATGCTAGATCTAAAAGGGTAATTATCCAATTATGGTCCTAGCAATTCAGGGTCCTGGAAGAGGCAAACTGGTGTTAGATCTAACCTCCTTTTTTTTGTGGGGGGAGGGGGGGTACGACGTGGCTGCTCCAGGATTCGAACTTGTGCCATTGTGCTTGTCAGTCCAAGCCTTTTACTATGGCACCAAGTAATGGCCTCTCAGGTCATGTTGGATCTCCACTCTAAAAACCTACTGGAACCTAATATAGAGCTTTTTGCCAATAGCAATGTGGATTGGGAAGGAACGAAGTTCAAAGAGGAAGAAGGGGGATAAGCAACAAAAAGGGATTCCATTGTCTTAAAAGAGTATTTTTTAGTATTCATGGTGAAATTCTTCTGAAGAACTAGAGATGTGGCTATAATAGTTGCAGAAGATGATCTGATTTTATGGAGGTATTAAAGACTTATCTTGTAGAATCCTACCCATTGTACTTTGATCTTGAGTTCCTTCAGGAGATTTTGCTTGCATGATTGAGGGTAAGACATGCAATGCCTCCAGTTCAGTTAAAGGGAAGGAGCTACTTTGCTGATTAATATATGTTGCAATGGCATGGTTGGATAGCTTCAAGCTTCTTCAAACAAGTTATTGGAGATGGAAAGGGAAACAGTTGGGCAAAGGGCACCATGTAGCTGGAAAAAACTTCTCTGGTGTTGTATCAGTTTCCGTCAGCTATCAACTGTGGTTTCCCCTTTTCTTTCTATATCTCCTTTATATAATATCTTGCTGTTGCATATAGAAATCAAGTCCAACTTGTAATATAAAGTTGCTGAAGTTCTAATCTCTATTTGTCTGTACTATGAAAAGTGTTGTACAATAGATCCAAGTAACATAAATGGCTTCACTCTTTGTTCATTAGCTCTAGACAAAAAATTCAAACTTTATTATGCTTTTTCTTAGATCTTGAATTTGTCTTCACTTGTTTATTCACTTATTTTATTTTGGTGCAGGTGACAAGACCACTATCTTTCCCTTGTTTTGGAGTTCTGAAGAAGGAGAAGCATGTACTTCTCCCTTCAGTTGCAGATATTGTAATTGAACAAGGTAAGGGAAGATCAAGAAATTGAAATGCATTGCATGAATATGCTATATGCGTAACATGTAGACATCTTTTTGTAATTTTCTGGCACCGGCTAAACTATCTTAGTTTTCATTCAGTGTTCCATAAAATCATTAGTTAGGATTGGTCCAACCCCACATAAAGGTATAGAGCAGTAAATTAATATGAAAAAGGAACATATTTTGATTTCAAGAAGGTTTTTGAGAGTTATTGTTGGATTGCAACTCTTCATAAAGGCACCAGCCTTGTGTATTTAAAACAAGAATAGAAAGAAAAGATGATATTGGGAGGCCAATGGAAAAAATTTTCCATCTGGCAAGTGAGAAGGTCATTTCTCAAAAATTTCTTAAGGTGTGCCGACATCTTTTCTGCTGCTAAGTAGTGCAATCAGGTCTCCTACATCTTGTAATATCATTTGTCTAAAGTTGTTTACCATGCATTTTGCATGTTTCTGTAAGCGCATTTTCCAGCTGCTTAACCTGTTGGCTGAAGCATGAATGCCCTGCTTTCCTACGGGAAGTGGGTGGGTGCTATTCTTTATGAGTGTGGAGTTGATTAACAAAAAAAGGGGAAAAAAGACTGATAGTTCTCGATTTTTACGTTTGGACTGTCTTCAACAACATGTTTCCAGCTTCTAGATGCAACAGTTGTTATTTACATCTCTCTCAGGCAAGCAACTTTGGTTTGAAATACAAATTTGAAATCCTAATTAAGCAGTGTAAAATAGGTCTTTTCAGTTAAGTCATGGATTTGGATTATACACCTTTTTGGGCCTAGCACTGAGACTGCTATGATTCAACAATCAGTAGTGTCCTGGACTCTACCACCGGTGTCCAAATGGGATTGAGGTAACATCAAAACAGCCCTTTGTTACATCGTTCCCGTAGAGTGCATATAGGACCATCAAGACCTTGCCTTCAAGGACACACATCGGCTAGTTGTACTCCATCTATTGCTCTTGTTTGGCCCTTTTTGCCTTTTATAGAGAATATTTACTCTCAATGAACAATTATTCTTCAGGAATATTAAATTGTTAATTTTCCCCTTTCCACTTTGCTAGTTTTTTTTTTCTAACTTTGGTTGGTATTAGGAGCATTTTTCTTGTTTTTTGTGTGAGAGATGCATGATAAACTACCCTGCTAACTTGTGAAAGTTTGAAACTATTACATTATCATATCATCAGCACATAATGGTTTCTTTAACCTTTTGAATGTTTAAGGTTTTTGTCTGCATGGAATACATCTTAAATGCCCCACAATTAGCATGTAGTGGTGCTCAATACGCCAAGTGGTTATTTAAGGCTGATTCATGCTGTGCGCAGTTGTGTTGTAGAAATAAAGATGAATTCATTTTACTGTGGATCAAAGAAACCAAAATGGTTTATACAAAACCGTTTTTTAATGAGAATCAAAGTTTTGATTCGAACATTTACAATGAGGGCTGAATCATCACCGTGATACTTGTCAACACACTGTTTTTTGTTACCAGGATATCTGCAGTCCTTTTTTGGGATATACTCTGTCAGAATTGAGAATGCAAGAGTAAGAAGGCCTGCAAGTGATGATGTTCAGATCCAAGGAATTGCTCATCCAAGGGCTTTCCGGAAGGTATTCCTTACTACATTTTTTTGCCTTTTGCCAGAATGTCATAGTTTTGATAACTCTACCCGTGCTTTGCACAGGCTGTTTTAACACATATTTCAAATATGAGGAGTGAAGGCTTCAGTCAGCAGGCTTCTGTAAATGATGATCCCCAATCTTTGGTTTCTGGTCCTCAACCTGGTACTTGGGTATGCCAAATTTTTCTTTCATGCTTACATCCCTTCACTATATATTTTACTTTTAAATCAATTTGTTGTGCAATAAAATATGTTACTATTGTTCCAAGCTTATCAATAAAATCAGCACTGAGCTTACATTGGCTAGCTGAACTTTTAGTATTAAGTCCTGCAATTACAAATTTATCACACTGATAATCTAAATGGCTGACTTTCAGTCATACCAATGGGTTTTTAAAAAAAATCCATGCTTGTCAACTTGGGAGCTCAGAAACCATTTTCTCAATTGAGCTTAATATTTGTCTCAATTTCTTCTTTGTAAAGTTCCAGCTGTTCACATGTCGTTATTGTGAAGAGTGTAAACATTTTTTGTATTACTCCCATCACTGGCAGCTGATGTCATCTTTTGGTCATGACTTCTTAGAAAATTTAACATTGTTTTGTAACACTTCAAAACCTAAAATGTATCATGATATGTCGATTGCTTCATTGGAAGAGATTTTCTTGTAAACCATGAATTTGCTTGCTAATTTTATCACAGTCTTAAGTACTTTATATAAAAGGCTTAATTCTGTTGAATTGTCCGATGTTTAGATTGCAGATATATATATATTGCAGAAATGTTATGAGTTTGTGAAAGTTCAAATTTTATTTTTTTATTCCATAATCACTGCTAGTTCCTGTCAGTGTCGGCCACCAAATGTTTTTAGCAAAGTTACTTTTTTAATATTACAAAGACTTTCAAATTTACAACAAAAATGCTTGTTTGCTAATTCATGCCATGTAAGTCGAACGAAGCTCCAAATTTCATTTTGTATGCCAACATGTTAAGTCTCATCATAATTGTCTTCGATTGCAAGCTCACTTGTACTCTATTTTCCTTGCCTTTACCTGCAGATGTCACCGTATGGAGATATGATATTGCATAAACTTGAGGAGGTTGAAAGTTCTATAAAGGTAATAAATCTTGAATTTACTCTTGATTATTTTGTACCCCCTTCCCCCCTGCCAGATTTTCTGGGAATTATAAAGTTCACCTCATTTGTTGATTTTTGATTGTCACTGAACTTGCAAAATCTCCCTGCCCTCCACTTTACATTTGCTTTTTAATGTGTTCTTCCAGCATGTAGGTTCTAACCATGGCTATAACATCTAACAGTCACATTCTTTTGCAACCAAAGTACACTTATTTTTTCACCATATAATGGTTTTCTCATCACTTTAAAGCAATCATTTAATATAAAACTGCATATTAAAGTGACATGCTGGCTCCTTGCGCATGGCAGCGCCGTATGTCTACTTGATTTCTGGAAGCTCCTGCATCCTAGATCTGTTAATGGTAGCTGCCAATGTTTTTGGATGCCTGCAATTAGTGCCACTTTACATGGGGCAGCTAGGCCTGATGTGTATTTGATGCAGGCTGTAACTCTCGATAGGTGTGGCCCATCAGTACCTGCCTTTTACCTTGTACCTCCACTGCCACATGGGCAGTCTTTTCTTCTCCAGTATACCTTGTGTCATCACGTAAAATAGAGGTCATTTTTCTCTGACCTGTCTTCATCTCTAGCCTCACCCTCACATTGTGGTGAATTATTCATCCACCATAAGCTGATCAAATTAGGTCCATGTGACAAATGCTTTCTCCATTCATAAGATTCCCTGCTCTCTTAGCAACCTCCCTCAACCACCTTAGAGAGTGTCGGGCCCTGATGCGCACCATCAATTAATGATTGGGATCTTTTAAGTGTTACGTGTAAAATTGACAAAAAAACAGTTTTACGTAAGTACTGCTTATTGTGTCAATAACACCCACATATTCCAAAACTATGACTTGCCATTCCTGTGTTTACGGGGGCTGTGTTTCAAAAAGCAATCAAGATATAGGCATATGAGTTTTGATTGTTGGTTTAATTTCTTGATGTATCAATATCAAGGTATGTCAATTGTATAAGCCACCATTGGGGTTCATCAGCTGGACATTCCATGCATATGCATGCCAAGGTGCATCAATTTGGACTCGAGAAAAATATTGGAAAATGACAGCTTTCTATTTTTTGCTTCCAGCTATCTTATTCTGTTGTTTCAGGTCTTTATAGCAGGAGTTTTTGTTTCCTGTCTCTCTATAAAATTCCTTTCCATTCATTTTTATTGACTCCCCTATCCTTCCAATTCCCTCAACCAAAACACAATTCCTACTAAAGTCAAAACAAGAACTCCTCTCCAATATCAAAGACCTAAGGTTTGATGGGCATGAGGCTCACCTCTGCCACCACCTTTTCTCCAGGCCCCTCATATCTATTTTAGACTATGGCACAAATTTCTTCCATTAAAACCTGAATCTTCATGCCCAATAGCTTTCTCCTAGGACAAGATTGGTGCTTGAAGTTCCCGCATTTATTCATGGTCATAATAGTGGAGGCGGTTCACTGATGCTGGTCCTGCAGACTGCAGTGGTGTCAGCAACTTGGGTATGATGTAATCATGACAAATCAAGTTAACAACATAGTGAAATTTAGGAGGCATTAACTTTAAACATTGCACCCTGCAAGGTCAGGAAGCCGGAAATTGGTAATGCTGCAGATCAAAGAACTCCTTAGGCAGTGTACTGAAAAAAAAAGGAAAAAACTCCTTAGGCAGGGCCATGTTGACTTCAACCTGTGGCCATCAATTTATCTTATTGGCTCCTGGAGATAAGAAAAGATGAAAACATAAGAGCACGAAAGTATGTAATAGGAGTAAATAGGGCGTAGCATATATAATTGGGAAATAGGAAAGCAATGCCTTAGAAGGATATCTGCAGAATTGGGCAAACATTTGTCATATATGGTCATAAAAGGGGGGAGGGGGGGAGAGATTGTATTTTTCTTGTGAAATAAATTATACTGCTAATAGGGGAACCTCTGCATACCTAAAATCTTTTCTTTCCCTAAAGAATATTGTGGTTATTTGCCACCACTCAGATTTGAACCTGAGATCTCTCACTTGGAGAGATGGGTGCCAGCTACCTGCTGTTGGCCACACAAAAAAAAAATCTTATCAGGCTTAAGTTTCCTTATGACCTTAGCTGCTAATAGCTGAAAACAAGGTATTACTTATGCTTTTGATTTGTGTTGTAATTCCTCAATTAACAACATGTTGTCAATTATGCTGCAGAAGGTACATGCCTGGATTGAGAAGCAGGCTCGGAAAGCAGAACCTGTAGTTTGATAAGAGGGAACTCCATATATGCTATTGATCAAGGTTTTAGTTCATTAATTTGCATCTTTACGTGATTTTTCTTATATATGTATATGTACATTTATGTATGTATGCACGGTGGCTCCAACATTTTATGCATGGTTTGCAGATGAGCTTAGCTTTGCCCCATATTCTTTTCTACATTCGTGCAGCACCTATCATAGGTCCATAACCTCCAGCTTTCATTGCCTGGACCTTTTTTTGGTGTTTTTTCTTTTGATACTATCACTAGATTATGTCTGCCTAATCAGAACTTTCCATTTTCTGTTTGAAGTCTCGTAACATCCAACGTATCAGTGCATAATAGTCTTTGTCATATGTCTAATTCCTATTATTGATGATTTGGCTTTTTTCATTTTATCTCCTCCGACATGCAAGCCACTCTTTTGGCATGCATGGGCAGAAATTTAATTCCAGCATTCATTGTCTTCTTACCATCATTTTCCCTAATTCATGCTTACTGTTTGATTGAGTTATTGCATTAGAGAGCAAAAAATTACTGCTTAGAGATTGGTATATAATACACCACCCTAAGCCCAGCTTCTGATTTAGGTATCTGTAGATAGTTATTTGCAGTGCCAATAATAGTGTCATTTATATGGTTGAATTAGTTATTTTCAGAAACAAATTTCTGTTTGTGTGGGCTATCAATTCTACAGCTCATTTATCAAAAGTGCCTGAGCTTTCTGTTGTGAATAATATCTGAAAAAATGCTGATAATTTTGGCAAGAAAAATCTTTTCAACAAGCAAGTAGCTATATTTAGTTACACTCAAGTTGATTTCCACTTAGATCTGTTCAAGTCTATTTGGACGATAATGATCCTACATCAATGATTTGAGCCATTGGATGTGATCTAGCATCTCTAAATTATTTACATGTAAAAAAATCATATGATTTGGAGGCCTCTAGTTTATGCATCAAATGGTCACAAAAATTGGACAGTTTAAGTAAAATTAAATCATATATATTTTTTGATCAATTGATGTATAGGCTAAGAATTTTTAAATTACATAATTTTTGGTATATAAAAAGCTTAGTAGTAGATTATATCTAATAGCTCGGATCATCGATGTAAGACCTTCATTATCCAATATAAATCTGACTATATCTGTGTAGAGATCCACTAAGTGTAGCCAAATCCATCTCTCTCTCTCTCTCTCTCTCTCTCTCTCTCTCTCTCTCTATATATATATATATATATATATATATATATATATATATATATATATATATATATATATATATATATATATATATATTGCTTTCTAATAATTTTAATTTAATCTAAGCTCCTGGTTTTGAGCCCTGAATAAGAAATAATTATACATTTTAATAATTTTAATTTAATCTAAGCTTAATTAGCGTAGCATTGGCTAACTAAAATAATCATTTACATGGATCTTAAAAAATGATGACAGCAATTTCCACTGTAGTTTGGACATAAGTCTTGTTTTGTAGAGGATATGTTTGTTACACTGAGGATTCAAGTTTAGCGCAAGTGAGATCCGCCCAAGCAAGTAGTATTTTTTCTCATCTTATCCGCATATGAGATTGTGGTTTCCCAAATAATTGGCTAGCCTTGTCTCAAAGATGATTGACTAGGCTCAACTTGGATCTGATATATGACTATGTTCCAGCGTTCCAAATCAGTAACAGATTTGATGGTACCTTCACCTCACGTAATGTTTTCCTTAACTTGTTGATGGAGCATCTTATGTTGCAATGAAAGCTAAATTAGAAATTTCCTCCCACAATTTGCAAATTGTCATCGAGTAAATTCTCAGGCCAACTGTCAATTTATGCAAATTAAAACCTTCCACGATGCGGAGTCTAGACAGCAGTAACGCATCTCAGGCTGATGATTTTGAAAAAATCTATTGACCTTGACATCAGAGTTGAAGGTCCCGAGATGAAACAGTGGCAAATAAAAGACTGCACATCTTCAATACATTTGGAGTAGAGCTGATCCTGAGCCCGATTTGAGCATAAAAAATGTCTAATTTTAAATAGACTTGGCCTGAAGAATTTTTAAAATGAATGTAGTTTAGGTCCGAAGAAGCCTGGCCCATTATTGATTAATTCTAATTTGGAGCTGTATGATGAGGTGCAAAACCAAAAAAAAAAAAAAGCGTCAATAGGTGGTCCTAATGGGGCTTGCTTAAATTAAATTAAAATTATTAGAAAGAAACATATATTTTGGCCGGGGGATAGCGATAGAGCTGGGTTATGGAAAACATTGATTGCACCGAGCGCATGTAATGAGGGTATTTTTTTTTTTTTGGTAAATAAGAGGAGGGGAGGGGGAGGGACCAGCCCACCCGCGTAGCAGCCCCATTACTGGGCTCCTCTTCCACTAGGGAATGTTCGATACAGATCGCAGGTTTCGCGTGCCTTTCCCGATCCGTGGGTTCACCGCCTCACGTGTGGGTACGCCATCTAGTGCCATCTTGATACAAGTGGAAGGAAAACATAACCGCCAACAAGCCAGCCGGGAGTGGGGCATCCGGTTTCCTAATTTAATTGACACCCGCGTGTTTCGAACCCGGGCAACTTGGGCGGAATTATCACCTTCTTACTACCAGGCTACTACCTTGGTGGCCCAGTAATGAGAGTATTAGAATGCTGTCTCGATAAAGACTTGGGTCCTGCAACTTCCATTTATAGGACTCAAATGCATGATCTTCACATGCATATGAGGGTAATTGACAAAGAGAATGTATTCAATGACAATTTGTTGTTATATATGTATGTGGGAAGAGACTTCTGATTTAGCTTTTTTTACGACATAAGATGCTTGACTAACATGTTAATGAGAACATTGCGTAAGTGATTTGGAAGGGTTGAACATATTCACATACGAGATCCAAGTTGAGCCTGCTCAATTATTTGGGAGACCACATTTCTCATACGTAGAAAAGTCGAGAAGAATTAACTATTTGCTTGGGTGGGATCTATGTTGGGTTGAACTCCACAGTATGAGAAAACACTGGGACCAACGTATCCTCTGGAGACTACAAATATGACTTTCATCCAAACTATAGCTTTAAATACTAGATAATTAAGATTACATTGAATTAAAATTATTGGAAACAAATATATATTTTGCTAATTAAGCTTAGATTAAGTTAATTTTTTTTGGTAGATATATTTAATTATTTCTAGATAAGCTTAGATTAAATCAAAAATATTAGGAAAAAATATGGTTATTGTTTACTTAAAAAATTTATTATGGTCCCGGCGGGGCTCGAACCCGCGACCTTCGGCTCATAAGACCAACGCTCTAACCAACTGAGCTACGGGACCAGATGTTTGAAAATGTAATAAAAAAATATTAATAGCAAGATCGACATGTTGTAAAACTTTTTTTTAATAAAACCTAGCTTCATTTGTTGTCAAAAATCCAACATGGGTCTCATCTTTCTTTTTTTATCGAAATTAGATGCCTATTATATGTGCCGCATGCATGGCGGCGCTTAAAAACATGCTACATGGTCAAATCTAATTGTGCTCCCATTAGGACAAATCTTTGTCAGACTTTGCTTGTGCAACCAATTATTTCCCTATGCTCCTTTAAATATTTTAGGTTGTATGTTGTCATCTGCTCAGCTCTTTCTAATCTTATAGCGATTGTGAATTGTCATTGAAATCTCAAAACCTCTCCATAAGAGGCTAAAATATTCTAATGTTATATGGACATCCAAAAAGGTGTCAAAGAAGACAACAAGATGGGCTTTTAGGCACATGGTTCCAAACAATGAGGGCTATGTTTAGCAATATAATATATTTGGTTATCAATTCCTATGTATTATATGCTTGATGTGACATGTTTGGTATTTAACTAGATAGTGAAGGAAACAAGGCATCTTGATGCCCGCCCCCTAATCTCATTTCTCAAATTGTTGTGCTCGACGATTTGCTTTAATTGAGAAGTTAGAATGTACCAATAGTTGCTCCAAAGGAATATTGTATTAAGCGCATGCAAATTTTTTTGGCATTCACAAGATATAATTTGAGCATATTCATTATCGGCTTTACATCGAGATGATAGCTACACTATATTAGCATTGAGCATCTACTGTGCACATGCATATGAAGAGAGAAATAAATTATTCTTCTTTTTTTAGTATTGTTAATTTAAATTAGAAAGCAGATGCAAATACAATTAGTTGCTGAATTTACAATATTTTTCTTGGATAAGAAGAAATAACCTAAGCCAAAATACGTATTGAAAATACCTACTGAAAATACCTACAACTACGTCATCTTTGGATGCTAATTTGAGGATGAGTATTAATACGAAATTATCGGGTTAAAGTGGCAAACTCCATCGTAAAGTTGGTAGATAAATTTATTCAGTCAAAAGCCGAGAAAGATATTTATCTGCACATGATTATTTCAGAAAGAAGGTGAAACAATGTTAACCATCCAAAGCATGCTCTCTCTCCCTCTACCTCTAACTTTCACCTTAATTTGCTATGAACCATGCAAACACCAACTGAATAAAATTTTATTTGCTAGAAAAACGAATGTCGATTGCTAAATATGTTCGAGGGACGGATAGCTATTCTGCATCCAAACATATTGATCAAGATGATATAATCTGGTTTAATTTTCTGCATGTTTTTAGCAACATTTTTAACCTGCTGAAATCAAAATAAAAAGCCTTTCCATTTCTCGGGAGGGATAATGAGAAGGGATGCTGCCAGAAAAGCCGTCAATGGTGTTTATCCTCACGGTTTCTTCACAGCCTTGAGTCAAAAGTTTGATCCCTCTCTTTTCCCTCCCTCCTTCCCTCGAAAGTCATTCCCGTCCCTTCGCGCTACCGAAGCGATAGAATTGATTTTGCTCGCGTGGCGCTATTCGGTGGCTCGCCGTTGAACGGCACATCGGCACGTGCCGAAAATAAGACACCATCCCGAAAAATGTTCGACCTTTTCGTGGTTATCGCCGAAAAATATTCGTCGGAGTTCCAAAGAGAGATAAATACTAGGAAATCAGCTTACGTCTCGACGTTGGAGTCCGGTGCTTCGCCGGCGTCTCTCATGCTTGGTTGGTCCGCGCCCTCCGCGGAGCCTTTTCCCTGGAAGCGAGGGTATTAATATTGGTGGTAGATGTGAAGGTTTGTCGAAGGCTGGTTACCTCCGGTCAGCGGAGCGGAGGTCGACATCACTATCGATGGAGAAAGCTAGGGAGGAGTGGCGGAAAAGATTGGGCACCAAGGGATCCTCTCAGCAGGGGAAGATAGAGTGGTTGGCCCGGCCACCGGCGGCTGCAGATGATCCCGGTTAGAGCCGGTCACCTGCTGGATTCTTCTGGTGATCGGAGATTCCTGTGCTTTCTCGGCCCAACACGTGCACAAGCCCAATCTCGCTATACTCTGCACGACTCCAGCTTTTATAGCGCTCCTCCACTACCAACTGGGCTGCCTTCTTTGCTGCACTGAACCATGTGCCTGCACTGGCACCTTTCTGTAGTATTTATTTTCTGATTTTATCGACCGCATTTATACACATCGGATATAAACAATCATTGTACAAAATAAATAAATAAATAAATAAATAAAATAGTGCTCCTCCATGCGCTGACTTCTGAGTGGGAAGCTTGTGATATCTCCATCAAGATGCATGCTGATTCAGTGTTTAGATGCTGGAGGAGCCACATAGAGCACTAGAGGATACATGTGATTTATGTTGCTTGTAGATTGACACCATCATGTAGAAGTGATATAATCACAGTGATATTTATGTATGTGACATATACCTCTTCCTATTAAATGTTCTTTTCTTATTCTGTTTGTCTGAAATTTTGGAGCACTTGAGATATTGTCATATATATACTCATCAGAATGCATTACTATAATTGAAGTGGATCAGTAAAAGTCGTGTGAACATATTAGATGTATGGCGAAGTCGAGGTAAGGGCATCTGAATGAACCCATGCATTTGCTTATTTGGTGTCTAAAAGCTCCCTCGATCGATAAATGTGCTGGATTCTTGTTGGGGTTAAGTGGGCAACTTGTCGTAAGGATGTGCCTAGAAATCTGCAGGATATAAGCCTCCCCGAGGTGTATTAAGTTCAATAATTTGCTTGATTTAGCTTAAATCAATTTCTATTTAATGTTTCAAGTCCCGAGCCAGATAGTTGAATAGTCCCAAGTTTCTAATAGGGCATTCCTTTCTTTATGCATGTTTTTTTTTCTTTTCTTTTTCATGAGGAATAATATTATCCCATATTCCCATGTGCCCATTATTGTTTTGATGATTGAATTCTTGAATTCTTCTCGTAACTGTATCTGAATATTATTTTCTTCTCCCAACAATTTTTGTTAATTTAATTTTTTGAGAGGTCCTTTCCCAAGATTTATTTGATGCAAAGTGCTCGTCGGCGTTGGTTTGAGCTGCGGCTCTAGCAATCCTCCTTTTGCTTCTCGGTCACATCCTTACGAAGAAGGTACCACTTAGGCACAAACATTCGATTTCCCTTGGAGCAGCCCATCCAAGCCTTATTGATCCTTCTCTATCACAGATGAGGAAATGGAAACAACTAAGTATTAGTTAGGTTTAGGTTGCGAAAATAGTAACAGCGGCTAAAGCCATTAATTGGTAAGGTTATAGAATAAGAAAAAGGAATGGGATGGGGCATTCATGACCAACTAATGGTTGAGTTGTGATATTCAAAAGTTCAACTCCAATGTAGTAAAATGTCGATTAGTTATGGGATGAATTAAGCCATGTGACCATTTCTGAATCTTAAAGGTAAATGAAGATATAGCCTAGAGTCTTATGATGTAAGTATTCACATAAAATGTATGGAAGTAATTTATAAATTCAAATTATAGTTAAGATCATAACCAATTTTTATTTATACTGATTTGATTTGATGGAGGAGATTTTCTTCCGTTCAACTCGAATCTCTAAAAAAATATAAAAAAGATGAAAAATTAACAAAAATAGGGTTTAGATCCTCTTTATCTTTGTTGATAATCAAAAAAATTTAGGTACATAGTCTCCATTTATAATAGTAATCCGTCCTTACACAATTCTGGTTAGATTTCTCTTTTAATTCGTATATGACTAGTTTTCCAAAAATAGGCATGATTAATAAAAATAAATATAAAAAAACTAAAATTTTATAAAAAGTAGATCTCAACTCCTATATCCACTTTTTTTTTTTCCTGTTGTTCCACCTAATTCTTTCTTGATTAAGTAATATGTCCACTCATATTTTTGTCGAAAAAATATTTCTATTTGACTAGTCTATTTGGAGCTGAAAATGATGAAATTTGGACTTGATCGCTAGTCGTGCGGTCCTTTAAAATGTGATGCCATATCATAGATCTCAAAAATTATCCAAATTTTTTTAAAAAAAAATTATCTCAATCGAAGCATTGTATGAGTAAATGGTATTGCATGGTGGAAGAATGCATGCACCATCTAGAAAATAATCTCATGTTGATGCACATGGGTTGAGCAAGATGAAAGGGAAAGTAAATTATATTCTACACCACGTTCATTAGTGTGACTGTGTACCATATTAACTAGGTCATCTCATTCCTTTGGGCCAACCGGGACGAGGCCTACAAGAATAAGATGATCCGATTGGATTTGTTCATGGTCATATGGTGCATGTTGTGCAGGATATATGGGAGTTGCGAGATCCCTATGTACATCCCATCCACAATTTATATTTCATTACTGGTGTTAGTTTAGGGGGATCCGTCGCGTACCAATGTGGAAGCATGTCAAAGTCCGAGGTTTGTGACCTAGCCAAATCCTGAACAATAAATTATAGAGTCGTCCTTTCGAAAGAGATAAATTATAGAAGAGGCTCCGTTTTCACCCAGCCACAACATTTGCCCACACGACAGCGATTGCTCCTATAATGCAACTTACGTCCAACCAGAATGATTACTTCCTCCCTTGGATGACACATAAAATATATATCTTAGACTAGAGATAAAATAATTTGTACATGTTCTGTCGAATATTATACTAGTGGCAGTATATTCATTACAGCATATACATCACCGAGAATTACTTTCCTCAGCTCCTGTACCCCAATAAAGGACTTGGTCGTTTTCACTTTTCTCCTGCCCCAAGGCTTCATCTAATCTAGTGTTTTTTTTTCTGTGATGGTCCTGTGGGTAGTCCAACACGTGGAAAGGATACGATGGATACTGCCGTCATCCCATGGATTACTGTATCAGCCGACGGTCTGTGGTCAGCACAGCAGACAGCCTTCTGCCACAAAACTTGAAGAAATCTATTATCAAATGTGGCCCGAGATGTCAATATCATGGGACAGTGCGTCAACCACTGCAATGAATGAAATGGGTGAGGAAGTTTTGTTCCGTTCTAGCTAGTTATCTAAAAGAAAACATTAGTCAAGAAGAGGTCTCGGGAAGCTGGACGAACATCATTGGCTTGGTAATTGGTCACTGGTTTCTTGGTTTCAATCAGCAGGTTTTTTCAACTTTCCTCCCTATATAGTTTTGGATGCGTGTCTCTGAATGGAGAAGGCTTTGAAATATTGCCCAGATATCCGTATGCGCAGGTCGAAGCCGGAGAAAACCAAGCATTGACTAAACCGAGGAGTGGTTGATGGTAGGGTGTAAAAGGTTTTTTTTTTTTTTTATATCAATTCAAAATAAGTTAAAAAAAGAAAAACGCTCAAGGTTGCTCCTCTAGTATTCTTTTGTTTCTATCAAGTGCTGACTTAATTGGTGTTCACGGGATAATCGAACCATGCATGCTGGAACCTCATCTGACATATTATATCAATATTCGCTAAAAATACAATCAAACTTTTTTTTGCTTTCCTAATGCTTGATAAAGCTTTCTCTCCGTATCCAAGAGGACCAAGACATGCATGTAAGGTTCCTAGACTTGGCAGAAAATGCTAAATTGTAGAAAGATGTGATTCCCAACTTTCAAAAAGCATATCACAAATGGGGCTATGTTAGTTAAAAAAAAATCCAACACAAAAATATTACATATAATAGACTAATAGTCGACAACTCCATTATTGTTTCCTTTCCAAAATATGCCCGTCATCATCAATAAAAAATTAGAAAAGTCATAAACTTCACCTTCATTACTTCATGTATTTTCAATCAAAAAAATAGTTTAATATATATATTATTCTTGAAAGCAATAAATTATGATGAAGTGGGTGACAAGTGACGAACACTTGTTTTACAAAAGGAGCCAGCCTATTAATTTGACAATTACCTCGTCCATGCTTTCCATCTTTATAAACCATCGGCATGAGCTGATTCATCTAAATTCCTTGTCAAAATTGTTCTTGCCGAGGGCGAATGAATGATTGAAAGAATGGAGGGTCGAACAATATATACAAGTCCCGGAGAGAAAAAAATCTGCCACCCTTATATCATTCACGTGCATGCGGTCCCTTTCGCACACCATGCATCACAAATACGTCACTCCTCCTGGATACGTGTATCACGTCCATCTCTTGCCACGTGGCAGCCTAATGGCAGCACCAACAGTCGGATTAGAGCAGCACGAACAGTCAGATGGCCGTCCCACGTACGAAGCATCGTGTCGTGGCACGTGGCGACAAGAAGCTTGGCGCTCAAGCTAGCGGCGATAGCTGACAGCGGCGAGGAAATGCCGCTACTTGGCCGTCAAACTCGCAATCGACCACGTCGCCTCGCGCTCTAATTCAGCGGCGCGCGTGACCGGCGAATCGTCGAAACCACCGACGGTAGCCGGTGACGGTCTCCCAGGGTGCGCGCCCCGCGAAGGTTCCTTGCCGAAAAAGCAGAGTTTTGGAGGTGGATTTTTACGAATATTTTATTAACTCGAGCATCGTCATAAATAAGCGAGCCAAGGACCGGATGGTTCCTCCCCAAGAGTGGAGCCCCGGAGCCCTGTCCTCTTCTCTCCTCTCCTCTCCTCTCCTCTCCGTTCGTTCGTTTCTTCCGTCTAGGGTTCCAATAAGGTGCGCTGTTCTCCATCACTTCCTACTAGATTTCGATCGGTTTCTAGGTCTCTTGCTCGAAATACTAGCTCTTTTCCTGCAAAAATTGCTGCAAATTTGCCGAATTTCGCGTTAGTTAGAGCTAGATGATGTGGTTTTGATTTCCTGTTTCGATCGGTATTTCTTGGAAATCTTTGATCCTTGCTGTTTGGATGATCTCGTGGTCTTATTTCGTCCAATTCCTGGGATTAATTTTCGATTTAGCGGCGCTGTTTTTGTCCGTCATCATTGTTAGTGCATGAAATTTTACGCTCTTTATTTGCTGGCTTACCAGAGATTCTTGATCCGTTAGAAGGGTTTAGAACTCATCATCTCACCAGAGTTTCTGAGCTTTTTTGGCGTTTTCTTCTTAAAACATAGTGGTAAAAAGAAGAAGAAGAAGAAGAAGAAGCCATCGAATTAGCTTTAGAGCTCCTCTTCTCAATAGCCTTCCGATTTTTTCTCTGTTCTCTGTTTTTTTTTTTCCGTTTTGTTTGTAGAAATCCGTGGTAAAAAATGGGTAGAGTAGCGTAGGATGGCAGAATTCGATGGTTCCGGGGACGCGCATCCGTGACTTGCGAGGAATGACGAGTGGATTCAAATACGAACACCTCTTCGGTGACCAGAATTCCGTCAACAGTCTCAAATCAGGAGGGCCACCCATATTAGACCAGAAGGGCTTCATCGACCTCCCAAGTGTCCCCCATAATTCAACTCTCCCCGGTCCCACATCCTCCATCCTCACCACAAATGCCAATGCCTCGTCTTCCTCTCTGATTACAACCGCGGAGATGGATCCTGCGGAAGATGCGGAGATTTTCTCCGACATAGTCCTCAGCTACATCAGCCAGATGCTCATGGAGGAGGACATCGATGAGAAATTCGAGCACCCAGCTCTTCTAGCTGCGGAGAAACCCTTCTATGATATCCTTGCTGAGAATAGTTCTCCTTCATCCGATCAGCCGCCGCCGCCGCCGTTTTCCAGCCAAAGCTCGGATAGCCCTGATGACTCTGCCAACAATAACCAATATGGGAGTTCCAGCGGCGGTGTTATCAACAATTTGGCGGTGGATGATATCTGGCCCTATGATTCACTCGAGTATCAGCAGCTACAGACTCACCCTGTTTCCGTTGATTACTCCTCTCGGTCTTCCTTTTATTCCGGCAGCGTGGTGGAAGGATTGGATGAGTCTTTCGGAAATACGGCCGCGGTTCCTGATCTCCTTTCTGGGAGCCAATTACCTGCTTGGGAGCAGTTTAGGAGGGGAGCCGAGGAGGCGCGCAAGTTCCTGCCGAGCGAGGATAAGTTTGCGATTAATCTGGAGGCCAACGGGTTCTCGTTCCCTCGGGAACTGGAACAGGAGAATGGATTGGTCGAGGTCAAGGCAGAGGAGGAGGAGAGGGAGTATCTGTCGCGGCGGTCGAGGGGTCGGAAGAATCCGCATGGTGATGATTTGGAGCTGGAGGAGGGGAGAAGCAACAAGCAGTCGGCTGTTTTCCCTGAGCGGACCGTTCGCACCGAGATGTTTGATAGGGTCTTGCTGTACACCGGGGATCCAGGCAGAGGTCCTTCTGAGCTTCGAGCTGCAATGCAGAAGGAGGCGAGCAGAAGGTCTCAGAGCGGCCAATCTAAAGGGTCTGGCGGCGGAAAGGGTCGCGTGAAGAGGCAACCCAAGAGGGAGGTGGTGGATCTTAGAACCATCCTCATCCACTGCGCTCAGGCTGTGGCGATCGATGATCGCCGGAACGCACACGAGCTGCTGAAGCAGATCAGGCAGCACTCTTCCCCTTATGGAGATGCGACTCAGAGGCTGGCCCAGTACTTTGCCGACGGGCTTCAGGCTCGGCTGGCTGGTACGGGGAGCGAGATCTACAACTCTCTCGTGGCGAAACGAAGAGGTGCCGCTGATATCTTGAAGGCGCACCATCTTTACATGTCGGCGTGCCCTTTCAAGAAGATCTCTCATTTCTTCTCCAACCAGACCATCTTGGACGTAGCTGAGAAGGCGACGAGGGTGCACATCGTAGACTATGGCATCTACTACGGCTTCCAGTGGCCATGTTTCCTCCAACGCCTCTCCGCTAGGCCTGGTGGGCCCCCGAGGCTTCGGATCACTGGTATCGATGAGCCCCAGCCAGGTTTCCGTCCGACGGAGCGGATCGAGGAGACGGGGCGTCGATTAGCTGATTACTGCCGGAGCTTCGACATTCCCTTCGAATTCCACGCCATTGCAGCCAAATGGGAGACCGTCCGAGTCGAGGATCTCAACATTGATAAAGACGAGGTGCTCGTCGTCACCTGTCTGCACCAGTTCAAGAATCTCATGGATGAGACCGTCGTGGTGGATAGCCCGAGAAATATGGTCCTGAATACCATAAGGAAGATGAATCCAGTTGTATTCATCCACGCTATCGTCAACGGCGCCTACAGCGCTCCCTTCTTTGTCACACGCTTTCGGGAAGCCCTGTTCCACTTCTCGGCGTTGTTTGATATGCTCGAAACGAATGTGCCGCGTGAAGATGCTCAGAGGCAGCTGATCGAACGGGACCTCTTCGGAAAGGAGATCCTTAATGTCATCTCATGCGAAGGCTTGGAGAGGGTGGAGAGGCCCGAGACTTTCAAGCAGTGGCAGGTGAGGATCCTCCGGGCGGGGTTCACGCAGCTCCCGCTGAACCGAGACATCGTGAAGAAAGCCAAGGAGAAGGTGAAGATGAGCTACCACAAGGATTTTGTCGTAGATGAAGGTAGCAGATGGCTGCTGCAGGGGTGGAAAGGGCGCATCATCTATGCCCTCTCCTCCTGGAAACCCAACGACGCAACCTAGGTTTCTTTCCGCAGACTTTCCCAACATATGCTGTAAATGGACACTCATCTTCCACTAGTCTGTCTTACCTATGACTGCTCTTGATGACTTATGGTAACCTCCTAGTTCTTAAGTACCTTTTTGTTTAATAACATGGATCTCTCTTTCATAGTTTTTTTTTTTTTTTTTCGTCCTTCGGGTGCATGACTTACTTAGGCCTTACAAGGACTTCCCGGTTGTGACGCAGGTGACCGACTGAGGCCTGGCTTTCAGAACGCAGATGGTGTTGAAGTAGTAAACGGGAAGTCCGAGGAAAGGATTCCCACAAACTTTCCACGTAGAGTGGGGTCCCTATCACCGTTCGCTGATATGAAAATTTTGTAGGATTGTTTTGTATAATATTATGAAGTGTGTTGGAACCTTTGATTAATGACAGATCAGATAGCGTACCTTGGCAAACAGATTTGTGGTGCTTTTGATTGATTGTACCCGGGTTGCTCCATGTCGGGTACAATTATAGTTATTAGTTGGCCCTACTGCCATACGGACGCCTGGTGGCGGATTCTGTAAGGATGCAGGTGCTACCTACGTTCCAAGCCCTGCTTTGGCTTTGATAATTGGCATATCATCGTGTCTGTTTGGTAGCTACTCCACCCAAAAGCATACATATTTGATAAATGAGATGTAAGATCATATCTGATTAATAGCTGGACTCTTGTGCTTTTCTTTCATCCTCCACGGTACAACTGGTCTTGCTTTAGCCGGTAAAATGACATGGAAAAACCTAAGCAACCCTTCCATAATTCAGATATGTTAGAGCCACGCCATTTGTTTTGCCAAGATGAACCGCGTGGCTACGATTATCGCGCACGCATTCGTCTAACCTGTCACCAAGCATTGGAGCATTAGGTAGTATTTCTGTGGTAGTCTCACGCCGACACATTGGCCGCTGTGAAGAGCAGAACTCTCCACCAAGATGGTAGCATGGTAGTAAGGAAGCTTGAAGGAAGCTTGGAATTCACCTGAGTTGTCTAGGTTTGAAACACACAGACGTTGATTAAATCAGAAGACCGCATGCCGACACATCCGGATAGCTCTGTGTAGATATGCTTTCCTTCCATCAGTACTGAGATGGCATTGAGGTGATGTACTCACACGTAGATAACTCAGTGGCGGAAACTTGCGACCCACATCAAATATTCCTTGGTGAAAGGGGAGCCCAATAAGGGCTGCTACGCAGGTGAGGTTCTGCCCCTCCCCCTCCCCTCCTATTATGTACCAAAAAAGGAAAAAAAGAGCGGAACTCCATGGTTTGCACTCATGGGGCACTTCAGCCAAAACCTCCTGAGCACCATGACAGCAAATCTTCTCAAGAACTGTCTGAGCTTCCACATCATTTCCCACGATAACCACCTCTACCATGAATTGCCATCCAGAAGAACAGTCTGATTGCGCACTTGCACCAATCCCATTTCTGAAATACCAGAATAATGAGCCTTCCTCACTTACCACGAGATGGAAAATCACATAAAGGATGATTATGTTTTGGATTTCTTCTCATTTCATCCGCCTAGCTGACTCAGGCCATCTAGCTCCCACAATCTGCCTTTTTTTACCTGTTCTGAAGAAAAGTCTGCATCGACAAATATACCAGAGTTTATATTAAGGTGGCTAGTGGCAAGAAATATAGCATCAGATAAAAGCATAGAAAGTTTGAATAAGTTACCAAAATAAATATTGAAGAGAATGGCAGGGGGTCTTTTTTTTAATGTTAAACAATCAACCATTGCTCCCCGATAATCGTAAGGATAAGGCCCTCATAAGCAATATAGCAGAGTGACACCATCATATCAATATTTTGTGAAAGTGGTTTGCTTGTCCCACTCAGGTGGTGGCTTGAGTCCATGCCATCATCTTTTTTTTCTTTTTCTTTTTTCAGAGGGTGAGTACATGCCACCATCTACACCATATATTCTATATTTTAAAGAGCCTTTCCAGCAATGTTAAGATGCAGAAGAAAATCCTATAAGGAGCTTTTAATTTGGGATACAACATCCTGTGGAGATATGCTTTCATGACAGTTCCAACAGTAGTATAAAAGACCGTATCTGCAATGTCTTCATCAAGCCACTGCATGCCCAGAATAATAATTTATAACAGGAAGAAGAAAAATGTTAGGAATCTTTTTGGAGGTAGTGATAGTCTGTTGGCAAAGAGACAATCTGCATTGACATTGTTCATAAATCTCTAGTATTATAACCGCCTCGTCAGTCATCACAATATCTCTAGCTTCATAAAGAAATATCAACACAGTGCTCAAATTAGTTCTGCACCATGGTTTACTTGGGGGAGGAACCACCTGATAATACACCATGCAGATCAAGACAACATGGTTCAGTCAATCATCCATCAGGAGTGCCATGAAATAATACTTATGGAGAACAGACAACGCAAGGGCAAGCATATGTTAAAATAGCTGAAACCCAACTTGCAGTTTAAAATTATGTGCGATGCTATCAAGACCAAATTATATAGGTCATCAAGACCAAATGGGACCATATAAATGGTATTCGAAACAAGTTAAATGCAATAAGTTACGTTAAAGAACAGCCAATGCTTACCCAATCTTGTCACTTTGCTCTGCAGATATAATATTGTTCTTGAGATTGGAATGATCTTCCATGTATTTGGTTCATACATGAGATAGTTGAGAAAGGTTTCTGTCCTTACAATCTTTACAAATCTGCTCCCATAAATAGATGAAAATAAGTAGGGGCTTACCAACAAAGTAACAACAACAAATGGGCACATTCAATGTTTAAAACTGCAGATAAATGGAAAAAAATGAAGAGAAGTTTGATGATTTTGTGCATCACGGTTGAAGGTCTAGCCAGATCTAGTCCACGGTCTAAATCCCATGACAGACAAGTGGCAGAAAGAGAAGCTAGTAAGCACTTGACAAAAAGCTAGCTAAATCTAAACAAAAACATGCATGCAAAACATGCATCTCAGTAAAAATAATCAGGAATATACCGTGCATGAACATCTCAACAAGTAGAACAGAATCATTAAAAATAATCAGGAACATACAGTGCATGAATATCTCAACAAGTAAGATATACAGTGCATTATAAGTTCCCTAAAATGGGAGAAGAAAAAACAGCAAGCATGCAAAACATGCATCTCAGTAAAAACAATCAGAAATGTACAGTGCATGAACATATCAACAAAACACATACATACTTTTTGCCTACTATTGCAAAATATTTATCATTAATCAAATGATTCTCCCTCATCAAACCACTTGGGACGATCAAATCCAAGGCCACCTGCAGCATACCAAATTGCCAGCTTAAACAGAGTGCTACATCCTCTGAATATAAAATAGGTAGAACTTCGTGAGAATGGTAGAAAATGATGAAAATCCACTTTGTGTCACTGAATAATAAAGTAGAAAGATCCACCTCTCGAATAAGTGATGCATCATAAGCATATCCATCACGCATTTCGCACTTGCCCCAACAATTTGGAAGATAAAATGAGGACTTAAGACATTGCGAAGTCATTTAGATGGTAAAAACTATGTCAACAACTTAATTAATGCCAATATCATGTGATTGAAAACAGTATTTTCCTTTTGATGTTGTTGAACATGCAGTTATTAACATGATTACTGGCTAGCTGTTCATATAATGCCTGAGATGGATTGAGTACTAGCTGACCAATGTTTAAGATAAGAGACTTTGTTGAGGGCATTTCAGAATAGAGATTAAATTCGAACTAGAAAAAAATAGAGGCTTTCATTTGAAAAGGATGAATATCCAAACAACAAGGTCCAAAGAATTCTTAAAATCCTAGATCTGCCCCAAACCTATTTTTTCTGATTTGCTGGGTTTAAGCAGTTTGCGATTGGATGGAAGCTCTCAGGGCTTTAGCTTGTCTCTTAGTGTCAGGACCAGGGTGGCACCACAGTAAGTGGCCATGTACGTAGGTCAAAGGAGGAGAATGGATAGGGTAGAGCAGAAAAATAGAAAGTGTGATAGGGTAATTGCTTATACACTGGGATAAGATCACAGGAACAGGCAGGTGATGTCCAACCAGGGTACAGGTTTCTTCCCTAACAAGTTTCCTATATTATTCGTATACACTATTCATTGCGAGCATTGGATTTTTCTTCTTTTGTTGGGGGGTGGGGGCAGTTTCCCTCCTAGTTTGTTGTCCCATCATCATTGATAAATTGATATCTTTTCTTCCTTTGACTTCTCTTGAAGTATACTTTGATTTTGTTAATGCTTACTTTACTGCTTGCCACAAAGATACGTGGGGATGAGAGGCTTTGGAGGTGGACGATTGATGGATATGTTTAGACTTCTAATCAAACAAATTAATCTCTGCATCTGGAATCTCAATCCTTAGTCTGGCAGATCAAAAGCTCCTACATGGCTGTTTTTAGTGACATCTCCACTCACAACTATCTCTTAAGATTCTTTTTTACTTGTATAAAACTATAATAGAACACAAAAACAATGGAAAGACATTTAACCATGTTATTGTTATAACCAGGAAAACACTAACCATTTAATGCATAGCTTCAACCACATGCCATGCAACAACCAACTATCAGTTTAAGAAAGGGGCTTTTGCCTCAATAAATATTCAATCATAAATATTTGAAAGGTGAAAAGGAAGAACAAATAGGTCTAAGACAGAAATATGTAACATCTATTCATCAAGATTTGTGGAATAAAATAACTTGCTACTGGAATCTGGCACAGATGCTACATTTAAAGTTACACTTTACATAAGGAATCAAATTGATGAAAAACATCTGGCAAAGCATGAATTCAAAGCTTCAGCCCTTGAAGGAAGCATCATTACTCCATTATTTTGTAATCATGTTTTTAACTAATTACAGAACTATAATCATGAAGATAGTAACATGGCTGTACTCTAGAACCTTATCAGGATGATAATGACTGTATCTTCCTGAGCAGATAGCAGTGACATATATTCAGAAAAAAAGGCAACTTTTAGAAGCATGAAAATTTATTTTATATCTGAATTGCTCAACAAGGTGCAAACTAAGCAGCTGGAAATGGGTGCAAAATGGAAAACTTTAGCATCTAATGCATTAAAGTTTTCTAGCATAGGAAAACTGGATATTGGAATATATTTACATGCTAGTGTGTAGTATGCTTACATGTTACAATTAAAGAACCAAGAATATGGCAAAAAAACTTAACAAAGAACAATTAAATCTCACAGTGTACATACAGTATGTATTTGGTTTGCATTTACATTGAAATTTCTACACTTAGATAATAGCATCTTATCAATGAGAACACAAGTTAGAGGCAACCAATTAAACAAAATGCCAACTGTGGTCATGTTCCAAGAAAGATACCGAGGGGGTTGCAACGGCAGAGACACCAAGCTGTCAAGATTGTACCCATTACAACGCCATACTTTTTATACGCCTGCTTTGAGTACCCGCTGCAAGTTGGTACATACCGACAGCTTGATGGCAGAAGCAGTGATATCTCTCCTATTTATAAATAATCCAAAGTTAGCAAGTCAAATAACTCAAATGGTAACCCTTGTTTCTATTCAAAACAAACAAGAAAAAACAGAAAAGAGAGAGAGGTCATGCTGTCCAGAATTATATAATATTTAAGACGGAGATGCTAAAATCTCATCAGAAAATCCTTAAGTCGCATTTGTAAAACTTCAGCGTTAAAAAATGCTGCTCTGGAAGTACATACACATCTAAAATGCCTTGCCTCGCATTCTACATGTAACAAACACTCAAATATACCATACGCATAATTTTACAACACTTAAAATATATGTATAATATTTCGCTGTAATAATCCGGATATTACTACAATTCATTCTTTAGAAGAAAGATACTGCAATTAAGATACCGAGAACGCTATCTAACTTCTGTGACACCAAGAAGCCTCATCTTACTATGATGATAATAACACCAGCAACCCTAACTTACTTTTGTAAAATTTCAACATGGACAAGGCCGCTCTGACCCCCAAATCCGTAACCTCCTCATCTGAGAATCCACAAAACAGAACAACGTAATCAACAAACTGAAAAGAGACGACTACAGCACGAGATGAGAAGAAAAGAAGAACAAACCAAAACCCTACCCTGCGCCGCCTTCTGATCCGAATCCTCCTCCGCACCATCAGCAGATGAAGATCGAACTCGCTGCATTTCATTAGAAGGAAAGACGATTAAATAGAAGAAGAAGAAGAAAAATAATGAAAGGATTCGAGATCGAGAGAGAAGTGGGATTCGAGGAGTGGAGCCAGGGTTTGGCGAATTACGAGAGACAGAAAGGGGTGAGCGCGGCCTACGGTTCCGAAAGAGAGGCGAAGAGCGCCATTGCTCCGTCCGAGGAGAGTTTTGGAGAGAGAGGGAGGAGTTCGAGAGGAGGAAGAAAAACAACGGAGAACGCCATCACCGATGCTCGTCTAGTTCGGCCAGCTAGATTTGGGCTATAATCTTTTAGAACGGATATAATTTTATTGGATCTCCCTGGGTCGAGCCCAAGCCCATTCCACCATGGGCTCCCCTCCCCCCTCCCACAGCTTTTTTAATGCCTTGATGGGCCCCCAGACAGCTCATGGTCTTGTTCAAGATTGAACATCCATTTCCACCGGCTCTCCGTCGATCAAGCCCAAGGCCATTTCCTACATGGATCCCCAAGTCCTAACCCCCACTTATTGATGTTGTGACGGTCTCCCAGAACTCATTGAACCATTTGATGGTCTTATGCAACATTGACCATCCATCACACCCAGATTAGCATGGAGGCCGAGGTTGCATTTGATGGTCGTGTATCTTCATTCATAATCGGACGGCCAAGGTTGCATTTGATGATCTTCCCTTGTATATATTGTTTCGCTGTAGCAGGCCTTGTGGGTTGCAGGCCGAAAGGTGTTTTTTCTTTTAACTAAAAACCCCGTCCTCATGCACTCTCTCTTTGGATAATGTTAGAAAGACTCACCAAAGATAAAGAGTATATTTGTTACCGATACTTATGAAGTCTAATTAGAAAAAATCTATTTAATTTTAAATGTCTTATTGGCTGGAGGGTGATAATCATCCATCAAATGCCACTTTTTGATTCAGTAGCTTATCAATATTAATTCGGATAATTAAAAACATATTGATGAGGAAAAATCTAATCTTGAGCAAATAAATAGATGAGCAGAATATATTCATTCATGCAACTATTCATCCATTTAAAACAGTCATGTGGATTGCATGTGGTAGAAACAAAATACTTCCATTAAATACTCTTTCTTTATTAATAAAACTATGTGCATATATGTCCTAATTTTTTTTTTTTTTTTTGATGAAGAGGGAGGCAAAGTCATCCAGCCTTTATCAGCAAAGGAAAGTTTACAGAAACTATTTACAAAGGATTTGCAAGAAAGAAAAACATAAAAGGGTAATATATAAAACTCTTTTACAAAAGATAGTGATATGTAAGTAGACATGTTAAACTATTCGGCAAGCTGAACAATCTCATAAGTAATTTGAAGGATCTTTATATCTTCAGTACGCAACTATATAAGCTTTGTATCTTGATGTGAGTACGCAACTATATAAGCTTCGTATCTTGATGTGAGTCCACTTTTTTCTAAAGAATAGATTAATGTCTCTCAACGTGCGACACCAATATTGCAAGGTTATTTCAAAATTTGAGATGAGGATCAAGCAGCTTCTATGAAC
Organism: Phoenix dactylifera; assembly: GCF_051530095.1. NCBI lineage: Eukaryota > Viridiplantae > Streptophyta > Magnoliopsida > Arecales > Arecaceae > Phoenix > Phoenix dactylifera. The sequence goes on from NC_143197.1 coordinate 32,219,857, forward strand.
ACAAATACTTTCGGCTAAAGAAAGTTGATAAGAATTTCTGCAAACACAGTAGATAGAATTTAATTTCTTTAAGAAATTCCAAGCATTTCAGTCTTTCCATATTTTCTAACAGATAATAGCAATCAACTGATCCACAACTTTTTTTATTGATTGTTGGAATTTTCTATTCTAAATATTTAAAATATACTTAGAGAAAAATGGAAACATCCTACCCGTTTATCCAATCACGGTCATCATCAGTCAAGTACATCTTTCTCTGGAGCTAGTCATATGCATGACAAGTGGCAAATGTTAATACCCTAACCTTTTCTTGCTGTAGATGTATGGGCAACATCCTCAAAGTGAGATCAATAGGCTGCAAGCAGCATACATGGAGCCATGCATCAGAGAGGGACTCTCCTGAAAACTAATGCACCTTTACCAGTGTTCAGGTGCTGTGATCCCAATGTCTCAAGGAGGAAGATGACTGATTTCATGTTGCCCACAATCTATACTAGCATCAGGGATGTGTGAGTGTTAGTAATTAAAATTTTCACTTCGTGAATGAACAGTTTAGATTTTTGTGCACGCGTGTGCGCGTTGGTACATATGTGTTTGTTCTTAACAGGTGTTCTCAGTGTCAGATCATAAGGGGGGTGGGTATAAAGGGAGTATCTCCTAAAAAGGTGGAATTCTTTCTTGGTGGATTGGTGAGTAAAGATGATGCTTAACTACGACATCTATTTAATCCGGCAATGAACTATGTGATATCCTCCAAACGGCCAAAAGGATTGCTTAGGGAAGTGAGTTGGTTCAGACATCCTTCTCTTGCTTAGAAACCCGGAGAAGGAAAAGCAAAGAGAAGACCATCACCAACCCTTCAGTTACCAACAAATGTTTGTCAAGCAGCCAATATCTAAAATAAAAGTTTAGGAAGGACAACGGAAACAAGGGCTTGGTTCTTGTCTAATTGTTTTTGCCAACTGGAAAAGGACCCTTTTAAATGCGAGAACAAATGATGTAGTTCTGAGTTCTAATTTCCTTGATGTCCAAGGATAACGGTATGGGTATGTGTTTGGAAGCAACAGGAACAATGCACGAAGAATTTCCTTCATACTTTTTGCCCTTTTGCATGAAAAATAAATACTATCACTACCACGTTAAGCAAGCCTTTTTCAGAATGCATGTCCTAACGTTCGGACACTGTTTAGGAACTCTATCCTTTTCGGAAGGTTGGCCAATGTAAAGTCGAATAAATTAAATAGAACTAGACTTTCGCTACACTCCAAAGCTAAGCGAGGCCAGCATTCCCCTGGGGCGACCTCGTCAATTCACCTAACAAAACAAGCCCAAGCTACAACCATATCCACCAGTATAAATAGATATTTCGAGCTCTTGTAACTCCGTATCCACCTATACTTTCGAATCAATTCTTCTGGCCATCTAGCTAGATATCATTCCTTCTCTTTCCAGTTAGTTCGATCCACGCCATCACGGAAACAAAAATGGCCCTCTCTCTTCTTCCTTCATCCCTTCTCATGGCAGCCTTGATGTTCTCGACGGTCACTCTGCTTCTCTCGCTGGATGGCGTACGTGCACAACAAACTGGCATAACCAGGCACTATAGATTTGACGTATGTTCTTATATACAAGTTACATTAAACCATCTATCTATCTATATATATAGATATTCCTTTCTTCTGAAATGAATCATATTTGCAGATAAGAATGGCCAATGTGACACGGCTGTGCCATACGAAGAGCATTGTGACGGTCAATGGGCAGTTCCCAGGTCCCAAGATCGTTGCTAGAGAAGAAGATAGAGTTGTGGTTAAGGTGGTTAACCACGTTCAGTATAATGTCACTTTACACTGGTACGTCTGCTAAAGGAACTTCGTTTTCCCATTACACTTCTATTCAAGGTGTTTGAGTGTACCAACGAGTGTTTAGTCTCCCTTTTTTTCTGCATGACGATTTTTTAACAATAACATGAATGTTTTGCGAACCAAATGATGTGCGGAACGAGCAGGCATGGTGTTCGCCAGCTGAGGAGTGGATGGGCGGACGGTCCGGCGTATGTGACCCAATGCCCCATAGGGAGAGGGCAGAGCTACGTGTATAACTTCACCATCGTAGCCCAGCGAGGGACGCTCTTCTGGCACGCCCACATCTCGTGGCTGAGGGCCACCCTCTACGGGCCCATCATCACCCTCCCTGCCCGCGGCGTCCCTTACCCCTTCTCCAAACCCTATAAAGAAGTCCCCATCGTCTTCGGTACATGCATATATGTTTTAGTTGTTACAATCTCTTAACTTCAGGTTGTCTTTGATTAGAAGCTTAGTAACATATATGGAGAATTAAAAAAAAATTGTAATATTTGTAGGGGAATGGTGGAACGCTGACACGGAGGCCGTCATTAGCCAGGCTCTTCAGACGGGTGGTGGTCCTAATGTCTCCGATGCCTACACCATCAATGGGCTTCCTGGTCCCCTGTACAACTGCTCGGCTAAAGGTACCATATTAAAGTTATGTATCCTGATTTACCAAACAAAAAAAAAAGTTATATATCCTGGAGTTTTTTTTTGTAGTTTTTAGGCAAAGTAATAGCAAATTAATGGTGGGTGCTGATGTATGGTAGATACATTCAAGCTGAAAGTGAAGCCCGGAAAGACGTACCTACTCCGTATGATCAATGCTGCACTCAACGACGAGCTCTTCTTCAGCATCGCGAACCACACCCTCACCATCGTTGATGTTGATGCTGTTTACGTGAAGCCCTTCGACACCGACACCCTCATCATAGCACCAGGTCAAACCACCAACGTCCTCCTCCGTTCCAAGCCCAGCTTCCCCCATGCCACATTCCTCATGGCTGCAAGGCCCTATGCCACCGGATCCGGCACCTTCGACAACTCGACGGTGGCCGGCTTTCTTGAGTACCAAGATCCCAAGACTTCCTCCACAGCCAGCTTTGATAAGAAGCTCCCACTCTTCAAACCAAGCCTCCCATCTCTGAACGACACGGCGTTTGTCGCAAACTTCACCAGCAGATTACGGAGTCTGGCAACCGCTCAGTTTCCGGCCAAGGTACCACGGACTGTGGAGAGGCAATTCTTCTTCACCGTGGGGCTTGGCACGAGCCCGTGCCCGAAGAACCAGACTTGCCAAGGGCCCAACGGCACCAAGTTCGCCGCGACCGTAAGCAATATATCCTTCGCGATGCCGACCACAGCTCTCCTCCAGGCCCACTTCTTTGGGCAGTCCAAGCGCGTTTACTCCCCGGACTTCCCTTACAGCCCTCTAATCCCATTCAACTACACGGGGAGCCCTCCCAACAACACACTGGTGAGCAATGGGACTAAGTTGATGGTGCTTCCGTACAACACCACCGTGGAGCTGGTGATGCAGGACACCAGCATTCTAGGGGCGGAGAGCCACCCGTTGCACCTCCACGGCTTCAACTTCTTCGTCGTCGGGCAAGGCTTCGGCAACTACAATCCGGCAAAGGACCCGGCCAGGTTCAACCTGGTGGACCCGGTGGAGAGGAACACGGTCGGGGTGCCCGCCGGTGGGTGGGTCGCCATCCGATTCCGTGCTGATAACCCCGGTAAGTGCATGTAGAAATGCCTGCTCGACCTAGGCCATGCCATGTCCTTATACCTCGATCAATGCTTAGCTTTGACTATGAATATTGAGCTGTGTTTTTGGGGCCCGTGCAGGTCTGTGGTTCATGCATTGCCACCTGGAGGTCCACACGAGCTGGGGTCTGAAGATGGCGTGGTTGGTCTTGGATGGGAGCCTCCCCAACCAAAAGCTGCCTCCTCCGCCATCAGATCTTCCCAGATGCTAGGCTTTGGACCTAATGGAACGGTCCGGAGTTTTCTGAGGTTTGACTGCTTGACTGATAGGATGCTCCAGGAGTCCACTCCATCCCATTTTGTTTGTGTTCGTGTCCTTTACTTCTTTCGGTGTGGTTTGTGATTGCTTCACTAATTGGCGTACGGTCGAGATTCGGGAGAGGAGAAAGCAATTTCTTGTTTTTCTTGGCCAACTTGGCCTGTACGATCGTGTCATTTTTTTCAATGGCGTGACAACAACCTAGGATTTCACGTCATTCATATTTTGTTTGTTTCAGCAATAAAAATTGAGTGAATTAATAACTTAATGTGAATTTCTAAATTGGTGGGGTCTCTTTTCTTTTTTTATCACATAAAGTATTTCAATAGCTTCAAATGAAAAACTAGTTATGAGTTCCAAAATAAGGTTTAAAAAAAAAATATTCCAAGCATGTAAAATATACTCTGATGCAGAGAAAGCGAGTCAAAGCGAGCACGTCGCCTTCGATAAAGAATGGAAGAGGAAGAGCAAGCACATTGCTCTCTTGTTTGATGCAGAGGAAGCGGGTCGAGGCGAGCATATCGCCTTCGATGAAGGATAGAAAAGAGAGCAAGCACGTTGCTCTCTTGCGATCACACCAATAAAAAACTTGTAAAACAATTTTATTACTCAAAACTTCAATGATCCCAATACAAGGGAGTGGAGCCTTTATATAATAAGGGCAAGCTACACATAAGTAGAAAGATAAGAAAAATAAAGCAAAATTTTAGAGCAATAATTCTAAAAATGCTGAAAAGATTTAATGGGTTGGTTGGCAAAGATTCAATGGGTTGGCTAAAGTAAAATCTTAGGGCAATAATTTTAAAAAAATGCTGAAAAGATTTAGTGGGTTGGTTGGCAAAGATTTAGTGGGTTGGTTGGCAAAGATTTAATGGGTTGGTTGGCCTTTCCTTCTTTGATTGGATTCTCCAAACTAGGCGCAGCTGAGATCGCGGGTAGGTGATTTGGAGTAGTCGCTTTGGTTGGCCTTTTCTTCTTTAGCTGGATTCTTCAAACTGGATGCGGCTGAGATCGCGGGTAGAAGATTTGAAATGGATGCCTATATCATATTCTCTTATTAGTTATTTCTCATAAACTTTTCAGAGTAGAAATGTATGCATTTCCCATGGGTTCCCCCTGAACGTAATTCTTAATATCACCATTTAGTTTGAATCAAGATTGAAGCCAAATCAAAACCTAATTTCTAAGCAAGGCACTAAAACAGTTGCATGAATTGAATCAATCTATAGGGGTTTTTGAATATATACCATTCAAAAATTGTCTTAATGCATACTCGAAAACCCAAATATATATTTTCCAAACTATGCTCGAAACGAATTTTGTGTCATACAAGCGTATTTCTACAGGAATTAAGTTTTTAAGGAATGTAAGCAGCAAATTTCATGAAAAAAAAAAGAAAAAAAAACACTATTGATCTCGGTCTTGTACAACGATTTTCAAAAGATTTAACACATCTTTTGTAGTTAACGAGATTATTAACTTCGTTCATGGCGTATCTAAGAGAAATCTTTCTCCTTTGAATGAAAGGGGGGGAGACCCACCCAATTGATTGAGCAGCAACCAAGCTACAACGTTTGGATATCTAAAAAAAATAAAAACATGACATTCATACAAAAAGGCTCCACGATTATCAAAAATAGGATGGGGGAAAGGCTTGCACCAGAAGTTGTCAAAGGAACAATTCAAACAAAACGATCACTTCAGACTCATTGCAGATATCACTACCGATTAAGACCTGACAAATAAGGCTGAAGGGAAACCATCACCAACCTAGTACCCAGATTCTCTCATTGCTTACATCTTCCATAAAGCAATCCACATTCCTGAGTCCTTTACACCCCTATACTATCTATAGCCACTACAAGGATATGAGAGAACGATGGCTGTAGCATCCAGAAACTCATGAGCACCAAATTTCAAAACAAACTTCCATAAGAACTGATTTTTGAGTGAACCACAGCATATAAACCATTATTTTATTTCGACTGAACCACAACATATAAGCCATTATTTTTAATTCTCTTCTTAGTCTGTCATCAAGTTCTTCAGCTTAAAGCTACACCAACGAATAATTAAGGGTCCATTAATGGAGCCTCATCATTGGCTATTCAGAAACGAGCACCGGTTTGGGCAAAGAGCGCCCCGAAGTCTTTTGTTGGTGTACCCACATTCTCTGGCTTTGACGCCAGATCAAATGCCTTGAACTTTGCCTCCTGATATTGCAGAGCCTGTCAATCACAGAAAGCAATCCTTAAATAATTGGTTTACATTTTTGTAGAAGAATTTGCAGTTATGCTAAATGGTAGCAAATGATATTGCCATATTCTTAAAAAAGAAAAACAAATCACTTGTACTTTGCCGTGAGTTTGTGGCCATGATACATAAACATGGTGCCTGCTGGAACTGTCCTAATTCAAGTCTAATGATCAGCAGGCAGAATATGCTTGTCAGCAACTAACATATGCTTTACTGGTTGCAATTCTAATTCTTATATTTCACAAATCAAACCAACAAAGTTGCTCAACTAAGCCGTACCTGAATGCAAGCTTCTGCAACATCAGCCCTAGGTATCGTCCTAGTTTCTGTCTGGAGAAGCTCATCATCTTTTCCCACAAGCAACTCTCGCTGGCCCCCATCTTTATCTTGCAATCCTCCAGCTCTGGTCAGGAATATGATAGGTCAATACATGATCCCATAACTGGGCATGTATGATGTTACACTTGAAATGTTTAATTGCAGTTTGATGCACAAAGATGAAATATTAATCTTCTGGTGAGTAGAATCAGCAGTTGGTTGTTCATTTAAAAGGTTATCATGATACAGTTATGCTTGCTTTAGAAATTTGGAAGTTTTTATGATGAAAGTGTCACACAAAGAGCCCATGATCTATGACTAGTTTGGCTCCTGTTATAACCTGATTGTCTGGCAATAAAAAAATGCCACCCCCTGCTTTCCAGGTTCAAAGAAAGAAAAGGTAATGGAAAAAAAAAGAGAGCATTGTCATATGCAAGTGCACCTGATGCTCTGGTTTAAGCAAGAATTCTTAAAACTGATGGTTTTTTCTAGTTAAAACTTTTATAAGTAGAGAACAGAACAAAGAATTTGCATCTTCAAAATGGCATCACCTGACTGCTAAAGGTGTAAAGGCAACCATAGGTTCTGAATTTCAGGTGTTAAACTCATACTTTGATTTTGGAAAAGAAGGTTATGGGTCAGAAATATATATGCTTTCACTAAAATTATACTAAACTTGTGTATAAGAAAGAAATGATTGGTTTTGTCTGTGAAGCCCATTCTCTAATTTCTGAAGAAAATGCGAGCAAGCAACATACATATACATAAACATACACATATATGCATACATTCATCTATATTTATGTGTAATATGTATATCCAACAAAAACCCGATATCCAACTTACTTAGGACGAAGTACAACCAGTGAAATGGAAAGTCATATATATGAACATTAAAACAATATATATAAAATGACCAGAAGTTATCACCCAAAAAACTAATGCAGTATACTTTGATTTTTGATAATATATTATCAAAAGCCAAACCTTATAATTGTGTATGGAATTCCAGAGTCTGCTAAGTATTGCTCTGCCTTTCGTTTCCACACCTGTAATTCTTCAAACATCACCATTATCAGGACTTAACATTTGTGAAGCAAACATTGAATTCAAATCAAGATTACGAAGGTCATTCCTACTAGACCTTAGAGGTTATGAACTATATATTCAGAAGATTCTTATGGGCACCATTACGATAATTTGGATTTGAGAAAAGCAGCCATACTAATTACTGTGGACATTACAGTATTATCTAAAACTTACTGCAATAACTGGAAAGCTAGAGATATTAAATTTAAGTGACAGTTAAAAGAGGAATGCTTCACAGCTTCACCAGATCCAAATTGGAAAGACCAGACACTAAAGAAAGGCCCCCTGTAGTACAACGTAAAGTGCTAATTTTACCATGTGCCGCTGCCCAACGAAATTATTCCCCATCGAGCAAGTGCATATGAGTAAACAATCTGCTTAGTTGTTGCAAGAAGACAAAACAACGTCATTCTAAGGGTCAATTGCTCCAAGTTGAATGCTTCTTAGTATTTGGAGGCACCAACTGAGAAATATGTCAGTGAACAAATCTTAGATGCTTGGTTTTCAGTGCTAACACGGGTACCATGCAAGCTGGTGGACTGAAAGAAGCATAGAATGCTTAAAAAGCAATGACACTACCTTTTTTATCATAGTGACACTTTATTGAATGAGTGTTCTGGGATTTAAGTGATTGAAGGAACTTCTGGTATAAGAACTGGTGGCATTTCCATGTCATTTTGGATATTTCATATTAAAACATAATTATTGCATAACTTGGCAATTGATGAAGTCCTTTGGGACTTCATCTGAAGGTGGAGATTGAACCAAAGCTATTTGGCAATTTCTGAAGATGGAGATTCACGCAGATATGCAAAGAACAAACTAAGATGCAAACTACATAAAAGTCAAATGTTCTTCTCTTAAGTTTGTTGAAATCGCATCCTTTAACTATACCATCAACCCAACAAAATTTTGACAATAGATCCCTTAGATTCATACACATTCCAGTGAGGGCAGTAAACATAATAAACGGCTTGTTAGTAATCACTGGAGTATCTGCGATGGTGATGAAATATTGTGCATCCACGATGAAAATGTTTTGTTCAACGCTAATACAGGTTTAGTCAAGCATCAAATCTCACAAGATAGCTTGCAATTCAAGGGCAAAAAGAAAGACATGGCACCAAACACGAACTGTCAACTGACCCAACAACTATCAACAAGGAGACCAAAAACAGAAGTTAGAGAAGAAGGAAAAGCAAAAGGAGAAACATAAACATCTAACCATAACCACCTAAGAAAATATAAAAAAGAATACAACTACAAAATTGAAATCCAACCACTTACCAGTATATTTCCATTTCCAAGGCTGTTCAAGGGATGATTAGGGTTTGTTCCGCCCATAGACCCAACCAAAACTATATGCTTCACCCCAACAGCCTTGGCTGTACAAGAGGGTGACAATGTTTAACTAAGCATATAGTAATTCAAAATTGGATGAATGAGTTAGATAATAGCGAGACTTACCAGCATCAATCTGATTCTTCTGACCAATCCAATCAACCTAACATACCAAACATTCAGCCCATGAGTAAAAGGGAAAAGGTTTAGTAGAAGTACTGGCTTGCAAGAAAATCAACAACTGACTTATACCTGCTCAGGATATAGTCCATCTTCAAAATAGAACTCAGGGCGTCCACCTTTGGATGGGTCTAACCCTGGCTTCATTTTTGGAACAGCACTCGTGAGAATGATCAGAGCATCAATTCCCTGTACAGCAGGAACAATACTTGCAGCATCCCTTATATCAGCTACAAAAATGTCATCAGCTCCTCCAATTTTTTCTTTGCTTTGCTGAGTCCTAACTAGGCCCCTCACAATGAACTGATCTGTTCTCTCCTTCAATTTTTTATAAACAATTTGACCTGAAATTGAATCAAGAGGGGGAAAAATCAAAGAATGATATAGTAACAATTTTATTTTCAGATAGAAGAACAGAAGGTAAACCATCCAATACTCTATCTGCTACTGAAAATCTAGGGATATTTTCCTTTTTATTTTAAGAATAGGAGAGGCTAATCCCCCACTTTCTACCCTATACCCACCCTATCTGTTGAGAGCAACTCTAACTGGAAACAAAACCCGATCCCCTTGGTGATACCATCAGAGCAAGCGCTCAGTGGTCTGAAAATCCAACCACCAAAACCTTCATTTTTGCAATTTTCTCCATCATAATTGCTGGCTACAAATAACATGGCATCACCTGGAAGCACTTTAATGATGGTATAAAATGCAAACTGATGATGATTGCAGCAGGCCTTCAATAAGAGTCATAAGGTAATCGTATTATTTGACAACAAGTGACACGATTTAAACATATGCAGGTTCCCTTGGGACCAAAGCTTCACTAAAGCCTGAGTTTTGGATACCAGTTACAGGCATGAGGGCAAATTCACATAGACGCGCATATAAGCACTTTAATATTTGGCAAAAATCGATCTTTCTTTCTCGTACAAAATCTGGTAATAAACTTTATTAGCGAGAACATACGTGGAACGCCATATTTAACTAGCAGTGAACCATTTTGATTTTATGACTTCATTGCCGTCTAGCAATCAGCTGGATCTGATAATTCTATCAGCATGCTTAACAAATCTGATATCATTACAGTGGCCAGGTTTGTAGATCACCTTTTATATGCATGCACAGAGTGATTACTTCCAGGTTCTTACCAAGAGAACCAGTCAAATTCACCAACTTCGAACCTATGTGATTTCCATATATCATAACAGACTCCCCAGTCCCAAAAAAGCTCAGACTTACCTGCATCTCTTTTGTAGCGCTATCATCATGTCATCCAAAAGGACAAGCATCGCGCAAGCACTTACTAAAGTGTCATCGCGACCGTATTCATCCCATAATGTCGTTGTAGTATAGTGGTGAGTATTCCCGCCTGTCACGCGGGTGACCCGGGTTCGATCCCCGGCAACGGCGAAACATGGTTTCTTTCTTTTTCTTTAAATAAATCTTTCGGCAGGGGAAATAAATTTGCTTTATTTTTTTAACTAAGTTAAAAAAAAAAATCTTTTGTGGAACGCATCTCCGTTCTCAAATTTTCTTTATGGAACCCTAATATCATTTTCTTCTAAAACAAAGATGCATAGCTCGCATCTCCGTTCTCAAATTTTCTTTATGGAACCCTAATATCATTTTTTTCTAAAACAAAGATGCCATCTTATAAGCATCAAATCATGACACAAACGATTTTGGTGAATTCATCTTAATTGACACTAGAAATCCACGAGACGCTCAAAAAAAAAAGAGAGAACCCTCGATCGAGATAGAACACGAATAGGTAGTTTTCTTTCTTTAAATAAATCTTTCTGCGGGAAATAAATTTGCTTTATTTTTTTCAAACTAAGTAAAAAAAAAAAAAATCTTTTGAGGAACAATAGCTCGCATCTCCGGTCTCAAATGTTCTTTATGGAACCCTAATATCAAATTTTTCTAAAACAAAGATGCATAGCTCGCATCTCCGTTCTCAAATTTTCTTTGTGGAACTCTAATATCATTTTTTTCTAAACAAAGATGCCATCTTATAAACATCAAATAATCCCTGAAACACAAATGATTTTGGTGAATTCATCTTAATTAACACTAGAAATCCACGAGACGCTCAAAACAAAGAGAGAGCCCTCGATGGAGATAGAACGCGAATAGGTAGTTTGATTCGGGAAAAGAAAAGAAACAGGATCGGGAGCGGGGGTCACCTGTTCTACCTCCGGCGCCGGTGACGAGAACTGTGCTCCGGGGGGCCTCCGCCATGGCCGTCGCTGTGAGAGAGAGAGAGAGAGAGAGAGAGAGAGAGAGAGAGAGATGGACTGGAGCCGGGGTAGGGGAGGAGGGAAGAAGACCGTTTGGATTTCTCCAGAAGGTCTCGGGCAGCCTGGACACGGGAGGGAGTTATTGGAACACGTGTCGGCATCGTAGCCATCGGTAGTTCGACGACGGCACGCCTGGAAGTTTAGCCTATGACCCATCGGCCATCGCCATCCTAGTTTGATTTTGGCCGAATCAAATTGGTTGCCTGCACCCTCGTGTACGGGCAGTCAGTTACCGTGTATAAAAACAATTTAAGCGCGTGGGCCTTTTTGGCAGCGGATGCAATTTGGATTAGAAACCATCATGCCCGATATAAGGTTGGGAAATGGTTGAGCCAAACACCATCCAAACCTGACCCTAATCTAACCTGAAACCCAATCTATCCAGGTCCTAACCCGATCCAACTTTATACTAAATAAGCTTATGAGAGATCTGCACGTTCTATTTCATTTATATGTTCAATCTTGTTAAATTATTTAATTGCATGAGTACATCCAAATATGATCCAACCAAAATAATACTAACCTAAAAACAATACTAAGATCTTTTTTCGATCACGAATTACCAGTATAACATATTTAACTAGATTAGTGTGACCCAAAACTCAACACTGATGCTGTTCAAAACAAACTTAGCTTGAGAAAATGAAGGGTTAGGTAGGGTTGGAGAGATCAATACAAAAGTTGGCTTGAGTTAGGATTAGCCCTCGACCTAACCTAACTTGTCCCAGCAGTGGCACTATATTTTATGCTCCATCCGGCTAATATGAGCGGCATCAGGATTATGGCGATGAACAAGGGTAACTTAGATTCTCATTAATCTCGAATTACATGCATTACGTTAAGTTCTGCGAATAAATACAATCCAAATTCTACCAAGTTTAAAGGTAGAGAAGGATAAACGTAGAAATTTCCATAATGAAGTCTCACATCATGCTTAATCAATCAGCAGATAATGATATGCACAACCTTTTCTGTAGCTGCCATAACCTAGTTATACTCGATGTCCTTTCGTTTCTTTTTTTGCTTTTTTTTCTTTTGTTTCTTTTAAAGTGGGACAGGCGGAGACCCAAGTAATCATACCCAACGTCATGTTCAACTAAGAAACAGTTACAAAAATCTCACATAAAGAAAAGAAACCCAAAAATCAAAATAAAAAAACTAAAACAGAAGAAGTAGACGAAATAGCAAAGCCAATTATAAGCCATCCACCTGAGTGGTCTAAATTGTGGATTGCATTCTAAATTCTTTACGAGCAGAAGTAGAACAAAATTCAAACTTCTTAGTAGTCTCGAAAGCATAGATCAGTTCAGAACATTACCTGGTCATTCATTCAAAAGACGTTTATTAGTGGTAATGTGATGCACACTCTAAAGTGTTTGCAAGATTTTTTTTGATTAGGTATTTTTAGCACTGTGCATCAATTTGTGTGAAAACAAACTGCTATTTTAATGGGCAGAAAAGGTTTAATTCAGATCCCTTCAATTTTTCTTTGTCAAGATTACAGCCTGGTTAGGAGAAATTAAGCCTTGCACGCTTCGAACTTTATTATATACTCTCTTAAATATTATAGGCGTCGCACCTTATCCTTACCACGAGGCAGGGACCGTCCTATCAGTCATATCAAGCGAAAAATAAACCATCGTGATTGGAAAATTTGGCCTTGTCCAGTCTAATCCAAATTGGAGTGGATCCTGCTCGTATTCTACCAGCCTGCCCGGACCGAACCGAACAAACTTTATTATTATTATTTTTTTTTAATACATCGGCCAGTCACACCCAACGAGCGTGAAAAAGTTAGAAAACATTATTATTTTTTCAAATTGGTTTAGAACTATGAATTTGTTTGGTTCAAAAAAATTTTAATTAAATTTTTTAAAACTGATATTTAAATATATAATATTTTAAAAATATTTTTTTGTATATTTGATTGATAAAAAAAATTGTCATATTCAAAAGTAATTTACGTTTGAGATCAATTTTTTTTAAAAATAGAAAATATTTAATATATATTTAATAAAAAAATATTTTATTCTATCTAAAAATATTTTTGAAAAAAATTAATTTTCATTTTTTATATTTCGGATGTATTTTTTTCGCATAAAATAAAAAAAATTATTTTTATAAAATAATTTTTTTTTATTTTTTAAAAAATAATCATATATATATATATATATATATCGGAATTTTTCTCTCCATTTTCCACGAAACGAAGGAGTCCTATATTATTTTTCGAACCAATCTCGGTTTCAATTCAAGTTTATTTGATCAAGAGGTGAGACCAGGCGTTGTAGCCGGATTGGGGGGTGGGGGCTCTGTTCGAACGCCCCGGCTGCGTGATGGTGCCATCCGGCCGGGTCGACGCTGGGAAGGCGGAGGCGGTGGACCAGGGGGAGAAGCCGTCGCGGCCTCAACCGACTGGTCGGTCGTGGGCGGATGTGACGAAAGGAACGGCGAGACCGCCGCCGCCGCTCTGGACAGACCACAAAATCTCTGAAGCTGATCTGGAGGCGCTGAAGATGCGTTTCACGGACGTGGTGGAGATACCGCCGGAGGAGGGGGAGCTGGCAAGGGCGGCGTGGAGGGATACTGCAGTCATCGTTCGGAGTGTAGGTCGCCGGGTGCCAGCGGAGTGGATCTGCCGGGAGTTGCGAAGGGTTGGGAAGCTGGATTACGATGTCGAGGCCTTCGTGATGTCGAGCGAGACCTTCTCCTTCCGCTTCCGGACGAAGACGCATCGGGAAGCCGCCATGGATGCCGGGCCGTGGCTGGTGGCTGGCCAGCTTTTAGCCATGGAGAGGTGGCGACCTAACTTTGTCCCGGATGATATGAATCTCCATCGGCTCATTGTCTGGCTGAGGCTTCCTAACCTGCCATTGGAATACTGGTCGAAGAGCTTGATCTGGAACATCGCTGTGAAGGCCGCCCGCCCTCTGGCACTGGACAAAACCACTGATCTTGGCCGGAAGACTGGCTTCGCACGAGTCAAGGTGGAACTGGATGCCCGGGAGCCGATCCGACCGGGGACTTTCATCCGGATTGGCACCGACCTGCACTGGCAACTCTTCAGGTTTGAAAACCTCCCGAGTTTCTGCTACAGGTGTGCCCGCCTCGGTCATGGTGAGGAGGCTTGCCCGCTTCCTCCAACTCCGATGGCGACTGCAACTGCAACTGCCCAGCAGGCTCCGTCACCGGAGACAGGGGAGAGGAATGAGGGGGAGAAGACGGGCCTACCATCTGGGAATAGGAACCTGGTTGGCCCCTGGCTATCGACATCTAAGATCCGGAAACCGTGGGCGAGCAAGCCGGCGGCGAAGAAGATGACTGAGTCTAAAGGGGAGACATCACAGGTACGCCATCCACCTGAGCCGGGGCTAGGTTCTCCGTGTGTGGTGGTGCGCTCTCCCGTGTCACCGGCGGATACGGAGGGGTGGCAAAAGCCTACCAAAGTGGCCAGACAGAGGTTGCCGGCGAAGGGGGAGGCGAGTAGCTCCGTAGCCATGAACGGTGAGTTTCCCCTTCTCGGAGTGGCGACCGGGTTGACCGAGTTAACTCGGAACTCGGTTGGGGGAACGGGCCAGAAGGTTGGCCCGGATGAGTTGGTCCACCAGGCGGACCATGGATCGACTAAAGGGCTGGGTCAAAGCCCAATGAAACGGGCCAGGAGCCCATCTAAGCCTAGCCCAGCGGTGGGGGCGGGGAATCCGGTGAATGGGCCGGCCCATTGTCTGCCCAGAATCACGTCGTCCCCTTCTTTCGACGGTCTGGCGAATCGCCGGAGGGAGGAAGGAAGGAGACACTTCCGGAGTGCCTCCTTACCTCCGGTGAGGGCTCCCAATCGTCAGAAGCCGGCCGGAGCTTTACTCAGGGGGGTCGATGGCTCCTCAATGGTGCTGCGGTCGACCTCTCCACGGGCGGACGGCACGGCAGTGGATGGGACGGAGCTGGCGGATGGGATGCGGCCGGCGACGACGATGGAGGCTGAAGCTCGTGAGCAGGTAACCTTGGTATCGCTTCCTTCCTCCTCCTCCTTGGATGCTCAGAGCACTGTTCTGTGTCGGATGGTGCCGACGAGTGGGGGACTGTCGACGCCGGCGACTGTAGCAATTGATGGCGAGCCGGGTCAATCCACGGGTGGTAAGCTGGAGGAAGTCCCTGTGGTGGAGTTGGGCAAGGAGAAGGGGGTCCTGAGGTTCCCGGTGGAGGTCTCTGTCAATGGCTCTCCCAGCCCGTCGACCACTGTATCACTCCTACCTGGGAGAATTCCTCCAGCAGAATTGGGCAGCCCGAGAACAGTGGGTTGTGCAACTTTGCCAGCAGGGGCGGTGGTGACAAGGGGAGTGCCAGGGGGATCCCAACAGGGGTCTCCTATTTTGGATCATGGGAGGGTTGTAGATTTGTTGAAGGCTTCAATCCAGGAAGGCGCCTTGGCTCCTGGAGTGGGGAAGATGAATTAATTTTTAATGAAGGTTTTAGCTTGGAATTGTAGGGGGGCGGCCAAGCCATCCTTTTCCTCCTCATTCAAGAGGTTAGTTCAGCTTCATGATCCAGAGATTTGCCTTCTTTGTGAAACACGGGTTTCCGGTGACGGATTGCAGCGTGTACAGCGGCGATTGGCACGTGACTGGGAAGTCTTAGCAGTGGAATCCCGGGGTCTATCTGGAGGTATCCTGATGTTGTGGAAGCGGGGTATAGGCACAGTGGATGTGTTTTGTAATTGCTCTCAACTGATTGTCATGGTTATTTCAGAACCAAATGAACCCCCGTGGGTGTTATGCGGGGTTTATGCTAGCACCGACTATCGGGTAAGGAGAACCCTGTGGAGAGATTTGACTAGTTTGTTGACACAGGGAGTACCGACCATGGTGGTAGGTGATTTTAACTGCATCTTAGGCCCAGCTGAGAAGAGAGGAGGCCGACCATACTCTGATTCGGTGGATAGGAGGGAGTTCCGGGAGTTTCTGGGGAGGAATGGGCTGGTGGACCTGGGCTTCTTTGGACCTCGATTTACTTGGTGCAACAATCAATCTGGGCAAGCTAGAGTGTGGGAGCGGATAGACAGGGGCATTGCATCCCCAGACTGGATCCAGCATTTTCCAGCCTACCAGGTCAGTCATCTAGCTCGGATTGCTTCTGACCATTGTCCTCTTCTGATATCGACATTGTCGGGATCTGTGCATCATAGCCCCTTCCGCTTTGAAAAGCTGTGGTTGTCATATCCCCAGTCTTGGAAAATAGTTAGGGAGGCGTGGAGGGTGCCAGTACGAGGTGACGCCATGCAGAGGGTGTCACGCAGGTTGGGGCTCACTAAACGCCGTCTTCGGCGTTGGAACCGGGAGACCGTTGGCAATGTCTTCCGGAGGTTAGAGGAGGTGGAGGCAGTGATATCGGATGCCCAGGTACGGGAGGATCGAGGTGAGGTGCTTACGGAGGCCGATCTGGCAGACCTGCGGCGATCACTAGTCTCTCATCATTCCTTATTGCGTCAGCAGGAGATTTTTTGGAGACAGAAGTCCAGAATTCAGTGGGTGAAGGATGGTGACCGGAACACTAGCTTTTTTCACCGATCGACAGTTATCAAAAGGCAGAGGAATATGATCCGCTCCTTGAGGGTTGGGGTGGGCCACCGTGTGGAGGAGGACTCGGCTGTTAGGCAGTGCTTATTTGAGTTCTTTAGGTCGAGATGGACTGAGGATGGGGGGATACTTGAGACTGGAGTTCTCCCGCGGTCGGAGTTCAGAGTGGAGGAGTCAGAGAATACAGCATTGATTCAGCCAGTGACGGAGTTGGAGGTGCAGGAGGCAGTTTGGGGTCTTGCAGAGGATAAGGCCCCTGGACCGGATGGTTTCCCTCCATTCTTTTTCCGTAGATATTGGTGCATTATTCGGGAGGCAGTGGTGGCGGCAGTACAGCTTTACTTCAGCCGAGCTGGCATGGCAGATGATTGGAAGGCCACCTTCATCACTTTGATACCGAAGCGTCCCGATGCTTCGGAACCGAGTCATTACAGACCCATTAGTTTATGCACCACTTTGTATAAGGTGGTGGCGAGGATCATGGTGGGGAGGATGAGGTACCTTATGCCACGTATCATTAGTCAGGAGCAGGGAGCCTTTGTGGGAGGGAGGAGCATCTCAGACAACATTTTGCTGGCCCAGGAGATGATGGGGGATCTACAGCGAGCCTCGAGGAGGCAATGCTTGATGGCAGTGAAATTAGATATGGAGCGTAACTATGACCGGATCCGGTGGGACTTCCTACGGCGGGCACTAGAGAGTTTTGGGTTCCACCAGGTTTGGATTGATTAGATTTTAGGATGTGTGCATGGGCCTAGCTTCTCCATTTTGGTCAACGGCACACCATCGCCCTTCTTTCGTGCCACCATGGGGCTACGTCAGGGATGTCCTCTGTCCCCGTTTTTATTTATTATTTGCTCTGATGTGCTCTCCGGAGCTTTGCATGCTGCTTGTGGGAATCGGGAGCTGGTACCCTACTGTCCAGCCCCGGGTTCCCAACCTATCTCTCACTTACTATTTGCAGATGACTGCCTTCTACTTGCTAGGGCGAGGGTGTCAGACGCCAGAGCCCTCCAGGGCGTGTTAGCAGAGTATTGTGTGATGTCTGGGCAGAGGGTCAACCTACAAAAGTCCACCATCTTCTTCAGCCCTAGCACTGTGGGGAGGGTGCGCCGGGAGATCAGGGCGACATTGGGGATACAGGAGCAGATAGGGGCTCTGGTGTATCTTGGGGTTCCCATTACAAGGAGGAGATTACGGGTGGCAGAGTGCTCTACCCTACTGGAGAGGGTGCGGAGCAGATTACAGGGATGGAGGGCATCTTCACTTTCCATGATGGGGAGATTGACGTTGATCAGGTCAGTTCTATGTTCCATGCCTCTTTATCTGATGGCTCATACAGTAGTGCCGAAGACTGTGCTGATGGGGATTGAGCGACTCATGCGGAGCTTTCTTTGGGGCTCCTATGGGGGGGCATGGGATACATTTGGTGGCCTGGGAGAGGGTGTGTCTACCACTGCGGGAGGGTGGGCTGGGGGTGCAATCACCCCTGGTGCGACGTGAGGCCCTCTTGGCACGGAGGGCGGCACAGTTTGTCTTGGAGCCGCATGGTTACTGGAGCCAGGTTATGATAGCCAGGTACGGCCGAGCGGGCCTCGAGGGCCAGGGGACAGCCCGGCGGAGGAGATCCTTCATGTGGCGAGAGATTGAGAGGCATGTGCCTATGGCCCTGGCGCATTCGAGGTGGCTGATCGGTGACGGACGGAGTATTGATGTAATGGCGGACCCATGGGTGGATGCACTTCCCTTGAGACTATGGCCGACGACTCTCAGCACTGAGGCGGGGGAGGGTCTCCGAGTTTCCGATCTGCTCCGACCAGGAGGGGCCGAGTGGGATAGCGACAGGCTGGGCGAGCTGTTTGGAGAGCATCTAGTAGAGCGGGTTTGGTCGATTCCCCTTCCGGGGTCTGGAGGTCCAGATGTCAGAGTCTGGAGCACCACCAGTAGAGCGAGTATTGGGGTCGGTGATGTTGCCCGGATTGTTCAGCCAGGTACACAGCCGGGGCTAGACTGTGGCTGGGTGTGGAGGTTTGGGCTACACCAGAGGGTTGCTCTCTTCCTCTGGAAGGTGGCCTGGGCGCGATTGCCGACATGCACAGAGCTGTGTAGATGCGGTATGGGCCTTTCCCCCTCATGCCTGGACTGTGGAGTGGATGAGTCGGTGGATCATGTTCTATTCCACTGCGTATGGGCGAGAGGTGTTTGGAGCCTGACTGGGATCCCGGAGGATACCTGGAGGAGTAGGGAGGTTTATTTGGAGGAGGTTCGGCTTTGGGCCGGTTCTGCTCGGATGCGGGGATTGGCTATTAGGGCGTCCTGCACAGCGTATTAGATATGGTTAGCCAGGAACGCCCGGGTGTTTGGTGAGCGTCGGCTGTCCCTACGGTTCGTGATGGAGCGGGCCTGTTCTCAGGCGACAGAGATGATCCAGGCAGAGCCAGCTCATAGACCTTTGATAGCTCGGGACATCTGGGGATCCCACAGTGCTTCGGCAGCTCCACATAGGGTATTCTTTACCTGGGAGCCCCCACCCCCGAGTTTCCTCAAGGTCAATTTTGATGGCTCTGTCTTGGACGGTGGTAGGAGGGGAGGGGCCGGTTTTGTTGTTAGGGGCCCGACGTCGGATGTGGTGGCAGCAGGGGGCCGTCAGATTTTTGATACTTCGGTCCCAGGGGCAGAGTTGCGAGCGACCTGGATGGGCTTGTCCTATGTGCAGCGTGTACTTCGAGCGAGTTCGGTTCTTCTGGAGGGCGACTCGGCTACGGTGATTAGCTGGATTCGCAGGGGCCCGGTTGGTCACGGAGATGCCCATCCTCTGCTTCGTGACATTTGGATGATGGTGAGAGAGGATGTTACGCTACAGGCTATGCATGTATATCGTGAGGCCAATGGGGCGGCCGATTGAGTGGCCGCGTTTGTTGCGAGCCACTCTGGAGGCACCCTATGGGCTGGGGAGAGAGAGATGCCCGGAGCACTTCGGGACATTTTGTATTCTGACTCTTTAGGGTGTATTCGTACCCGTGATGTATGAAATGCCCGTTTAAACAAAAAAAAAAAAAAAAAAAAAAAGGGTTCTAAACCCGGTCTAGGGTTTTAGCGGTCGATAGGCCGCGAAAGGGGCCTCGCTCTGCGCTGAGACCTCCTCCAAGGCCAATAACCCACCCGGCAATTGGAGGCGGAGCTAAGGAAATCGGAAGATATGAGCGGTGTGGGTGCGCCGGATTTCTTCTACAGAGAGGCTCAGCGCCTCGGCTACGTCGCCCGTTCCGCATTCAAGGTTCCACCTTTTTCTTTTTCCTTTTCCTTTTTTTTTGGCTTTTTTTAGCATTTCCTTCGATTACAATCCAATAATAACATCGTTATTTTGCGGCAGCTTCTCCAGATGCAGAAGCAGCACAAACTGATTACTCCGGGGGCTTTCGTCCTCGATCTTGGATGTGCTCCTGGTGCTTGGCTTCAGGTAAAGCTATCTCCCTTTTTTTTAACCCTTCAACTTTCTGTAAAAATTTTAGACAATTCTTTTTTTTTGGTGATCTTTTTAGCATTTTGTTTAAGATAAATGAACAAAAAAGTAACTTTTTTTACTTTTTCTCATATCAATCTTTTTGTTTTAATTCAAATTGGTTGATTTTTGTACGTTCTACATGTTTTCTTTTTTAATAGACTGCTGCTTAGGCTGTTTCCTGGTTCCGAATTTTTACGGTAGCTGCTGTCTCTTCTGGGATTTTCTTTTGATAGTTGTTGTGTTATGTTTAGGTGGCTTGCCAGAGCTTGGGTCCACTGGAGAAAGGTGGGGTGGTGGTGGGTATTGATCTGAAGGTCAGTCATGGCTACTTAGTCTAATCGAGGAATTCACTGAGAGAGTCAATTAGATTGCCTTTTGTGTTCTTTTGGGTTGTTGTGATAGTGGTTTCATTGGTTGCAGAGCAGAAGGTAAAGGTTCCTTCTTCTCACTGTGACTCGAGGGTGAGAACAGTTTGTGCTGATGTGATGAATCTTTTGAAGAATCAAGTTAGGGCAATGTCTCCTCAGGTTTTATCTCATTCTTGCTCATGACCTTAAGTGTAATTTTAATTTTATAATTTGTCAATTTCTTATCTTCCTACTATCAAACTGTTGAACTTTACACTTCAAGTGCTCGGGATATTCGTGCTTATTTATGTAAGAAACATGACTGCTCTGAATAGTTTGTTAAGCTAGTAAGTATGACTGAACTATTACATTGCCAAAACCACCATGGCATATAGTTAACAACTCACAAGGTTAATGGAGCATGTTACTTGTTCGGCATGTTGTAGCATATGAAATGCAAGATGTGAGAGAAGCTTCTAATATTCTTTTTAGTTTTCGTGTGTTGGTAGGTGGTAGTCATTCGGTGAGGCAGTTACTTATTCTGCAAAGACAAGTGTTTGCCGATTGTCTTGATTAAACATGAGAGAGCAAGGCAACTTAGGCAGAACATGCAATAGGCTGCCTCCTAGCTCTTTGTTGTTTCTGTTCTTTTCCACTTTGTGAATTATACCTCTATGAACTACTTCTTGGTGATATGTTTTTTCTTTTCATCACTTTATTAGGGTTTAGCTGGGTAATGTGATTATCATGCTCCTTGTACTCTACTTTGCACCACTTTTCTCCAATGGACTTCTCGTGGTACCTTCACTTTGGGAGTCTCTAAACTCTTGTTGATTATGACGCAAATAATTTCAAACCTATGAAGGATAAAGGATGTAACAATGTAGGGAGGGCTTATACTGCCTTCCGCATCGGCAATGATGCTGGCTTTTAAAATTTTTAAGTGAGTGGTGAAAGTAATTTTTATTTGGTGATCTCATTAGGTGAGGAGACAAGGATTTTGATATCAGAACTTGCTCTACTTGCAGGATGGTTGTGGAGGGTTTAAAAGAAAGGACATGACTACAAAGGAGGGTTACTGTTGTGATATTGTCAGATTTATAAAAAATATTTTTGGAAATTAGAAATATGAATTTGGCAAAAAGAAATATTCTATGGTAGGTTGAGGAGTCGCGGCTGGCGATCGCCACCGCTCTCGCCGCTCGTCGTCACAGACCCCTCCGAGGTCATCGAGGGAGTCGCCGGCATCCGCCTCTTCGGGTCCCGAACCACGACCGGGGACCCGGGTGTCAGGCAGAGGTCCAGATTGCACGGCGGCGCCGCCGCGTCGTTCTTGGTGGGGGAGGCCTTCGGCCGCTTGGCTGCGGAGGATAGGGGCCACCCTCCCGCCCTCGGCCGCCCGTAGAGGAGCCCGCCTTTCCCTCCTACGACCGCGGCGACGTCGTCATGGTCGGCGGCGGTGACAAACAATTTAGCAAACAATTTAATTGTGTTCCGTTGCCCATCCTGCCTTTTGTCAGTCAGTTCATCTTCATCTATCTAGTCTACTAATAGACTCAAATGATGCAGTGTTGTGTGTAAGGCTCCATTCCTTCGCCTCCACGATTCTCACTGCTATAACTACTCCCATTTAAAATGAATACATCCCCTTGGTTCAGTTCTTTTTTTAAGCAGGAGAAACAAGGAAAATGCACCTTCCAAAATTGAAGGTTTTTATTATAAATGATAAAAAAAGTAATTAGATTGGAGGATCTTAGCCGCCCATGCTACTTCTCACTTGCACTGTACATGTTAGACTCTAGTACGTTATAGTCAGTGGTTGAAGCATGCAGACATGCATGCGTCTTTAGTAGTTTCTACTTTCTACCAAATTGAATCATGAATTTACAAGCATGGTTGTCCATTGTGTTTCAGGAAAGAGGATTTTCTGTAATACTGTCAGATATGTGTCCTGCAGTTTCTGGAATCACAACAAAAGATACAGCTATATCATGTGAGCTGGGGATGCGAGCACTCTCATTGGCTGTTGGCAGGGTACATCAACCTAGTTCAGCTATTAATGCAGATCTAGAGGATTATCTGAGCAGTTCTGAACCTGATGCAAATGAGGATGGTGTTCTTCGACGTGGGGGCAACCTTGTGATTAAGCTTCTCGAGAGTGAAGATATACAAGGTTATTACCCCTCCTGGAATGCAAATAGTGGTGTTATTCTGTGCATGTCGCTGTCACTGCTGCTAGTACATTGCCATCTAGATCTCACTTTATCGTTGTTCATATGGTTTCAGGATTTGGCAAATTCTGCAAACTTCGTTTCAAGAAAGTATCATGGTTAAGGCCCAAGGCAACCAGATCTTCTTCCAGAGAAATTTATTTGATATGCCAAGGTTTGCGATAGTGCCATTCAGACAGGATCATGCTGGAAAAATTGTGTTCTATTTGTAAGATGCTGGGGTCACTCAATTTTGATCTGATGACTATGATGCAGCTATCCAATACGCTGTTTCTGAATGTTTTTGATGTTGTATGCTGGAAGCTGATGCAGGGTGCTCAAACTCTTTGGATGAAATTTGAGATCTCTAAATAAGTTAAAATAGAATTAGCAAGAATAGACCAAACTGAGTAAATTCTTTGATGTAATCACTCTTTTGAGTTTGCTCAAGGCTGTATTAGATAGATGTAACTAATATCTATCCAGGATATCAGTTGTTGCTGCTGCCCTTTTAAACAAGAAACAATGATGAAAAAAAAGTTCTTTTGGCAACATTATCTGTTACTAAATGAGATGAGTTTATTGGATGCCTGACATGTACATTTTACTTAGGCGTTCGTTGTGCTTCTTTGAAGTCAACACAGTTACACCAAGGTACTAAAAACCTTGGAGAGCTGTTGAGAGAACCTAATGCTGCTTTGAGACTAATATAAATTTGCCATTGCAATAATTTCTCGGAGTCATCTGAGGAAGCTTGACAACAACCAGGTCGTGGCAGTAAATTCACTTTCACAACTGTAATAACATTTGGTAATGAAAATAACAAGGCTGTAATAAAGCCACACAGCAGGTGAGAAAACACCAGCACTTGCTTACAGAAGACAATTCTGAAAAGAACAAGGTTTTTTTACCAAAAAAAAAAAAGAACAAGGTTTCATTTGGTTTTCCTTCTCTGAGACCTTCACATATAATCTCTTTAACATTTTTCTGATTAGACCATTTTATAAAACAATGGTTAGCATAAGCCTAGTTTAATGCAAAGAATGTTTGTGAATCAATTTGGGTTTATCCGAGGATTAGACTTGTACTAAAGAATGATGGTCATCTGATGTGGGTCCGCCCCAAGGACCAAACTCCAGAGTCACGTACAACCTGGGAATGATGCACCTTGTTAGTATGGATCATATCATTTCCAATAGCCTAAATTCACTGGGCTGAGCAACGCCTCATTCCAAGACGACTTGAGATTTGTATAAAGGAATGCTTACTGGTGTTTTTGCAGATGGAAAGACGTTCCAAAATCTTAGTGTCTCATCACCAGCTCCAGTGACTATAGTCTGAAAGGTAAGCTCAACAGAACATATAATGCGTTAAATCGATGAAACATTAGTGATTGATGTGAATGTATTGGCATGCTCATATGCTTGCATTCACCAACTAGGGAGAGTGGATGGATACCTGCCCATCAGGTGAAGTAGCAAGGTAGAGTACCCTGAGAGTGTGACCAGTTAGAGTAGCTACCTGTTGGTTTCATTGAGATCAGTTCAACTTTAAAAAATAAATAAATATGATTTTGCAATCCAATAAAAATATAGAAATGGGGTTAAATTTTCCAATGCCATAAAAGATTGGCGGATCCCGGCGAGAATGAAGGAAAATACTGTAAGAATACAACAGTAGCATCATCATGGGAGGAAATATAAAGGAGCGTTCATACATGTTCAGAAAGATCATTGAATAGAAGACAAAAACTTGGTGAAATTTATGAGTAAGGTTTTATAGAAGTCCTTGTTGCTGAACGCAGCAGTCGATGAAATTTTGGTTGTTGTTATGTTGTTTTCGAGCATTCTTTTACATTAGTGGACCAACTCCACATCATGCTGCCCCCCATAATTACTGTAAGCGAACTTAGATTTAAATGTAAACGAAGCATACCTTCCCCAAAGACGGATATTTCCATATCATTATTTGGTTCTGGGAATACCCATGAGTGCTGACTAATTCGTTGACATTCTTACACCAAGCTAGATTGCAAACCTGCAAATTTCCAAATGTTAGATCCGGTCTTCAACATACAAAGTTCTCAATAACAAATCTAGATGTAAAAAGTCAGCACCTGACTTCCCGAATCCACACATTTCAGCATGTTTCTGTTTGTGGTATTCCAGAAGCGTATGCACCGATCAGCAGTTCCACCACCTGATGCGAGAAGGCCGCTCTGATGCGGCGACCAGGCAATGGCTTTAATAGCTGCTGTATGCTCTGTAAATTTTGCAACTGGCTGCTGAGAGTGCTGGTTCCATACTAATAGCTGATCCACAGCTCAAGCAGAAACCAAGGAGATCCATTTAATGAGCTTTAAGAAAAATTCAAAACAAAAAAAGGAAAGTAGATAGATGAGAATATTTAATAAGCTACCTGATTGTCATTTCCACCTGATGCTAATTCTCGGTCATCATGGGACCATTTCAATCCACAGACCTGGTAACGAAATGGAATTTTATTGAAGAAACATGTAATTAATTATAAGATTATCCTCGTTTATTGATGCGTTTTCTGCTTTGTACAAATCTGAACATGTTAACTCTACCTCGGATCTGTGGCCAACAAGCTTGCTGACATAGTCCTTTGAAACACGAATATCATGTTGAAGAATATGTTTGTCTCTACTTCCAGAAGACAGCATGCATGAACTCCATGCCAGAACTCCTGTTCTAGTCTGATGGCCGCCCATAGTTCGGATCTGTTTGCACCGAGAGCTGTCCCAAATCTGTTGGACGAAATTGAGCCATCATTTAGACGGTTACCTCCATGAGCAGAGTTTGATAGAATGCATTCTTTTAAGAATTCTAGCAATCCATTTTACAAGGATTTATTAGCACAAGGACCCAAGAACATGAGACCTGATAACGGTCCATACCATAAATCCATATATGCGCCTTTATAAAAGCAAACTCCTCCCTTATTTATATAATTCCTCGTGATGTTCTTCCACCGTAACATTAATTTACTTGTTTCTTGCCCTCACATTTTGGTGAATGTCGACAGCATATAAGAGTCAAATTCTTTTTCTTTGTAAGGAAAAGGTTGACGCTAGCTCTTTTCTTTATTGGGTTTTTAACAATTGAAATCAATATTTCCTTCCTCTATCAATCTCTGGGACTTTTCTTCTTTATTTTCGATCCATCTACTTCAAGTTTTTCAACTCAGCATTTATTTCTTTTGCTGGACATGCAGTACTACGTAGAAACAAATTGTTGAAATTTTGAATACAAATGTATTTCTTTCTCATTAGTAGGATCTTTCTAGTAAATATGTCTAAACTATTAGGACAAACTGAAACTGTCATTGAGGCAGAGAAACACAATGAGAACATTTAGCTTACCTGGACATCTCCCATATAGGTTCCAACTGCGAGATAGGATCCTTCTCTAGTCCATTGGACTGCACATACACCATCTCTGTTGCCCAAGTCGCATAGTTTAGTCACCTGAGATCAAGAACAGCAAGAAGTTTGCGACATTAATCAGTGACCCATGTTTCCAAGAATTAATTTTTTCTTTTTCCGGCGGCGCTGTCACAAAAAGATTGCAATCGGACCAGCGTAATTAAAGTAGGAATTATTTTTCTATATTTTCAGATCGTAGCATTTTAATGGGTTATTCTATCCATGAAACACGGCATCTGGAAAACTAATAGAAGGCAAGATAGAGAACCTTGCAGGTGGCCGCGTTCCATAGATAGACACAAGTGCCCAAACCAACGGCTATCACATTCTGCGAGGACCAATCAACCAGATTCAGATAAAAATCATCGTGAAGTGATGGAGCGTCCAGAACCTGCAATATGTCGAAAGATAATTATCACAAAGCCATTTTTGCTATCGATTTTCTTTTCCTTTGTAGGTTTCTTCTACTTTTTAGCGATCGTTTGTGAATTTTTGTTAAACCAGAGCTTTCTCTGAGTAGCAAAAGCAGAGTTTTGGGTACCTTATAAGCAGTCTTGGGTATTTTCCTCGGCACCTTTGGCGGCATCGAGGCTTCTGCCGATCCTCCCCCATCCTGACCTGAGATAACCGCCGACAGCGGCGAGTTGGGGGCCGAGTGATCCGTCTTGAACCGGAACAGATTCTTGCTTGGACTCATCGGCGATCCCTGGCCTGCAGGAGAGCAAGGCACTGAATCGGCTCCAAAGAGCTCGGTCCTCAGAAGCCTCGAATAAGCCTCGTTTCCCCCTTCCTTTACCGGTGAAGATTTCTCCACCAGCGCAAAGTTCTGAAGCCTCGACGCCGACCGCAGCGGTATGAAACGATCGCTGTATGTCGTCTTCGATGGCGACGGCGTCTTCGGGATCGAAGGGAAGTGGGTGGGGATTGTGTTGAGGCGCAGAGAAGATTCCATACCAGCTGGAAGATTCAGGCTTGATTTCCTTGAATCCATTTCGAGTTCTACTCTTCCCCTCCTTCGATCTTTCTCGATTTTTTTCCTTTTTTTTCCGTTGCCTCCTGTGACGACGGGCAGAGGGGCCTTGGGAGAATGGGAGGCCGCACGGATACAGAGCTAGAGCGAGTGGGAGATCCCAACTGTAGACTAGGTTTCTGTTTAAATTCTTGGCTGCGCTCCATTCACAACGGTCACTTGATTACCAAAAGGAAAGGCAAAGCGTGGGGTCCGATGGGCCGACTAGCCGTTGGAAACGTGGCAGGTTGGAATCCTAAAGGTTGGAATAGATTAAGAGCCGATCCCACGGATGGATTGAGTTGGATCGGATACAGGCTGGCCCGGGTGTAATTAGAAAGAACACTAGCCGTTGGTTCATTTCATGTGGAACCTGATGATAGGCAATGTGATAAACTCAATGGACCATTGAGAGAGACATGCTAAGATTGAGCCAGAGACCGGCCGGGCTCATGGAAGTGCATAAAGGGCTTGGTGGAAGGTACTGAGATATCTCTAAAATAAGCCATTTTCTTAAAACTTTTCAGAATGATACATATCCGGAGATCTTTGGGCAATTCTGCCCTAAAACATTAGGGAATAAATGATCTCAAAAATTGTGATCTAATTTGGATAGTTGGCTTATAGACTGTGCCTTAAAGATGGATGCAACTCCCGATATCAAACCTTGCAATCTCATGTCTAGAAGAACCTTGGAGGGTTGCAGGTTGCTTCTGGATTGGATGACCTTACAATGTGCAACCAACAAGGTTGGTCTTGTTACATGCCATTGGCTCTCTAGTTCAAGGTCAGGCCCCTCTCTTACCCAAAGTAGGAATTTGACTCAACTGATGTATAGAGCAGATGTCAGAGCTTGATCCTATATAGACGGAACAAAACTTGCTGGGAATGGTTTAAGGACATGGTGTCTTAATCCCTCACGGCGTTTCAGGGAAATTGCTGGAACTCTTATTTAGTATTCAGATTTTTTTTTTTTTGATGGAAATGGAGGTACCCTGAGGCTTCCACCAGAATTTATTAAGAGAATATGGAACTCTTTGGATTTTTTTTTTTTGGGAAATCCATTTATTCCACCATCATAGCCCTTCATTAAGTCAATAGTCCAGATAAGACACTTTCTCTTGTTCAAATTTCGTGTATCTTTGAAGCTGGGTTTTTCCCGTTACTTTCAGACTTGTGGAGGAAAAAGACTGATGGGGAAATAAAATGGAGCTACCAGTGGTGATGCGATTTGGCCCCCCTAAAGTTCGAAGAAGTTAGTAAAATACGAATTTTGGGACCAGTTGGCAATGTGCTTTTATTGTTTCAGCTGTTTTATCCTGAATTTTATTGTTTTGTTCATCAGATGAGGAAACTAAAGGCTAGCTGTTTCTTGTTTCAGGATTTAGCCATCTCGATGCCGTCAAAAGATGAATTGTTATGCACCAATAGATACTTGGAAGCAATTTCCACTGCAGTGTTTGAAAGGGAAAAGAAGAAAAAAAGAAAAAAAACGACCCTCCTAGTGAACATGATACACTAGGAGGAGATCCAAATCAAGAATTATCGACACAGACTCGAACCAGGTATGCTGATGAGCTTGGAAATGTTATAGCTGATCCATACAACATCATGAAGTACTGATGAACAAACATGTCAACTACTTATTGCACAGTGTTCCCACGTGTTAGTTGTTCAACGATCACAGTCATGAATTTACAAAGTAGGTAGGTCCATAATACCATGCATTAAACTTCTGATGCATGATACCAGAATCAAAATTTATAGAGTCATCTTTCCTAGCCTTCCACGTCGCGTGTTTGACTTGGGATGGTAGTGCAACTTGATGCAATCGTCATTAATCATGGGTGCCCTGTGGAAAGTGAGGCATCCAGTTGAAAATTAAAACAAAACAAAACATTAATGAGAGCAGGTATAATAAAAACTAACCTCCTATTAAGTTGACTCTTAGAAAGCATCACTCAACAAACAACCGCCCTCATTAATCAAGGGACCCCATTTGTTCAAGTTTATCACTGAATCTTCTTTCATGTTAATCTGATCCAATTGTGAGCATTAGCACGTAGGTTTGAGATCCAAGTGGTAGTATTAGGGCTCTTGGCCATTGCCGGCAGATATGAAGAAGGTCTTCCAATATCTTTATCACAGAATATTTCTAGGTCCTAATGCACCCAATGCCATATATCTGCCAATAAACATAATCCAGAAAGCAGAATATGTCCTCTGCTGACACCTTAAAAATTTATATTCCCTTAAATACATAATCAATTATGCAATTTACCAACCCATTGTCTGATATGTTATATATGAGACTACTCTGCCTGGTTTCAAGTTTAAGGCAGGTTCTTTACCAGATCAGATGCTAGAAATATAGAGCTAAGATTCAGGTTTGGAAACATATTTGGATTAACAAGGTTGGATAGCAGCAGGTTTAGGTATTTAGATTCTGAATCTGGATTCTCTTTTTATTTTTTTCTCTGTCATCTGATCAACTAGATACACATCAAGCCGATTTTCTAGACCTTGACCGAAATTAGGATACAAAATCTTCCCTAAAGGCCTGTTTTTATTTTGTAATATTTGGATCAAACTAGTGTAGGGCTCATGAAATTCATCTTTATACATTCAAAGAGCGAGTTATTTTCTTTTCTTTTAGAGTTGCAAGTTAGTGAGCTTTTGTCAATACTTGATCCTTGTTATTTTTTCTTTCCGTCTACACTGGACTCTGTTCACGGATTTGAATCTAAAGAAGGCTTCGATTTGCATCTCTGGAATTGACTTAGTAGGGTCTAAAGTCAGATCACTGGGATCATATCTTGAGAAGTCTCGGCGGGGTTTCAGTCCACATGAATTATTTCTTGGCAAATGATCTCAGCCAATATGTCAGTATTTATGCTCTAGTTCTAAATAGTGATTGTTCCATGCAATGCATGTGAGATAAAGCTTGTCCGGCCGTATGAGTTTTGCACGTGTGTTACTGTTAACAGAGATAGGTCCCCAACAGCGAATTGGTGTTTGACCAAAAAAAAAAAAAAAAAACAAAAAAAAACAGCGAATTGGTGTTATCTATCATTCACGTTGAGAAGCAGAAGAAGAAAATCAAGCAGAAAAAGGGAACAGTAAGATGCTGGGTCTGCAAGTTAAATGTGGTGGGAGAGCCAAATAATATTTCCAAGCCCCCCTGTTTCATTTATATCTTAATTAGAGCGTCATTTTTTCTAAGTGGAGATTGATGTATTTGGTTCTTTTTCGTTGAAAATCTTAAGAAGCCATTAGAAAGAAATAATAAAACGGTGCAATTGCTCATCTTACTTAGTATAAATCATCATGAAGGTCAAATTGGAGATCCCCATGCCATGCAAGCGTGCTGGTATCGACCATTCATGCATAACAACAGGCCGACCAACAACTCCCGCATTTAGTGTACATTACTTCGCAACCTAATTTCCTTCATGTTGGCGTTCCATGCATAGTGTGTAAGAGAAGAACTGGGCCCGACATTTCCAAGATACAGTTGCAATGGTAATCCTTCCACCAATTTGTCGCGCTCAAATCATGTTAGAAAGTATACCTGCGTCAAGATGAGCTGAGTCGGGAGGCCAAGAGTGGGATGACGGGTAGTGAAGAGAAGTCGCCTGAGAGGAAGTCTGAGGATCATATGCTGAGGTGGTAGAGTTGCAGGGCTTCCTAACCAGCAAGGGCACGATGTCTTCCAGCAGCCCTTGTGGGCACTGCGCATTGTCGTCGGCTGGTATCCCTTCTTCTCCTAGTACTCGGCTGGGTGGAGCATCTCCAAGGAGCCTTCCTTGAGGGCTCTTCTCACCAGTAATCACAAGCTGCTGCTGCTGCTGCTGCTGCGTTGTGGTTGATGCTTCCGGCTTTGTAGGTCTCACCTTTGGGTTCTCAAGATCTTGTGCCTGTTGGACCTTGGGCTTCTTGGGCACAGGAAGACTCGTCGCAGAGTTGCCTTGCCGTCGGGGAAACAAGAAATGGGAGTAGGCATAGTGGAGGTGGAGGCCTTCGTAGGTGATGATCAGCATCTCTGGATCTTCTATGGATCTCTCTACTTGCTTCTTGGCGTTGCAGCGAGGGTTGGAGCACCTGTAGTAACTCCTGTTTGGCAAACAAATTAACAAGGGCAAAATTTTTCTGTGAGCATATTTGATGATGGAAGTGAATATGGGAACATGCATGCATGACCACCACTCGGTCATTTTCCAGCTTCGCTGCCATTTCAAATTCCAAAAATACTAGTGACGTGATGGGAGCAACTTCACAACCAATTTTGGCACAGTGGCTGCTACTCCATGAAAGTTCGGCCTTGGGATTGGGACATTAAACTACCGGCAGTCTTTCGCACAAATTAACCGGCTTTATCCAATTGAAAATCTCTATCGGGTGGCTTGGAATGCTTAGGGTGATGCTTGCGTGCATGCACGCACGCACTTGTTTGCAGCCCTTAAATGGCTCGTTGCATGGCTTGGAAGTTAAGGTAGCAAACGCGACATCCTTTCTGGTTTAGACGGGAATGAAGTCGGTCCTTTTTATGCAGAGTGGTGTGGTGTCCAAAAGCCATGAGGTGGTGGACTACACCTGTTTCATGGATTACACCCCAGAACGGCTGCAAAGTATGGCAAGGGTAGCATTAATTAAAAAAGTAACGCTTTTGTCCATGTTGCACCTACTCGTACAACTTTTGTATTTCTATGAAAATTATACTCTATGCACCAATACCGCCGTGCACCATTCTAACCATCTTACATATTCTCTTTTCATAAGCTTTATTCATCATGCACTCATGTCAATGATTAGCCGACAGCAATGAATTTTTACATGTGCATACACTCCTGTGCTCCGAAATTTAGGGATATTTAGGCCCGACACCATTATATCTA
Organism: Phoenix dactylifera; assembly: GCF_051530095.1. Lineage (NCBI taxonomy): Eukaryota > Viridiplantae > Streptophyta > Magnoliopsida > Arecales > Arecaceae > Phoenix > Phoenix dactylifera. Next base: position 32,252,207 of record NC_143197.1, read on the forward strand.
AGAGCTAATCTTCTCAGGTGCTTGTGGAAAACTATGCCATGTTGGTTATACGACAGGCGGCCGCTGTGGCTTGCTAAGAGAAGGTGTTGAAATGGAAAACTTACACTTGGGGCCGGTTTTATTTTTCTACCGTTCTCATTCTCTTGAATCTCTTCATACCAAGATGGTAAAAAGGTTAAGCCAAACACGGCAACTGACTTCACCTCGAAAAAAAAAACGCAACTGATTAACTTCTTTTTGAGCAAAACGGCGGCAAGCCACCTCACCGACAACCGATTAACTTCAGCAAGGAGATTGAAAGAACTCGGGTGAAGCCAATTTGACTGAAAAGTGGGTCTGAGAGTAGAAGATTTTTGTTCGTGAAAAAAGAATACGCCTTCTGAGTCACCTCTTTCGATGGTAAACGCGGTGAAAAGATTGCTATTGGCAACAGAAATGGACCTTGGGTTTGGGTTGTTCTTGATAGATTTCTGACCATACTTCCTCCACCTATAGCCATCATCTGCGAGTCCATTCCCACAGCTCTTGATCCTCAGCGTATACTTACTCTCCATTTTACCTGACCCTCCCTCTGGGAACGAAATCCTGCAATAAAGAGAATCAGATTCAGTAATTAATAAAAGAGAACTAATGAGGCAAACTATGTTGAGAGTGAGAACAGAAGCCTCTGCAGAAGAAAAGCCTAGCGAGCATACACAGCTTGAGAACCACTGCGACCATGTTGAAAGCTCATGGACAGCGCACTCTGGATGTCTCGAATTGTAGGGCCAGAGTAGACAGATGAGATGAGCTTGTTAATGACAGATTTTTGAGAAGCAGCTTCTTGAGATTCTGGGACCTCAGGTGGGACGAAGAGGGGGGACTCGTCGTCAAGGAGCTCATGGATGAGCTCCTCTACTGACCCATCAAACCAACTGGCTTCTGATTCATCTACTTCCTCCATGAAAATTGATGAGAAATGGTGGTTTGGATAGGAGAAATAAGTGAGAGGAGGGCAGAGCTGATATAAGGAGGAAGCCGTGGAGCTCTACACTAGGTAATTCCCCGTTGAAATGGCTTGGCTTTTATAGTCTCCACATACAAAGAGTTGCCATTTTTTTAAAGGCCAATATACCCTTGTGTGGTTTCTAAATCTCTTGTGCCGTTTTTTAACGAAAACTACCCTTCTTTTTTTTCTCTCTTTTTTTTCTTTATTTTTTTTTATTTTTTTTATTTTTTTTATTTTTTTTTAACTACTAAAGCGAGCATTTCATACAACACGGGTACGAATACACCCAATCGAATCAGAAACCAAAATGTTCCGAAAAGCTCCAGGCATCCCTCCCTCCTCAGTCCATGTAGTGCCTCCTGAGTGGCTCGCTACATATACCGCCACCCAGTCAGCCACCCTGTTAGCTTTGCGATATATGTACGTGGCCTGGAATGTAACACCCTCACTCACCATCATCCAGATATCGCGGAGTAAGGGGTGAACTCCGCCAACACTGTTCGGGCCTTCTCAGATCCAACTAATAACCGTGGCCGAGTTACTCTCTAGAATGACTGAGCTCGCCTGAAGCACCCGTCTCGCGTAGCACATGTCCATCTAGGCTGCCCGTAGCTCTGCTCCAGAATTCGAGATATCAAAAATTTGACAGCCGTGCTGCCACTATACTGAAGCTTGAGCCCCTGATGAAAACTACTCCTTTATCGACAAGATTTGGCACGTCGCCTCAAATGGACCAAAGCCACCTGACCCGCGGACTGCCCAAACAAGCGGAAAGGTCAGCCACGGGACTCCCCCCGAGTGGGTGTGCGTGTGAGAGAGAGAGAGAGACTGCCGCTGGATAACGCATGCAGTCTTTCTTTTGCATGCATTAAGTCATTGTATAGTCTCTATGCGGTATAGACATTGGATCAAGACGAAGTAGATGTGATGGCTACAGGCCTGTTAGAATTAAGATGGCGGATGAAGTACAACAGCCACACTATTTTGCACTGTCCATGGGACGCATTCCTGTGACCGTTTCCACAACCTATATTGCGAGTGAATATTTGTGTCTCTTTCTCACTAAGCAACCACCACGTTAAAGAGGAACTGATCGGATCAATTAAATCCTCCCACCTAACCATGCTCATGCTTTTGCTAACCGTAATCAATTCCTTCCATCTCCCAACCAGCTTTGCCCACTGTTTTAACAAATAATTATAATAATATTTAAGCTCTCCTGCAAGTCCAATATATGCCTAGCTACCTCTTATTCCGATTATCTTCATGAAAAATAATACATATTTTATGTCTTTCGGTTTTTACATATGATAGACTTGTTAAGTCTAGTATTCATTATCAATCCTTTCATTGTAAACTTTTAGCTTAAATTGTTTGCTCAACATGGCACCGGCTCAAGTTTGCTGGCGAGTTCAAATCCTTTCTATGCTAATTATTTATTCAATTATCTCGGTTATTGTCCTATCTTATTTCAATCATGGTTATTGTTCCACGTATATGGTCTGGGTCACAAGAGGTAGGGTATTAAAATTATTATACATTGTTGACTCTTTTATCTATTGGCTTAAGTTTTGGAGTTGAATTGGTGATTATTGACCTTTTTTTATTCGTTTAAACTTTTAGATTAAATTGACAAACTAGATAAAAATCTGGTGATTTGTTTTAGATTGTCTCATGTTTCATCTTATTATTTCTATCATCTACCCTATCTAATTAAAGAAGCACAAACCCGTGTCAGATCTATCACTTTTGTTCAAGATAAAAGAAAATGAAAATTATAAATCTTAATATTTGGGGCTCACTATAAACTAATTTGAAATGTTAAAAAAATATTTTAATTTTTTAATTAATAAATTGTCTTCAAAAAATATTCAGAGATAGAGAGAGAGAGAGAGAGAGAGAAATGTTCGGAAGATGAAGCATATAAACTTATAAGATCATCTTGGTCATCGCACCTCTCCTCATGGAATTTTCATCTCTTACACTCAAGATGGTATAGTCATGAGAACTAGTGCAGAGGCCTCTCATGTTCTTCTTTTTTTTTTTTTGTGCATCACAATGGTTGCACGGTAGCCGCCAAAGCGTTCAAAGGAGAGTTAGAAAAGGATTGGCCTTAATTATGTCAACTTGCACGTGTGTTGACTTCATGGTGAGGGACGACAGATAAGATAAACCTAACAAGGAGACAAAAAAATTACATTAAAGAAGAAATGTTGACTATTGCTTCCCTTTACGTCATTTTTTTCTGATTTTTTTTTTGGATATACTTACACTACAACTCAGCTCAACAAGTGTACGTGTGGAAGTCAGCAGCCAGCTTGGAAGTCCGGATGTTCGCAATCGGATCTTGTGCAGCCAATACAGTATGGCCTTCTCCACGGTAGCTGTCACGCCCCAGATCCGGATCCATGACACGGCCATGCTATTGCCGACTACCGCCCACAATAGCACGAAGCCTCATACATGGGGAACAGGATAGTCAAACCAACCAAACCTTTATATATGAAAGCATTCTTAGTACAACATGCTGGTCAGTACCCACATATAGAGCTTCTATGTAGTTTATGCACACAAAAGTATATTTATTTTACCCCAAAGGAAAGAAGCCCTGATACTAAATTAAAGTGTCTCTGACAGCTATCAATGGTGAGGATCTGAAAGAAAAATGTAAATGAACGGGTATGAGCTACACGGCTCAGTAAGTAATCATACATAATCTTACCGGATCAAACATAATGATAACCATGTTTATGCAGGATTTGAGAGGCTAACATATACATCAAATGTCCATTGTTCCATATACAATATATATACATGCAAATCGAGCTGTAAATTAGTGCATGTACCATCATGATATTTCATAAACATGAAATGCAACGTAAAACTTTGCCATTAATCCAAGATTTTAAATCCATACTCCCAGATAGTAGTGCAGCCAAGTTATTATACCCACTGGCGGGGGCCATATGCGCATGCCGAGTTATTATACCCACTGGTGGGGGCCATATGCGCATGCCGAGTTATTATACCCACTGGCGGGGGCTCTTGCATAACATCTGAGAGTTCATAAATCATAATTTTCATAAATCATACTTTATGAGTTATTTGAAAACTGATTAATGGCACCTCAAATTATTAAGTTCGTGGTCATGCTATAAATGTCATTTTAATGTGTTTATGACACTATATTTCATGGAATACATGATACACTTGAACCATGCTATCCTTGGTAAATCATGCACATCTACTAGCATATGCTTGATTCTGCAAAAATACTAAACATGTTTTAATAGGGTTTGAGAAGCTGACATATATATAATACAACAAATCATCATGATAAAATATTCATGCTGAAACAATAAATCCCTATTTCATAGCAACAAGTATCTTACTTAACAATTTATTATGATGAAGTATGTATACTGAGTCAATAAATTCGTGTTTCATGTCAACAAGTATTTTCACGAAACAATAACATAACATAAAACATCCACCGGCATGCCGTGGTCATACTCTCAGATGCTACTGCGAAGTCATTCTCGGCCACTGGCGGGGCCAGCTCAGTTATTAGGCGGCCACTGGCGGGGCTGGCTCAGTCATTCTCGGCCACTGGCAAGGCCGGCTCAGTTGCATTCGATCAGTAGCTCTTAAGAGTTCGTAGACAATACTTCTTATAGGTAGTACCTCATGGATGCTACGGCGAATTCATTATCGGTCACTGGCGGGGCCTGCTCAGTTATTAGTCAGCCACTGGCGGGGCCGGCTCAGTCATTATCGGCCACTGGCAAGGCCGGCTCAGTTGCATTCGGCCCGTAGCATCGAGAACCCTTAGGTACCCCTTGCAAGATGTGCAAATAACTAAAGGCAATTCATCATCATTCTTTACACTTGTAACACAATTATACTAATGACAATCATGATAATGTAATCCAAATCATCTTGCATGCATAATAAAATCTGCCTAAGCATAATGTATGCACAATCATAAATTGTGTGACTGACCCGTGCCACTCATATACAAGATTCATAATTCATATCTTAGGATATAATATAATCCAATTATTTCGTAGGCATAATGGAATCTGCATAAGCATAAAGCATACATAATCATAACTTGTAAAACATGCCACATACATTCCCAGTTCATAACTCATAATTTAGGGTACATGATCTACAATACAATTATGACGGGTTAATTTCATGCGTGATCCATAGAAGATTAGGGCAGGTTACTTACATTTTATAATACACCCATTCATGAAATATATACACGAATAACACTTTAAAATCTTAATAAACATAGTACTCACATGATCTACAATAAGATTAAAATAGATTACTTACAGTGATTCGCTTTCCAAATTTCTCGAGTTCAGGTGACAAATTCTTAATCACCTAAAACAACATCATAGGGATTACATTATTTCCTATTTATTTATTATAAAAATTTTTATTTCATCATACTATGAACTTACTTGCTTGGATCCCATCCAAGGATCTAGCCCAAGTCCAATTTACCCAATTTAGAGCCTTTGGGGCTCAGTTTAAAACCAGATTGGGTCCACATAGGTTAATTGGGTTTTTAATTACAGGATTGGGCCTGGTTCATGATTGAGTCCAGCCTTTTCTAGCCAATTCAGTCTTCTGATCTGGTCAATAGGCTTAGTCCCAAGTTTAATTGGGTTTAATTTTGGTTCAGGGTCCATGTGGCTCATTTGGGCCTGAGTCAGGGTCGGCCGGAGTCAATTTAGCCTCACATTAGTTGAATTGGGCTTAAATTGGGCCTGATTTATAATCAATTAGGTCTGCTAAGACCCACATACTTAATTGGGTTCGGACCTGGTTTAAATTGGGCTCGTCCAGACTTAGCCCAATCTGATTGGGCTCGGGTTCAGGTTCAATTGGCTAAACTAATTTCTTATTATTGGGCCTAACGGGTTTCAGATTCGAACCCGAATCCGACCTGTTAACCCACTCTTTTCTTTTCCCTTCTCTTTTTTTTTTCTTTTCTCTTTTTTTTTCTTTTCTCTTTTTTTTTTCTTTCTCTTTTTCTTTCTTTTTCTTCTCTGTTTCTTTTCTTCTTCCCGAAACTTCTTCTCCCTTCATCTCTTTCCTTCCTTCTCTCGCGATCCCTCTTTTCCCTCCCCCTTTCTTCTCCCGCGAAGGGAGGAAAGCGAGCTCGGGAGAGGTCGGGCCATGGCTGGCGGCGCCTGCGGCCGGGCTCGCGGCGTCCTCGGCCGAAGCTTCTTCTCCCTTCTTTCTTCTCCCGATCCATCTTTTCCTTCCCCCCTTTCTTCTCCCGCGAAGGGAGGAAGGCGAGCTCGGGATGAGGACGACGGAGTTCTCGGGAGGCTAGCCGAGGCTGGCGGCGCCTACGGCGACCCTCCCTTCTCCCGCGGAGGAGAGACACGCCGGGAGAGCTAGCGGCGTCGCGGAATGCCCGCAACTGAGCCCACGGCCGCTCCCCGCGATGGCCGTGGCACTCACGGCCGGCTGCAACGCCGCGGTGCTTGCGGCCGGGGCCCGTGGCGCCGGCGATGCTCACGGCCGCACGCGGTGAGCCCTGTTTCTTCCCCTTCCTTTCTCTCTTTGTTTCTTTCTTTGTTATCTTGAATAAATTAGAAGACAGGGAGGAAGGGGCTTACCTAGCTTCCACGGTGCCAGCGACGCTCGCAGCCGCACGCGGTGAGTCTTCTTCCTTCCCCTTCCTTTCTCTCTTTGTTTCTTTCTTTCTTTGTTAGCTCGAATACATCAAGAGGAGAGAAGGCAGGGGGTTTGGGGATTTCTTAAGCGGTAGTCACCGCTTTAGCAACACTGCTTCAGCTACACCCGGTGCCGACAGCTGGACTCCTCTGTCCTCTCAATTAACATGAGGTGGCAGCCCTCAAATGGGCTGCCAACCATGGGCCCAACAGGATATTGGGCTCAGATTGGGCCCGGATATTACAGTAGCCATGGTGTGTCCCGATGCACAATATGGCTCCCACCCCGCGAGGCAGTTGAGCCCCAGGAGGCTTGGCGTCCTGGCAAGAAAAAACCTACGATTTATTTTACCAAGCTTATATTCTTTTGAACCCAAAGTTGCTGAATATAAAGACTTATTTGGTTCGCGGAAAGCATTTTTTTTCCTAAGAATATGATTCCTGAGAAACAGATTCTTAAGGAGAGAATGCTTGAAAAAGTACTTTTGGCATGTTTGATTGATCATGAAAAAGTGACAAATTTTCATAGTGCATATGTTTGGTTCACCATCCACTTTTCTGAAAAAGTTATGTATAATTCCTATAATACCCTTAATAAAAATTAGGTCTTTAATGTCTTTTTAATGTTAGAGGGTTTTTTTGGAAAAAAATAAAAATAGAGTGATTTTTACTTTCCCATGAGAATCATGGAAAAGATTTTTCCATGAAATGTGGGAATCATATTCTCATGAGAATACAACTTTTCTATCTCTCTCTTTTAAAAACTCCAACCAAACAAGAGGCATCTCATTACTTTTTCATTGACCACATTTCCTCCCCTTTTTTTTTTTCCGTGAACCATACGAGCCCTAAGTGGATACCTTTACGAGCAGGTGGAAATAGTATCCCATGATACCTTGATAAAAAAAGTTGCCTAGGGACTCCTACACATTCCTACTTGTTAACCATTGGTTGAGCCAATTGCCATGCACAAGGTCACATGCATGCAATACAATGTGCATGTGGTACGACACAAGGCCTTTCACAGGGCAACCATAACAATAACATGACATGGCATATCATGGCCTTCATTCATGTTGCCCTCCAAACAGCCACAAATTTTAATATAATATAGCTTGCAGATATTTGCTCGATCTTACACCTAATATTTCTTGACCACTATAAACATGGACTGCGCTGATCCCTTGATGGTTGTATGATGAATCACATGAGGGTTTACCTTCTATAGATGGCTTAAGGGGCAAATTTAGGCTAGCTCTCAATAAAAGCAACTCGCCAACCCCACCACCCTGATACAAAGCCAACCATAAGCTATCTAATAGGTCAAACTTTCATTTTCCCCCATAGACTTACCCAAGATAACAACTTATATTTTCAGCGGGAATACTGTTAGAAATTTTAAATGGACTTTCTTAGTAGTAGAGTAGTATTAGAATCTATGCTTTAAAATAATTGCTAAGCATAGTTGTACATATGTATTGGATAGCATTTCAATATATTATTCATATACACCACTTGAGATCTTGGAGCGCACTAGTTCTTTATATATTTTCCAACATATCAGTTGAGATCTTGATTCATCTTGGTATCAGCAATCCATTAAGATGGTTAGGAAGACATGCTTTAGAAACCTTGGGTAATCGAGCTAATTGTTCGACAGACTAACCCTTCAACATCAGGACATAATAGTAAAAGTGTGACCATGCATAAGTAATATTCGTTGTAAACCCATGTGCATTGTGATGGAAGCAAATCATATTTGAAGACATTATGCTATGCTTCTTTATAACCCAATGCATTCCAATATCGTTTCAGGGAAACAATTTAGTTTTACGACCAATGCACAAATATCGTAAGCTTGTTCTGATGTTACCAGTTGGCAACTAGCTGTATAAGTGGTTGCCAAGGTCTCTTCTACAATAACCAAGATATCTAATACAGTGTGACTTAAACCTGTCCTGCGCTTCTTTTTCCTTTCTTTGTTTTTTTTTTTACTAGAACGGAAGTATCATACATAACGTTTACAGATACAACCAAGAAAGTCAAAAAGTAATACATCACGGAGAGCACTAGGTAGCTTCGCATCGCCCACCTATAGGTAATTTTCTGAATGGTCAGCAACAAAAGAAGCCATCCAATTCGCGGCTCCATTAATCTCTCTGAACATATGCCTCGTCTGAATCACCATCCTATCACAGACCATGACTCGAATGTCTCTCAGCAGTGGATGGTAATTGCCAACCTTATTCGAAACCTGTAGAATTTACCCAATGACTGTTGTCCTCTGCTTTTTTTTTTTTTTTTTTTCTCTTCTTTCTTTCTCGTTAGCTAAGCTTTCCACCTGACATGCTCTAAATTATTTACTAGCACGTTGCAATATTGGTTTGGGACCCATTAACTTCAACTCGGAGATGGTCCACCATTGTGCACCCTTGTCGCCTTGTGAGTTGTGAGGCGCTCAATGGCACATTCTCACGTTTTGGTTTAATTTACCCTGCACTCCTCTTTTTTTTTTTGAATAATTTGAAGAGGGGGTTGTCCTCTTCCCCGGCTCTTATTAAAGGGCCCCTCCACTCATAGAGTGTATTTTGCTTACCATTAATTGAAAGACGACCGCGATCTTTTTCTTTTTTTTAAAAAAAAATCAGAACTCATTAAACCACTCCAGATTAGATATGTTCCTGAAAATCTAAAAAGAAAATGTTTAACAATTGAGGAAAAAAATATCAGTATCCCATATGAGCAGTAGCATATACTATTCAATCTGTAGCACTATTAGATTTTCTAAAAATATGTTTAGGTTCAATAGACTGAAGAGATGCATGTATTGTGAGACAATTCAGTCTCAAGAAGTGATTCAAGAATTTCGAAGATGTTGAATCCATCAACCATTGAACAACCATCAAAAAATCTATGCGGGCTCGTTTGGTTCGCGGGAAGAATTTTCTTTCTTAGGAATATGATTCCTGTGAAGAAGATTCCTAGGAAGAGAATGCCTGAGAATGTACTTTAGGCATGTTTAGTTTAATATGGAAAAGTGACAGATTTTTAGAGTGCTTATATTTGGTTGACCATCTACTTTTCTGTAAAAGTTATATGTAATTCCTATTATACCCTTAATAAAAATTAGGTCTTTAATGCTGAAGGGTTTTTTTGAAAAAAAATAAAGATGAAGTGATTCCCGCCTCATGGTAAAGTAATTTTTCCATGTTTCTCATGGAAAAAACTTTTCTATGAAATGTGGAAATCATATTTCCATAGAAATACAACTTTCTCATCTCGTTCCTTTGAAAACTCCAACCAAACAAGAGGGATCTTATTACTTTTCCGTTGCCCATACTTTCCCTCCTTCTTTTCCTGCGAACCAAACGAGCCCGTGAAAAATTAGGAAGATCAGATCTTTTGCATGAACCTGTTGCATCTGCAAAACTTGTCATGGCTTTTCATAGCGCAGAGCAATATGCTGCTCCTATACGTAACAATGGCACCTAAGGGTCGCTAATCCATTCTTCCACTTGATCAGCACGAACTTGATAGGCGTAGTTCTTTGTTAATTCTTTTTCAATGTAAAATGATCAGCCTTATGCAGCGGAAATTAAGAATGAAGAGAACTGACAACCATTGCTGATATCAAAACCACCCAAACTGGTAAGGAATTGCCTAAGGCCAGACAGCTTGTACTCACTTAGGCTTCCTTGATGAGAACTAGATATCAAGTACGATGTTTGCTCATCATAAGTAATGGTAATTCCTCAAAGAAAAAAAGTATTAAACAAATGGTAGGAAAATTATAAATACTAGCATTAATTAATTTTACTGATTCAGAACAACGTTAGCTATAGTGTTTTAATGTGCAATCGTATAGATAGAAATACTATACCTAGTATTAGAAACATGAGGATGGTACATAGATGAACACTGGTACTAGTATTGGAGAATTAGTGTGGCAGATGTTTTTGGGCTGTGTTTGAACATCGGGGCTGCTGCGAGATGTCAACGGAGCAGCAGCAGCAGCAATTGGAGCAAAAAAATCTGGCTAGTATTAGATATTTTAGATCATCATAAAAAATAAAAAAAGAAAAGTACTAGGTATGTTAGAACCTCTGACTTCCATGAATGTCTGGAGAAACAGCAACTACAGCCTGGAGATAAATATTTGACTCAGCAAAAATACAAAGATGTACAGACTGCAAGTCCATAACACCATTAGAAATTTAGACGATCAATGGCATTTAAAAGCAAAATTATAAGAGCATGGATAGGCACCAGCTTAATCATGGACTTGTCTAGGATACTGGTGGGAATAGACAGTTGATGAGGCATCAAATCTTAACCCTCGTTTCACCAATTAAATATCTTGCTTTCTAGTGCGGTCACCAGTGCCAGATCAGCCATCACTCGAGTCTACCTTCTTCTCTATTTCTCCTTTCTTTTGTCTATCATCCTACATCACTTTCCTTCGACTTCTTGCCTGAAGACAACCTTTTTGATCCATACCATCAGGCTATTGCAGTATATATGTATATATATTTGATGAAGAGGGAGGCAAAGCCGCCCGGCTTTTATTAGTCAGAAACTATTTATAAAAAATTACAAAAAAAATACAAAAGAGCAATAAATTTTTTTAACAAAAGATAGTAATCTATAAGTAGATCTGTTAAACTACTCAACAAATTGAGCAATCTCATAGGTGATTTGAAGGATCTCTGTATCCTCAATGTGCAACTATATAAAAGTTCTTCTTCTTGATGTGAGCCGGTTTTTTTCTAAAAAGATAAATCAACGTCTCTCAACATGTAACGCCAATATCTTTCAAACCAAAAAATTTATCCTCCAACTTCCAACATTCATTTTAGTCAGCTTCAAAAAAAAAAAAAAACATAACCATTCACATTCCCCCCACTATCCCAAAATTTATTCAAAAAATTATTTTCATTTTAGTATAAAAATGTACCAACACATTCAAACATTTATAGACGCAAGAACTTGCATATATGGTCATCGACTTGTGTCAAGCGTGCTTATAGGGCTCTCGAAGATTTGGCCCAAGACTGGTCAACGTCGCCATAGCCGAAGGCCTTCATTGCTAAGCTCAGCCCAATCTCACTATCCCTGACTCATCACACCAGAAAAGTAGGCAGCAAGCCGCCGGCTGCTAGATATGGATTGCCCCAGACTGATGTGCGCCACTAGTTTATTCTCTTCCTTTTTTGGAAAGCAAAGATGAAATTAAACTCCTACAAGTTGCTTTTAGATTATGCTACATATGCTTCAGTACGTTAGGTGGCATCCAAATTTCTTATCTTCCAACCTAAAAGGGTGGTGTAAGGGAAGATCGCGCCACTTGTGACAGTAGATGCGAACACCACCCCCACCCAAAAGTAAAAGCAATGTCGCCACTTTATTGGAAAGCCACTTCTGCTGCACCTAATCAGTCATTTCTTGCTTCCTATCCAAAACAATTCTAGGTGCAATTTTCTTTCACATTCATCATCCACATTGAACTAATTTTATGCCACTCGGACACTCATATCCTGTATAAAATATCTTCTTCAACTAATCCTGACAATATGTGCTTAGGAACTGTAGGTTTCTGCTTATACAGTCATGTTGTCTAATCAATATCCGAATACAATGACTATCCAAAAGATTGTTGATGCCACCATTGGAAGGAAAACGCATTCATCCTCTATATAAATGCATAAAAGCACCTTCTATGTAGATGTCAACCACCTCACCGGCTACTTTAACAAGACGTTTCTCCTCCGTCAAGGGCTCTCTCTAAAACTCATTGTTTTCCTGGTTAACCAGGCAGCCACTTTGATCATTTGAATCCTTGGTACCCACCAGGTTCTTGTTAGACTAACCTGGGTCCGCCATACTATCCATCAACCAGCCTTCACCCTAATTTTCATTTATTCATATATCATATCACCCGTAGCATACCAAGGAAGAAACTTAAAACTAAGCATCAATTGACTTTCTCATCAAAAGTCCTCGGCCAAACTTTTCCAATTGTGGCAGAACTCATCCATTATTGATCTAATTACGAAGAATCGAGAAATTCCTTCAACCTGCACAACTTATTTTTTTAAAAAAAACCTGAAAATAGAAAGCACCGATGAAAATAAGGTCTGGATCCTCTTTTCTTTTATTTTTATGCATAACAAAATTGAGTTACAAAGCCTATATTCATACAGGTGATGTTCGTCGTTGTACTATTTGGACTGAATTCCTCTTATTTAAAGAAAACATAATTTTTATAAAATAGATATGACTAGTGAAAATAGTTATAAAAAAAAGCTAAAATTTTAGTGGATTTTGATTTTCATACTGACTTTATCTTCAGCGACATCGTCTAATTCTTCCTAGATTAAAAAATACACCTAATTAAAATATTTCTTGGTTTTTTTTTTTTTTTTTTTGCATTGGTAGGCCTATTTCATGGCCCAAGTAATAAAATTTGGCTTGGATCGCTCGATGCGGACAAGTTAGGGTTTCCAAAAATTTGGCATATAATATGGCTTTTTGATATGCCATATCTCGCTTCTAGAATCTATCCAGCTCTTCCTTAATGGCTAGAGTGATCTATATTGAGCATGGTGATTCTCTTAGAATAATTATGGCGGCAACAATAGAGACCATGGTTCCAAGCTGATTGCGGTGGGGAACGTCGTTCCTTCGAGGTATCAGCATTTGGAGCAGAGCTTAGGGCTGCATGGGAGGGGCTCTCCTATGCGAGACATGTTCTGGAGGCAGGCTACATCATTCTGGAGGGGGACTCGGCCTCGTTGATTGAGCGCCTACGAGAGGGGGGGCCGGAGGAGGCAGAGCACCCATTCCTAGGCGACACACGACAGATACTACAGGAGTGCCGTGCGGTCCAGGTCAAGCATGTCCTTCAGAAGACGAACCAGGCTGCTGATTGGGTCGTCTTATTTGTTGAACTCAGCTGTCTTTTGTTTCCTTTGCTTTGTATAGCTTTATTGCTAGTGATGCAGCTGGTTGTGCTTATGCGAGAGCAGTGTGAGCAGCCGATGTACCAAAATAAAAAAAAAATAGAGATATAGGAAGAAATTCAGCCACTTCTGAGTTTAGCTCGAGAGAATTGGTGCTTTCGAGGAACACCATCTACTAAACAAGGAGCAAATGTTAAGGTGTTTGGGGGCACATGAGAAGGTAAAGATAGATATGTTTGGATGCATTTCAAGCAATATATAGCGCTTTGAAGTAAGTGCTGAATACGTTAACAGAAATCAAGGGTAAGTAGGAGGCAAAAAATAAAAAAAAAGGGTGTAGGTTCTTTTGATGAAGGTTAGGGATGGAGATCGAACCATTTAAAAGTTCAGTTGCGGTTTCCAGGAGATGACAAATGGAGCGGTTACTTCAACAATCATCCATTCCAACAACAAGAAGTAATAATCATCCTCATTAAATATTCTAAAAATCATTTTCTCCAACTCTCTCAGTTTCAAGTTAAGGTAGGTTTCCAAAGACAATTGTCATAATGTTGTCTGCTGACCAAGAAGCAAGATCCCTTGCTCCTTTTAGCAAAAAGACCGATATCTCCCTAACTAGTAGGTGGAAAATGGTCCATGGCACTCAAACCCAAAACATACGTCTCTTGGTTGTGAAGGATCTTTCCATGCCGTGGCGGATGGCAAAAAACAAGGCTTGTACAGGTTTACCGAACAGATAGCTTGGATAGACCGAGAGGTAGAGCAAAATCCACCATGCAGCAGGCTCCCACAAGGGCAATGAGGAAACCAACCAAACTCAGCACGTCAACCTGCCATAATTCAAATACATTGCTTCTGATCCAGGACTCGGGAACATAAAAAAGGGCCACCTCGGTTGCATCTACCATTTGTGGAAGGGAGACTCAAAGCCGTAAATCAGATCACCAAGCATGCTGTTCCATTTCGCACATACAGAGTCAGGTCCAGAATGGATTAATGACAGTAAAAGAAGGCAAACGCAATCCCTGAAGACAGAGGAAGAAAATTATAGAATGCTTGTAAGATGCATTTTGCAACCCAAATGAGAAACAGATGCTCCGATGAAAGGCACCCGCTTCAGAAACATTTTCTCGCGAACGGGGATACACCAACGATGAGGCATTTCTGCGAGCATAATAAGCGCAGAGGAAGGGTACGTAAAGGGGGAGTGCGTGGAGACCGGGGATGACGCTGGTGTAAGCAACGGTAAATCGGCAATGGCATAGCCGCGGCTGCCACGTGATCGGACGTGTCTTCACCGAGATCCGAGGGGCCTGCAAAAGACGCGGTTTGCAGCCGCCGTATCATTTGCACTGTTGTCACCTAGCTTGTGACATCATGGATGACGTAGTAGATGCCTTTCTTTTAATTGTGATAACTGATAAGCATGACACCATGTTTTAATTTTTTGTTTTTTTAACTTACGGGAAACAAGACATAGGTTCCCTGGACCACACATTTCTCATGCAAGCACATGCTTTCTTCTTCGCAGTTGATGACAACAAGAAATAACTCTTTACAGCTGTAATGCACTTGAATCTAAAAGTTGGACCTCAAATTTGATAATAAAACGGTGCATGGCGTCCGGAGATGAGTCTGATTCAGCCATATTCCCAATATGTGCCGCTAGTGGTAGCTCTCTGAACTGTAGCTGATACATGAGTGACGTCTTAAAAAGGGTCCTACGCCTACTTAGTGTGGTCAAGTATAACAATCCACGGTCGCGATTCTCGACTTGCCTTGGATTTTTTGTGAATTTAGGGGAATTGGTATCGTTCACAACCGGTCCCACATGGAATAATTCCGGACCACGATTCGCTGTGACGGCAGAGTCGCTGGCCCTGCTGCTGCCTCGCACAGACCTGACACGCACCTCCAATGGCCATCCACAGTGGCTGCACCAATCCGACGGCTCTGCTTTCATGTCGTCCAAATCACTCTCTGCGAGGCCGAAGTCCGCATCGAGAGGTATCCAAGGCCCGATCATTAAATCCCCCATCTCAGCTGACTCGCACGTGCCAACGAAACGAATACGGTGCAAAACCTGGGTCCCACCCCAGATTACCGTCGCCTCTACTCCCCGCCGTACACGTGTTCCTCTCCGCTTCCTCAGTTCCTCCCGTATCCAAAATAAAATTCGAATAAAACCCCCAAAACATTGCGGCCGGGGCTTACTTTTTCCCGCCCTCGCACCGACTCAATTCCCGCGTCCGCCCTCAATTCGAACCGCCAAAACGCGGCCACGCGGATCGCCACGTGTCAGAGCCCACCGGGCCGCCGAACCCCCAGCTGGCTTCTGACCGCACGATGGCCCCCCAGCGGCTTCGCGAGCACGCCACAGCCCTCCGTTCGGAGCTCTCTCCCCCCCCCCATAAAGACCTCTTTATAGGGAGCCTTGTAAGCCCGTCCCATTCCCTCCCATACCTCTTTCGAAACTTTCCCGCTTTGGCTTGGAGAGATGGAGATGGAGAGGGAGAGGGAGAGGGGGATGGAGGGGTGGGAGACGCCGAAGAGGATGGAGTGCCGGATCCCGGCGGTGCTGCCGTGCCCGCCGCCGCCGAAGAAGAAGTCGCCGGCGGGGGCCTACGGGAAGAGGAGGGCTCCGCCCAAGAACGGCTACTTCCACCCGCCGGATCTGGAAGCGTTCTTCGCCCTCGCGCCCCGGAGGGAGACGTCTTGCGCTTGATGCTGGTATCTGGGATCGGAGAATGAGCGCTCGCGCCGAGAGAAACGTTAGCTTTCTTGTATATATTTCTGCTGTACCCTTATTCTAAGATCAGGGATTTTAGCTTTTCTCCTTCTTTCTTCTCTCTGCGTCTATTCGCACCTGCAAGCAAGTCAAATCAAACCTTTTTGTAATACTAGTGATGATCATGACGCTATATTGGTTATTTCTTCTCACTCCCTTCTTTGGATTAAGATTGGATTTTTCATCTGCGTGCGAATATTTGATGGTGGATTTGCCTTTGGATCTGGATCTGAGATGATGAAACAGGGCTTTTGGTGTTAGAGCTTGGATTTTAAGCGGTATCCAGGATTCGGGTTCCATTGCGATCTATTGTTATTTATCCACTGGGATTTGTTTGCAATCTTGCGTTTCCGCCGGAGAGATGCTGAAACTTTTCCGGCGGCGGGAAAGCGGGAACTCTGCAATTACTGTTTATTAAAGTTCTTTTGTTTAATGAAAGATTAGTGTTTATTAAAGTTTGCTAACCGTACGATGTTTTCGGGAAAGGTTTGTTAGCTATGTTATTAATAGCATATGCGAACCTCTTCAGGTGGTCAATGGACTATATTGAATTCTCGATAGAGGATAAAGGAAACGTGTTCCCTGGACATTTGGCATTGTGCTATTTTATGATACGATATTATCTGTTGCCGTTTTATCTTTTCTCAATGGATTACTCTAGCAACGGAAGTCTATGGCTATGGAAGATTAAATGCTTGTAACTAAATTGCTTACAAATTATTTATGGACAGATGTGATTTAAAGTGTGTGTCTCCCCTTTGGAGGCGACTTTGTTGGAAAAGATGATGTATTTATGGGGTTAAACAACTAGAGATGTTGGGACCTAATTGCTTCGTTGTTTTGGAAAGGGACAAGAAGAAAAAGATGTAATACACCATGGGGTTACATGCAGGGTATTGACATTGCACTACACGGTTAGTGTTAGTCTAAATATCAAACGTCACATAGATTTGGGACTGTATCTTTGCAAACCGTCCAAGATGAGCTTTGGAGGTCTCTGTGGAGCCAGCCGCGAGCGTGCCATGAAAGAGTCGTTGCACAATCAAAAAAGGAATCAGAGGTCAAGACACAGGTCAACCAAAGCGAGTTGTTTTTCCGAATGTGAACCCGAGCTGTTATTGGACGAATTAAGCGCGAACCCAACAGGCAGCCATTGGATACTTGACTAAGCACACAAGTTAACTGTAGCTTGATGGCAAAGGTGAACAAAAGGAATTTTGCAACCGGCTGGTTGAACTAGTTGGGCCATCAACCAGTGTGCGATGAAGTCCGGATTTCTTCTCTAAAACTGGACCGGGAGAAAAATTGTTCTAGTTTTACAAAGCTTTTTAATCCTTGGCTCGTTCGAACTACTCTGGGTTCAAGCCAAACTCGCTGATTCCAGGTGAAACAGATTTAGGATAGGGATTCGATCAAATCAAGCCCTCTCCTCATACTCGACCTTCCACTTCGACACTAACTTGACTGAAGGATGGTGACTGTTAGCCACCAGCTACCATTCCGGCATTCTCTCTTCTCTTGTCTTCTGCCTCTAACTCTCTCTCATCGTCCCCCTAGCTCCCTCGTTGGATCCTAGTGGATGGGTGGTGAGAGGCGACGAGACACTGTCCCTCTCCCTCATCGAACAACTGGAGCTTAGTGGTAGGCTAAACCGCTAAAAGGTAGCAATATCAAAGGGTAAACTGACAAAGGCTAGCTCCCCGGCCTTCCATGATCTCTCTCTCTGTCTCCCTCTCTTTGTCAACCTTGCTGATCCGATGGCCACATCCTCCCTTGCTCTCTCTCTGTCTCTCTCTCTCTCTCTGACCACCTTGTTGACTAGAGGATTGGAGCCTCCCCTACTCTATCTCTCATGACCATGTAGACCTACCTAATGGCCGGAGCTTGGTGGCGGGCCAGTTCCCTAAAGGGTAGCAACATCAAAGGGCAAACTGGGAAAGCCTCTCTCTCTCTCTCTCTCTCTCTCAACCTTGCTGACTCGACAAACAGAGCCTTCCTTTCTCTTCTGATTAGTCGTTGCGGATCTAGTTGGTATAGGCAGCTGGAAAGGATATACATGTAAATAACAAATTAATAAAAATATTTATGAAATTTCACACATTTAGGAGAGTCACAAAAAAATTTATTTTTCTCTATTTAAAGTTGTTTTAACACCTAGACTAGTCTTGTACCCACTCAATTTCTTAATAAAAATATTGCTTAGAAAAAAAAGATATATCCAACGATTAGATAACAAAGAGAGTTGCAAGAGTTCTTTCACTAGTCATAAGATTGTTCTACTTTATTCTTCTTCATTTATAACAACTATTATATCTAATTTAATCAAAAACTAGCTTTAATATTTATTATTATAGGTCCGTATGTGAGGGCATGGATCGAAATATAGAAAATGATTAGAATCTCTCAAAAGTACATATATATATTGCAATAATGAAACTTTTTTACTATTGCTATACTTATAGATGGAAGAACAATATTAATCATTCCCGAATCTATGTTGGAGAGAAGGTCATCCTTACGTTGGATACCTTAAATCACTTTTTCTTTGAGTTTTGATTTTTTGAAAGAAGAAAAAAGTTAGGGTATACATGAAAATATCAATTTTAGAAGAATATTAATATAAATTTTAATATTTAGTAAGACATGTACGCCAAAAATTCTAATATTTATTGTTATGCCTTATTATTTTTTATATTTTGACACTAAGTTGACTCTATTACACTTTTTGTATGTGTCATGGTTTATCCAAATATATTTTGGATCTATATGTTTTAGTTCTCTTTCATAATGTTATGTATATTTTACATGTTATATGCTACTAAATAGTATTCATTTATTATAAAACGGAATTAGAGCATTTGGATGTTAAGTTTTGATTCTTCTGCAGACTACGTTGAGACATTAAATGAATACATCATTAATATATATATGTGTGTGTTTCTTTTATAACTTTTATTGCTTTTATCTCCAAGATATTGATATTTTCTTTTGAGGCTTGTTTTTCAGTTATATTATAGCATGGTATACTTTTTTTTTTTTTTTTTTTTGCTGAAAGCATGATAATTTCATCTCGTGCTATTTGTCTCTAACATAGCTATCATTGTTTAATGAATTTGAATGAAATAAGGTGATAGTGATCCAAATACATAATGCATTATTTGTAATATTTTGCTATTGTAGTATCAAAAGTTGTTAAAAAATATTAAAAAACTTATTTTTTATAATTTTTCTATAATGTATTTTTCGTCAATTTTTAATATAAATAATTAATTAATATATTTAGTATGTCAAGAAACAGTTGCAAGAAAGAAAAAAAAAGTACGACTCAAGTAAACTAATGAAACGGGGAAGCCATTAAATGGGAGAAAACAGAGAAACAAAATACAAAGATCGGAGAAACTGTTATAAGGAAAACAGGAATAACTCAAGCAGATTAATGAAAGAGAGAAAAAACAACCTCGACGTACACTCATCATTAGTTGGTGCACTCTTTTTTTTTTTCTTTCTTTCTTCCTCCTCTCTTTCCTCACCGAACAATAGTCGAATTACCATGGTGCATTTTATTAGAAAGGCTGTACAGTGTTTTTCACAAAAAAGATCGGAAAACGTATATCGAGAGAAATGGGCCAGTCGAAGAATCAAAATCTATTTGACTGCCGGGGAAATCTTTTGATGGCTTGTGAACAAAGGATGTTGCATTTCTTAGGAGTGGAGGAAGGCAAAGGAATGGAGGACACGGTGGTGGCCAACCTGATCAACAATTCCAATTTTTTATTTCTGGACAGTGGAATTGTCGTTGGATTGTAATTATTTATTCCAAAAAATTAGCAGAAGAGATTCCACAAGGTGGCTCATATCTCTCTCTCTCTAAGGCTCCCACAATGCTTAGGCCCACTTGTGGAGAAATATATATATATATATCTTGCACCATGCACACCACATCAGCAATGCATTATAGGAATAGACTGAGATGAGGTACAAGGAGCGGCAATCCAATAAAAATAGGAGTGGCAATTTATGATTCGACCTATCAACCCGACCTGCCTACAATCGGCTTTAAGCAGGTTTGAAGTTGACATAAATGGGTTTGGATCGTAAATGTGTCAACCCGTCTAAACCTATTTATTAAATAGATTGGGTTTAGGTATAAACATTTGACCCATTTAAACCTATTTTGACCCATTTAATAATTGAGTCGGGTCATAACCCGGCCCGGTTAACCTATTTAAAATATGTTTAAAACCTATTTAACCTATTTGAAACATGCTTAACTTATTTAACCCGACCCACTTAGTCTTTTTAAATCTATTTAACTAGTTAAAAATCTGTCTAACCTGTTTAACCTATTAAATATATAGGTTGGGTCGGGTTACATGTTTAATAAACAGGTTGGATTTAAATTTAAAATTTTGACTTATTTAATAATAGGTCGGATTTAGGTTGATAAATTTTTTATCCGATCTGCATCCAACCCAAGCTGTATCTGACCCGTTTTGATCCGATTGCCACCCCTAGATAGAAGCGAATGATGAGTGGAGCCTACAGGAACGAGTTGTGTGATTGGCGTAGTGCAACGCCACGTGATGCAAGATATAATTTTTCTTAAAGATATATTTGGATGTTTGGGCTAAAAATTCTATAGAATTCATAGATTAGACCCGTCCAATTAGCAAAATTATAAGATCACAGGCTTGGCTTATAATAATAAATACCTATGAATAGCACTAGAGTGGATTGACATGAATCCTATAGGGAGAAAAAAAAATCTGCTACGCAATGCCATAAATACCTGATGAGATTTTTTTTCTTCCTATGAGATTCAGGTCAACCCACTCCAAAGCTACTTCTTGGTATTTATGAACATAAGCCTAACAAATATTATGATTTTGCTGGTTATACTGGCCCAACTCACGAATACTGTAGGATTTTCAACCCAATCATCCAAACAAATTCTAAATTTAGGAGCCACCCACTAATCATTAGCTATTAATAGATAGCTACTCTCTCCATCTACGCATAACCTAAAAGCTCTCAATAATTTTGATACGAAAGGATGATTAACTGTTTCAAAAATCAGGATATGAAATTGCATGGTTATCCTACAGAAATCGAAACTAAAATACTGTTCTTTGATGCAACTTGTCCCCTACTTAATAGCTTTTAGCTGGAAAAGCAAAATTTACTTGAAAAAGGCTATTCCGGTTTATGTTTGACTAAAATTAAACTTAGTTTATAAGGAGCATGCATGATTGGGTGACTCTGAGGCAGAACATACGATATGATAGTGACTAGTGAGGTAAGGAAGTTGGAAGAACAAGGTTTCGATGGGACAAACAAATTGACTTGGCGCCAAATGACCTCACCCACCCCATCAACGGGTCAGCTTAAAGCCGATCTCCTTTAGATCGTGGATCAGATCGGACATCCTTATCATCGTTCAAACTGACGTAAGCCGCGAGATAGTTGGAAGGTTTCTATCAAATGAACTCTTATCACAACAAAATCCCTTCCTCCGGAGCCACTCGAATATATTAAAATAGAGGAACTTATAACTAAGAAATGAGGGGTACTATAATACTAGCAAGTAGGTCTTTGTTCTAATGATTGGACGCCGGGGTTGTTGCCATTATATTGTTTCTCATAATTTTCAAGGTTGGGAGAGAGCTCCCTTGGTGCCTAAGACTAAGGAAAGGCCTAAAGGGAGATCCAAACTCCATCTGGAAGTCGTCGACGTTTCACTGTATACAACCGAACCCTTCTTCCAACATACAATCCCAAAGCAGAAGGCTATTCGAAAGTTTACAAAAAGACCCTTTTACTGCACCGTAGAATTACTAAAATATAAGTTTGAGATCTGTTCTTGTAATGTTACAACTGAAGGGACTAGTATTCAATCATCCAACACCATTTATGCATGCATCGAGTTAGGCAAATGAGCGTCCTGAGGCTCCTCCTCAAACTATAACAATCTCCTACGTTGTGCATGTCCTATTATATTTTAGTAGTAATACTTGGGGGGAGAACCTTACTCCCTCGGTTCCTTGGAATTAAAGAAACACCATTCATGCATCGAATAGTATCAGATGAACGAATAGAGGAGGAACGGGCCGTAGAGCTGACCTGCATTATATGTCCTTGTCCTTGTCCTTGTCTTTTGACTGACGCCATTATTCATACACGTATGGTTGGTCGTTCAGCTCGACCCTTCCAACCCTTGTCATGAACTAGAGAGGCTCCGGACTCGTGCGTTTGCAGCGGACTGGTGAAGGGTGGTTTGGTAATCTCAAGCACGTCAAAAGCTTTTTTTCTTTGCGAGCACTCTAAAGTTCAGCTTGACCCGACGCGGGGGCCACCCCGCCAATGGCCGTGTTTGAGGAAATGGGACGCCAGGGTGCACTGTTAAATATTCAATCTTCAACTTATCTCACCTAATATATCTCCTATATATTTGAACCCCCGGCATTCATACGCACTGTCCGAAATTTGAGAGAACACAACTCGCATGCCCACGAATCTATCCACTACCAAGCAGCGAGGATGGGTTTCGCTTTTCCTCCTCCAACATTCTCCATGGGAACTTTTCTTCTCGCCCTGAGCATTTTCCTAGTGTTGCCGGAGCTTTCAGCAGGCATCACTAGGCACTACAAGTTCGATGTACGTAATGTAGCTAGTTCCAACTGGAGATTGGTTAGCTATAGCTAAGCTAAGCTAATAGAGCAAGCATGATTCAGTGTTTTATTTACCCACGATTTGGTCTTGCAGATAAGGTTGCAGAACCTGACGCGATTGTGCCACACAAGGAGCGCGGTGACGGTGAACGGGCAGTTCCCGGGGCCTAAGATTGTTGTAAGAGAAGGCGATCGGGTCGTTGTGAAGGTGGTCAACCATATTCAGAACAATATCACCATCCACTGGTATGAATTGCGTATAAGTCTGCACGAGTTGAGATGGACAGCGAGTTCTTTATACCTTTGTCTGGGCTTTGATTGGGCTAACGAACAAATGATTATGGTTGGGCAGGCATGGCATCCGGCAGCTTCAAAGTCAGTGGGCCGACGGCCCAGCATACATAACCCAGTGCCCCATCCAGACGGGCCAAAGCTACGTCTACGACTTCACAATAACAGGGCAGAGAGGCACGCTCTGGTGGCACGCTCACCACTCCTGGCTGAGGGCCACGGTCTACGGACCCTTCATCATCCTCCCCAAGCGTGGCGCCTCTTACCCATTCCCCAAACCCCACAAAGAAGTTCCCATGCTCCTCGGTGACGACAACGATCATATCCTGTTCATTCGATTTGTTTGTGAAGCAATGTTCTCATCTTTTTGCAATTTTTTTAACAAGTAATTAACAGGAAAATGTGTGTAACTCTTGGAGATCGCAGGTGAATGGTTTAACGAAGACCCTGAGGCTATCATTTCCCAGGCCCTTCAGACCGGTGCAGGCCCAAATGTCTCCGAAGCTCACACAATTAATGGTCTGCCTGGTCCTCTGTACAATTGCTCCGCCAAAGGTAGTGCTCTAGAGAGACCAGGACTTTGGGTGGTCTGGTTCATCTAGCGAGAAAGGCAGTCATGTGATAGCATTTGGCTTTTTATGATTTTGATAGATACGTTCAAGCTGAAGGTGAAGCCTGGAAAGACGTACCTCCTCCGGCTGATCAACGCTGCACTCAACGACGACCTCTACTTCAGCATTGCCAACCACTCCATGACCGTCGTCGAGACCGACGCCAGCTACGTGAAGCCCTTCGACACGGACACCATCCTCATCGGGCCAGGCGAAACCACCAATGTTCTCCTCCGCGCCAAGCCTGCCTCACCAAATGCCACCTTCTTCATGGCTGCCAGGACCTACAACACCGGTCTCGGCACCATCGACAACACCACCGTCGCTGGCCTCCTTGAGTACTCGTGCACTTCATCCAGCTCCATCAAAAAGCTCCCGCTCCTCAAACCAACCCTCCCAGCTATCAACGACACTGCCGCTGCTGCAAACTTCAGCACCAAGTTGCGCAGCCTGGCGAGCACGCAGTTTCCGGCCAATGTGCCCCGAACCGTGGACCGGCGTTTCTACTTCACCGTCGGGCTCGGCACGAGACCGTGCCCCAAGAACCAGACATGCCAGGGGCCCAATGGGACCAAGTTCGCCGCATCCATCAACAACGTGTCGTTTGTTTTCCCATCCATGGCTCTCCTCCAGGCCCATTACCTGGCGCGGTCCAACGGGGTCTACACGAGCGACTTCCCCCACAACCCTCCGTTCCCATTCAACTACACCGGGACTCCACCGAACAACACCTTTGTGAGAAACGGGACCAGGGCGGTGGTGCTTCCCTTCAACACGAACGTGGAGCTAGTCATGCAGGACACCAGCATTCAAGGTGCGGAGAGCCACCCATTGCACCTCCATGGCTACAACTTCTTCATCGTCGGCCAAGGCTCCGGTAACTACGACCCAGTCAACGATCCAGCCCGGTTCAATCTTGTGGACCCGGTCGAGAGGAACACTGCCGGAGTGCCGTCCGGCGGATGGATTGCCATCCGATTCCGGGCTGATAACCCAGGTAGGCCTATGGTCTATTGATAATTTTTGAAGGCAAATGGTGCGTTCGATTTCCTAAGTGGCCCATTGAATCGCTTTGGGCTTCTTGTCAAACCCATTAAGACGATAAAAGGTTGACTTAGAATTCACGACTCACCGTTGACTTTTGCGTGAATGACAGGTGTGTGGCTCATGCACTGCCACTTCGACGTGCACCTGAGCTGGGGACTGGTGATGGCGTGGGTCGTCAACGACGGGGCACTCCCCGGACAGAAGCTGCCACCACCGCCGTCCGATCTTCCGAAGTGCTGACATTGACCGCTGGATTTGAACCCGACACTTTCCGTTTAATTTGGGGTTTTTGTTAGGCTGTTTTTCTTAATCTCCTCATATTTTGGTTTTGCGAAAATATCGGGCCGTAAAAAGGGGCTTCGTTTGGGTGTGTTGTTTTTGGCAATTAGGCTGGAGAAATAACTTGTGAAACGCACGTGGCACCTTCTGCAAGTGCCATCTTGATGTTTGCTGTCTTTCTTTAATCTCTTTTTCGTGTTTTCCAATAAAGTTCAGCTCGATTTAATTATTTTCTGCACAGCATGGAACTGTACTGTTTAATCGGTTCTAACTTGAGAGACTATACGTCCGCTTGTATCATGAAATTGGTCAATGGTATATGAAAGGAGAACGAAGAAGGTGTCGCCTCCTCGGGTGTCGAGTAATGCATACATACAGAAGGAACAAACAATCTTCGAGCTATTGTCTATTGTTTCAAGTTAAAAGTTAAGAGATGAAAATAAATCCAGTGGATCCTTTTTATTTCATGCTCCTAGTTTTATTTGTATCTATATTGTATACGGAGGTAAAAAGATGGTCCGGTGTGTAAGACTCCTGGCATTGCAAGATTTGAGAAAGGTCAAATATATATAGCCTTGTTCTACGTAGGTTGTTCACCAATGACCTTTAGGTACCTTACCTTTATAGTTAAACTCATCCTCATGTTATGCATGAAAGTATATGTCACGCCCCGGATCCGGATCCGTGACACGGCCGTGCTATTGCCGACTACCGCCCACAATAGCACGCAGCCTCATACCTGGGAAATAGGGTAGTCAAACCAACCAAATCTTTTCATGTGTATTCATCTAGTACAACATGCTGGTCAGTACCCAAATACAGAGCTTCTACGTAGTTTATATACACAAAAGTATATACTTGCTTTACCCCAAAAGAAAGAAGCGCTAATACCAAATTAACGTGTCTCTGGCAGCTATCAGTGGTGAGGATCTGAAAGAAAAAAATAAATAAACGGATATGAGCTACACGGCTCAGTAAGTAATCCTGCATAATCCTACCGGATCAACCAGTAGACTAAACATGTAAATCAGGGTTTTGAGAAGCTGACATGCATGTTTATCTAATAATCATCATGGCATAATAAGTATGCGATTTAAACAAAGCAGTAGTGCAAATCACAACAATTTTCATAATATATGCATATGAAACCGTGCCCCGGCATGCCGTGGTCCATTCTCTCGGATGCTACTGCGAAGTCAGACTCGACCACTGGCGGGGCCAGCTCAGTTACTATTCAGCCACTGGCGGGGCAGCTCAGTTACTATTCAGCCACTGGCGGGGCAGGCCCAATTCCAATTCAGCCACTGGCGGGGCAGGCTCAGTTACTATTCAGCCACTGGCGGGGCAGCTCAGTTACTATTCAGCCACTGGCGGCTCAGTCATTCTCAGTAGCATCTTTGAACCCATTATAGTGCCTCTGGGGCTAGCTAAGACTTTATAAACTTACATGCATGATTAAAATATCAATATCATCAGGTTGCATACATAGCCATAGCTTCTGGGATCATGCAAGTTACTTATGCATTGTAACATATCATGCATGAAACATATGTACTTAAAATAAATGCTTAGGAAAACATTAATAACATGACATGATCTATAATAGGATTAGGACAGGTTACTTACATTCTTCACTAATCATGCATACAATTCAAATTGTATAAAAAACACTGGTTCATCTTATAAAACGTATTACAAGATCTACGATAGGATTAAGACAGATTACTTACCTCAATTCGCTTTCCAAATTGCTCACGTCCAGGTGACTAATCCTCAATCACCTAAAACAACATCATAGGGATTACATTATTCCCCCTTCATTTATTATAAAATTTCTTAGTTCATCATACTATGAACTTACTTGCTTGGGTCCTATCCAAGGATTTAGCCCAAGTCCAATTTGAAGCCTTTGGGATTCGATTTAAAACCAGATTGGGTCCACCTGGGTTGATTGGGTTTTTAATTAAAGGATTGGGCCTCGTTTATAATTGGGTCCAACCTTTTCTAGCCAATTGGGTCCTCTGATTTGGTCAACGTGGCTCATTTGGGTCTGAGTCAGGATTAGCCCAAGGTCAATTCGACCTTCTGTCAGTTAAATTGGGCTTGAATTGGGCCTGATTTACAATCAATTAGGTATGCTGAGACCAACTCAGCTTAATTGGATTCGGACCCAATTTAATTTGGGCTTAACGTGTTTCGGATCCGAACCCGATTCCGGCCCGTTAACCCACTCTTTTCTTTTCTCTTCTCATTCTTTTTCTTTTTCTTTTCTTTTCTTTTTTTTGTTTCTCTCTTTCTTTCTTTTTCTTTTTCTTTTTCTTTTCCTTTTTTTTTTTTTTTCTTCTTCTCTTCTCTTCTCTTCTCCTTTTATTTTTCTTCTCCTTCCCGAAGCTTCCTTCCTCCCTTCTTCTTTCATCCCGATCTCCTCCTCTCTTCTCCGACGATGGCAGGACGGCGAGCGGAGGGGAGGATGGCGAGCGGAGGGAGACGGCCCACGACCGGCGGCGTCCGCGGCCAAGCCCCGCGGCATCCCCGGCCGAGCCCGCGGCCGAGCCCGCGGCCGAGCTCTCGGCTTCCCCGGCCGAGCCCGCACCGGCGACGCTCACGGCCGTACACGGCAAGTCCCCTCCTCCTCTCCTTTCTCTCTCTCTCCTTGGTTCCGATCGGAAGCCCTAGCCATTTCGGCCGGTCCTCCGGTCTTCTTCTTCTCCTCCGGCCGGATCTACGGCCTCTTCCTCCTCTCTCTTTCTTTCTTTCTTTCTTTTCTTTGGTCCTTCCCTCCGGCACCACCCCCTATTCTCTCTCTCTCTCACTCCCAAACCCTCTCTCTTCCTCTCTCCATTCTTCCCCTGTTAAGGAAGAAGGGGGTTTTGGGAGGGCCGAGCCACAGTCGGCAGTGCCACGGCCGAGCTCGCGGCGTCCACAGCCGCACCTGCGGCTGAGCCCACGACCGCGCCTGCGGCCGATGCCCGCGGCCACACACGGGTGAGTCCCCTCTTCCCTCTCTCCTTTTTCTTCTTTCTTTCATTTTCTTTTCTTTCCTCCCTTCTTCTTCTTCACTGAGACCCCCTATCCCACTGAAGAAGAAGAAGGGGAATGGACTCCGGCCGACTGCAGCCCCCTACCGAGAGCCGGCAGTGACTGCAACTGAGGTCCATGGAGTCCCTCCTCTATTTTTATTTTGGTAACAGGAGCTTACCATTTCCGGGGATGACCTGCGGTGCCTCCTCTCCAACACCTCTGCCGACTTAGGGGTTCCTCCTTCCTCTTGGAGCTTCCGGGCTCTCTCTCTTTCTCTCGTTCGGTGTTTAGGGGGTCTGTCATTTTGGGGTTGCCGGCATAGGCTTAAAGGACTGTTTAAGGATGAGACCCCCTCTGAGAGGTCCCTTCCCTCTCCATTCCTCCATACCTCGGGACTGGCCGCCGCCCCCCTTGTCTCCGGCGCGCCGGCAGCGGCTGTCAGCAGGGGTGAGGGTCACCCCTCCCTGTCGGTCTTATCCCTTCGTTTTTATTATTTTTTATTTCAATCCTTATACAGCACTGCCCACAGTGGAATTTGGGCCCAACCCTTAACTGGGCCCATTTCTTATTGGGCCTAGTAGGTTCTGGGCCCGGACATTACAGTATAAATAAAAATTTCTGAAGGTGATCTTCAGAAAGACTCCTGCTACCATTTTACACCTGGACTATATATTAAATGGCCGTTTAAATCATGCTATGAAAATTAAACTTTTAGTCAATACGGACTAAACAACAGATGACAATTAACCAAGAAACTGGGCGTCCTCCATTCCAGCTCTTTTCCATCCATTTCTGACAGAATCCTGTTCTGTCAAAATTGAATGCAATTAAAAGCCTCC
The DNA here is from genome assembly GCF_051530095.1 of Phoenix dactylifera. Lineage (NCBI taxonomy): Eukaryota > Viridiplantae > Streptophyta > Magnoliopsida > Arecales > Arecaceae > Phoenix > Phoenix dactylifera. Next base: position 32,281,400 of record NC_143197.1, read on the forward strand.
CTCAGACCCTGCATGGTTTGTTCCCACCATAGCCAAGATATCTCACCGATCTATTCCTACTTGGAATATGTATCCCCTAGTTTAACAATGGTTTTTTAATGCCTCAATCCCCCTTCAAACGTCCGCAGCAAATTTTGATCTCTTGCCATATAAAGTGTGGGAGATAGAATAATCCCAGAACACGAAAAGTAGGAGGATAGGACCATGGCGTTTATGGACTGGAATGTGTAATTTCATATCACATGCTATCCCTGTGCTGAAGCAACTAGATGCATGATATTATAGACGTTGTATTACAACTTTGCATTACAACGCTACAAAAGTGTCATTACAATTACTGTATTGCAACTCTTTTTCTTTCCTTCTTGTTAAAATATTTGAAGAAGAGGAAAACAAGAGAAAGCAAGAAAGAAGGAATTTTATTTCTACATTCTATTATATTCGGTACATCTCAGAATTTATATATACTCGTGAATCGACTCTATAAAAGAAAAATAATATAGGATGATATAGAATCATACTAATAATAAAAAATATTACTATCTGATATAAGTTGTTATGTGATCCTAAAAATAACTGTAACAAGATCATGCTAATAAAAAAAAATAACATATATATGTTGATAGAGAATCACGCTAATAAAGAAAAATATTATGAGTGATGGAGGTTGTGATATGATTTCTAAAATTATGCTAATATTTCTTTTCTTGTTTTATTCTAGCTAACATTTCTTTAGTTTGAGAAGAAAATATATGTGCACCAGAAGGAATATTTGAGTAAAGTCTAGACTCTCTATGAAATGAAAACTACTTTAGGCCCTCCTGCGGTATACAATGGGTTTTGATTCCGAAATAGCTCCGGTAATACGTAACTTGGCATATAATAGGAATATAAATTTGAGAGCGTGCCCTGTATGGATCGAGGGCGAGCCTGAAACAGAAACTAAGTTTGCACTTGCACTTGATAGAATACTTAAACCACATTGGAGAGTATAATCATAATAAAATTTTTGATTCATAAGCAAGAAAATTCATCTCCCAGATGGAACAGAAAATTTCCATTTCTTCAATATATTGCTCCCTGAAACAATAGTACTCTGATAGAGCGTGCGTACCATCCTCTAAAAACTTTTCATGCACGTAGCTTCCAAACCCTTTTGACAAGACCACAAGTATACGGCAGGTTTCCCATTATTCAATCATGAGATCTATTATAAATACGTTTTCACAATTTTTAAACATAAAGCATACTGAGAAAAATTTTTATCAAAATCACTGCATGCACTCGTTTTCCATTCCTCCAACAATTTCACAACAGTAAAGTTCCCTGACTACACTTGTTTTACAGGTATACCGACCTGTAACACCCTCCCAACTACTCCATCTTGTGCCGCCTGAAAATTGAATTCAAGAACATGGATGGCTTTGATTTGTCTAGCAAGACAAGAAGGGAATTTAGAGACGAAAAAAAGAAAGCCAGTGCAGTCCCACTGCAGTACACGAATCCTGATGTGCAGGCCTATCAAGTACGTGGAACAAGTGTGTCAACCCATGCACGGTAACAATGAAACCGTGCTCTTACCGTGCCGGGTGCTGGCAGACAGAACGGACCTAAGGTGACGACGGGACATAATCCTCCACTCGGTCAAGGCAAATCAAATGAAGGGGTGGGGTCCCAAATAAGGATAAGAAAGGAAAGCCAAACTCCTTTTGGAAGTTGGTAAGTGCAATAGTTTCACCGCAACAACCATACGCTTCTAAGCTAAACCCCCAAACTGAAAGAGTACCTGCGAGATGACAAGAAAACCCTTTTGCTTCCTACTGGAAGCTTAGAAAGTATTCATGAAGTTAGACGGATCGAAGAGGAAGGGTGGGGTGGTTTTGGTAATCCAACTGATGCCTGAGTCCAGTGGCAAAGCGTTTCTTTCTTTATCAACACTCTAAAGTTCAGCTCGACCAACGCGCGGGCCAACCGGCCAAGGCCCATGCTTGAGGAAATGGGACGCCAACGACAAAGGAACAGTATCCTATTCTCCACGTATCTCACCTAATCAACCAAACACGTCTCCTATATATTCGACTCCCATAACGTTCGCAGATCGCTGTGCCAAAGCTGAGAAGAGAACACAACTCCCACTCCCTTGGAAGTAGTAAAGTATGAGTGCCCCTCTTCCTCCTTCAAAAGTCTCCATGGGAGCTTTTCTTCTTGCCTTGAGTGTTGTCCTAGTGCTCCCAGAGATGTCGGCAGGCATTACGAGGCACTATATGTTTAATGTATGTAATGTAGCCTGTTGGAACTGGAGATTGATTAGCCATTGTTATAACATGATTCACTGTCTTATATATTTGGCCACAATTTGGTTTTGCAGGTAAGGCTGCAAAATGTGACACGACTGTGTCACACCAAGAGCATGGTGACGGTGAACGGGCAGTTTCCAGGGCCTCGGATCGTAGTCAGAGAAGGTGATCAGGTTGTTGTGAAGGTGATCAACCATGTCCAGAACAATATCACCATACATTGGTATGGATGTATAAGCTTACATGAGTCTGAGATGACAGCTCGTTATCGAACTATAATATGGTTTTACAAGCATATGCTAACTTGATTGGGCTAAGGAATGATGACATGTATGGGCAGGCATGGCGTTCGGCAGCTTCGAAGTGGCTGGGCGGATGGCCCGGCATACATAACCCAGTGCCCAATCCAAACAGGCCAGAGCTATGTCTACAACTTCACAGTAGTTGGCCAGAGAGGAACCCTATGGTGGCACGCTCACCACTCTTGGCTCCGGGCCACGGTCTATGGACCCATTGTCATCCTCCCGGCGCGCGGCGTTCGGTACCCATTCCCCAATCCCTACAAAGAAGTCCCCATTCTCTTTGGTAATGACGACCGGCATCTACAGTTTATTTTTATTTTTTTCCAAAAGATGTTCGTCATTGAGCATTAATCAGCTAGGTCGCGGCTAACCTGGTTCTTAAATCACAGGGGAGTGGTTCAATGAAGACCCCGAGGCCGTCATCGCCCAGGCTCTTCAGACTGGTGGAGGCCCAAATGTCTCTGAAGCTTATACGATAAATGGGTTTCCTGGTCCCCTTTCCAATTGTTCAGCCAAAGCGCAAGGTAACTCCAATTTGGTCCAATTTCTGCTTGTAGTAATGGGAATATGGAACCGTTTTTAACAAGACACAGGCATGAATATGGCCCAGTCCAGGGCCCAACTACGTAGTATTTTCAACGATTAGGAAATAGACCCTGCCTAAAAACCTTCGTGCCCAACAAAGATTACGCAGTAGGATTTAGCTTTGGGCCTTGGTTGCCCAAGCACGAAGCTTGACCCAGACTAGTACAAAAGTTTAGCTCCGGTTAACCCATTTATAGGCTTATTAGCCAGGCCCAGAACTGTTGCTCCCCTATTGTTCCTGTCGACACGAGCTCAGGAAGTTTAGAATGTTTTCACGATTGACAGATACTTTCAAGCTAAAAGTGAAGCCCGGAAAGACGTACCTCCTCCGGCTGATCAACGCTGCACTCAACGACGACCTCTTCTTCAGCATTGCCAACCACTACATGACCGTCGTGGAGACCGACGCCAACTACGTGAAGCCCTTTGAAACGGACACCATCCTCATCGGGCCAGGCGAAACCACCAATGTTCTCCTCCGCACCAAGCCCGCCTCCCCAAATGCCACCTTCTTCATGGCTGCGAGGCCCTACAATACCGGTCTCGGCACCTTCGACAACACCACCGTCGCTGGCCTCCTCGAGTACACGTCCACTTCATCCAGCTCCATGAAAAAGCTCCCGCTCCTCAAACCAACCCTCCCAGCCATCAATGACACTGCCGCTGCGGCAAACTTCAGCAGCAAGTTGCGCAGCCTAGCGAGCACGCAGTTTCCGGCCAATGTGGCCCGAACCGTGGACCGGCGTTTCTACTTCACCGTCGGGCTCGGCACGAGGCCGTGCCCCAAGAACCAGACATGCCAAGGGCCCAATGGGACCAAGTTCGCCGCATCGGTGAACAACGTGTCGTTTTCCTTGCCCTCCATGGCTCTCCTCCAGGCCCATTACCAGGGGCAGTCCAAGGGGGTCTACACGACCGACTTCCCCAACAACCCTCCATTCCCATTCAACTACACTGGGACCCCACCGAACAACACCTTTGTGAGCAATGGGACCAAGGTGGTCGTGCTGCCTTTCAACACAAGCGTGGAGCTAGTCATGCAGGACACCAGCATTCAAGGTGCTGAGAGCCACCCATTGCACCTCCATGGCCACAACATCTACATCGTCGGCCAAGGCTTCGGTAACTACAACCCACTCAAGGATCCCGCCAGGTTCAATCTTGTGGACCCGGTCGAGAGGAACACCGCAGGAGTGCCGTCCGGCGGATGGATTGCCATCCGATTCCGGGCTGATAACCCAGGTAGGCCCATGAAGTTGTTTTGAGTTATCGTCGAGCCCATTAAGATGATAGAAAGTTGACTTGGAATTTACGGTTGACCGTTGACTTTTGCGTGAATGACAGGTGTGTGGCTCATGCATTGCCACTTCGACGTGCACCTGAGCTGGGGACTGACGATGGCGTGGGTGGTCAATGACGGGGCACTCCCCGGACAGAAGCTGCCGCCACCACCATCCGATCTTCCGAAGTGCTGATATTGACAGCCAGATCCGGTCAATTTTTGGGGTTTTGTTGGATTTCCTTTAAATGTTTTGGGTGTTGTTCATTTTGTTCAGCCTTGATAAACAACATCTTGCTAGATGGCTACGTGGCACGCCCTACAACTGCCATGTTGATGTTTGCTGTGGTTTTGATTTCTTTTTGTGTGTGTTTTCCATCAATAAAAAGCTCAGCTCAGCTCATGATCGATTTATACTGCGCCGCATGCACCTCTCTTTAGATTAATCATTAAAAGCTCACCACCCGGACTTGCAAAATAGTGTATACAGACAAACTTTAGCTCGGACTTGCTGAGACAGATATATACCATGACAATTATGCAATATATATCAAGTTATTCACAGAGTAACCTCCAACCTAGGACAAATCTAGGTTTTATAATATCAAGTTATGCTCAAAGTAACCTATAACCTAGGCCAAATCTTCTAGCACCCTCACCCATGCACCAAAAACTCCCATACCTACCCTACGTCATCATATAATGATTGCCCATTAGCAAGAACTAAGCTAAATTGGTCCATATCCATCATATCATTCGCTTTGTCTCATTCAAATTTGGAGCTGTAGCTAGCACATGACAGAGTTGTGGTAGAATCTCACCTCGTCTTCTCCAATCCAGAGATGCCTCTGCACGGGGTTGGTAATTGAGTGCTGGTTCATGCATTAATATTTTTTATGGAACATATCAAAATCTTTGACCGATCCACTCCCCAGCACAAGCTATGTCGGTATCTTTTTATGCTTCCAACTAAAGGAGGGCTATTTTTGTACAACAGCAGCTTCAAGAAGCCTGTACCGTGCACATGGCAGACAGGGGATCCTTTCAAGCTTCCAATCGGTCAAAAGATACTTCTTGCCCCCCCGTTTCTTAAAATATATCCAAACTTCTTGCTGCTTCTATGAGATACCAGAGCACGAAAACTTGATCAATTTTATGCAGTGGTTTTGAATTCATGCTGAAGGACGACAGTTGAACAACCATCTCTAAAATCAAATATTATAAATAAAAAATATCCTGGAAATTTTGAAAAATTATATTACTACCATTAGTCTTGGAATATCATGCATTATATTATTAGCTATCACATGGATTTTAGGTATGGTGGATCTTCGGTGAATAAGAATTAGGTGTCAGCAACAAAATAGCAAATAAGAATATATGGACAGATAGGTCGATAGGGAACATGGAAACAAAGATCTTAGGCAAATAAAAGACAGTAGTTGAATATCATCTATTGCCCTCTTCTTTCGAGTGCTTAGAAACAACAACCACTAGTTGTAGACAGACAAGTGATCATTAATTTTCTACCAAGGTTTGCAAATGTAGACACATGCTAAATGTAATATGACTCAAAATTCTTATATGTCATACTTCCAGTACGTAAGAGGAGACAGACAGTGGATGATATCAAATAATTTTATAATTTTCTTCATTCTTACAAAAAATTGTAAGTAAGAATTTCTTGTAGTTTTCACATTATGCTGTATTTTGGAAGGATGAAACATGTTTTGTATGATTGCTCATATAATCAAGCTTTGTGTGTTTTGCATTTATGGAGTGCATGAGCATGGGGAAAAAGGAATGTTATATCCACTGCTAGCTTTAAAGTACAAGATACAAAATAAAGTTTTAACTTATTATAATCCTTATCCATATGTATATCAATTGAGACGAGGCACTTGAAAAGTAGATATACAATGCTATCTATCTTGAAATCTTGAAAATTTTAGAACATTGACTTCAAATTAGAAGTTCAAATGAGATGAGCAACTTGCGAGTTACTTAAACTTGACTTGGATCCAAGCTTGACTCAACTCAACTACTACCAAGCCTAAGTCGAGTTTCACTAACTAGAACAATTTTCAAGTCGAGCTCACGTAGCAAAATACTCACTCAAAAGGTTACAAGTCTAGACAAATATATATATATATATATATATATATATATATATATATATATATATATATATATATATATATATATATATATATATATATATATATATATTATTCATAATATATATTATTAATTTAATATTTTAAATATATAACATTTATATATATATATATTTCATCTAAGGGACAAATTGAAGATGCGGACTGGGCACAAGGGACGGCCGCATGCTTATGATTAGTCAGCACAGGCAGACGTGGCAATATGCTAATCATGTCGTTGTCACATCGAGCATTAGTGGCTCCTTTGGCCGTGGATGTCCCGCTGTTCTGCACATTCTTGGTGGCGTCGCAATCCCTGTCGGCGACTAGGGGTCGGACCGCCGGCCCATCATTGCTCCGCGTCCCGCTCTCATTATCTCAAGTCCACCAAGTAGCGCCCATGCCCAGAAACCTAACTCACTTCACAAGGCCACTCTTGGACCTAGGATGCCCCTCGACCCGGTCCCACCACGGCTGTCTTTGACCGACACGTCAGGAGCAACTGGTCCATGTGGGGCCCAGTTTAAAAGTTGGCAACATTGAGCTGGATCCAGGTGTACATGGGCCTTAGAATGCAGCCATTGCCCAGGGTATGGTTTTCTTTTATTTGTTTACTGATCTTGGTTCTTGGAGCTGCATATTAATTACTGAGACAAGCCTTCAAGCAAAAGGAATGGCTAGGGTAGTGTTCATTTGAGGGTCTCTTGGAAGGTAATGTTTCCAGGTTAATTCCATGTCGAGGTGATATAATTAACTCGTATAAAGTGTTTTCTTTGTTGGATTGGTTAACTTCGATATAGAATCTAGGAAATAGCCTTTCATCTGCACCTCGAACATATTTTGGAGCTGTGTCTACGGCAAATGACTGAGTTTTGATGCAGCCAAATTTCTAGAGCATTTAGGTTGAGCTGAATTCTTGAACATGGTAAATCTTAGTTGGGTAATTGCAGACAAGACATCGATTAAGATTTGTTCAAGAACTCTACCGAAAAATAACCATAACATCGATCATATTCAACCATAATTTTCTTAACCAGAACGTATCCTAGCCTCCAAGACGCACACAAGCAGCCTTGTTGGATCTCAAGATAAACATCTTCGCTGTTCACGACGTCCACCAAAGACTCATTCACACTCATCTGGTGCAGATGTTTGGAACCTAGATTGAATGCAAGCGGCAGCCTTAAAGCAGCAAACTGCGACAGCTTTATTACAAGACCGACAAAACCGCCAACTTGGAGGGATTTCATCAAACTCGGAGCCATCCAACGAGCGTGTCAGTCACCGTCCAAAGATCACCATACCCTGTGGCAATTAGTCTAATCGCATCATCAACTAGAAGGCCGTCCATTCCATCACCACCGTCTATTAAATTGAAAATATACAACCATTTTACAAATTTTATCAAACCTCGTCTGATGTTACTGGTTGCATCACTTCTTTTTCTTTTTCTTTCAGACGAGCAAACTACATGTGCCTTCTGGTTTAAGTTTAATCTTTGTTTTTAACCTCGGCCCGCAGGGAGTGCCGACTAGATCCTTCCGTTTAGTTCTCTCTCGTAGTTTTACCAAGCTAAGGGGCACCTCTGACGCCAGTCTCGGGAACAGATCCTTTTCAAGATAGATTTCCGTTTAGAAAACAAAAAGAAGAAAAAGAAAAAGAAGAAGGAGAGGTGGGATCCCACCTCCACTTCCTCTATAAGAGAGTATCTACGGCCACCCCCGACCCCCACAGTCTCCTCTTCATCTAGCCACCCACACAAAACCGAGTCTTTCTGCCCCGTCTTAGCTTGTTCTCTCTTGTTTTGATATCTTTCATAATATCATCATTTATACAAGCGAGAAGAAGGGAAGAAAACTTGGAGGATGGAGGATTACATGGATGAGAAGTGGAAGCTGTCGAAGAAGGGGAGCAGGAGGGTGGCGGTGGGAGAGGGCAGGGGACCTTTGTTTAATGGGCCGGCGAGCGAGAGGGAGGGGAGGACGTCGCGGTCGTTGTCGAGCCGGTGCACGAGGTTGGTGAAGGAGCAGAGGGCCAGGTTCTACATCATGCGCCGCTGCGTCACCATGCTCATCTGCTGGCGAGACTACCCCTGATGATGATTTATTTACTCTTTGGTTGCTTCGATCTGCTTCTTGTTTTCTTTCTTTCTGGGAGACGGTCTTCTCTGCCGTCCAAGAAGGAAACGTAGGCGGCTAGGAATGCAACACAAAAGAGAAAGGAAGACAGATTAGAATGCTTTTGTTTCTTCTTTACTTCACCATTTATATCTTCATGGTGTCCATGTACTCGAGAAATCTTTGGCTGGCCCTCCTCTTCTTTGTGCTGTTGAGTTGGTGCAACTAATTATACCAGCCACTTCCACTTGATGCTGTGAGAAAATTTTGGCATACGCAAACATCTGGGGAAAAGATTAATTCTTTCTGCCTGCCTCCTAACCTATAAATCTACTGTGTGCTTTCTTTAGTCTTTCTTTTTCTAGATCGTTCTTAGATCTGTTAATTGTTTGGAGTGATGGATGGACGGATGGTGGTGGAAGGCAGGAGAGAGAGAGAGAGGTGGTGACGTTTACCGGTGACTCCCTCTGTGTGCGAGCCTGCCGAGTCCGGTGTCACAGGCTGACACGATGAATTATTGGTAAAATATTTTATAGATCGCTGAGCCATCGTCGCTTTCACTGTGCATGGCTGCATGTGCTTACTATTTTTGAATCGGGAAGTACAGTTGCCGAGTTGATATCAAACAACGAAGTGGCGGGGACGTGGATTCAGCTTTAGCCCTAAGGTTTGGCAGGTGAGGGAGGCGGCAGCTTTGGCCCCTTTCTCCTCTTCCTTTAGCTGGTGAATTAAAAAGTTACACATCATTAGCGTGTGCTGCCTACTACCGTCATACATGTCCATCTCGCTGTATACACCCACCCCCATCACACCGTTAAAATGTAGTAAAGCTGGCTAGGAATCAAGGAGATGAACTTCTAGCAAAATGGCCCAGGTGATCTGCAACATGGGCGGCAACCCAGTTCGCGGCACTATTATCTCTCTATAAATATACTTGGCCTCAAAAGCATCCAAGTATAACATTAGTTTGGACACCTTGAGGCATAGATTCCAACCAAATATCCATGGAATCATAGTTTTGGAGTCTCTTTCTAAGATGATAATGGGAAAGCATGGTGACCACCAAAGTTAACCCCTCATATGCAACTCTCAGCTCTATAAATTACTAAAGTCTCAAATAAACATGGCATCCACCTACAACTACAAATGCCAGCTGTAGTTTTGATCATAAATCTAGCACTAGTCATTTAACCTTACTTGTTTCATGCTACTATCAAAGTTGATCTTAAGAAAATCAGAAGTTAAGAGCTCCTAAGTGAGCATAATCATTTGAGAAGGTGTAAAAGCTGCTAGGCTAGAGTTTCAGATTTCTCTAGCTATCAAGGATTCTCTAGGAGCGTTAGCAAGAATGAATTCGCTAGTTGATATAGGAGGATCACCGGACTCGATGTATACCACTTTGGCCACTTTGAATATTCAAAAGGATCACTAAATTCAATATGGATCACTTTGGCCATTATGAGTATTCAAGAAAATCACCAAATTCGATGTGCAATACTTTGGCCACTACAAATATTTAAGAGAATCACCAAACTCAATATGGATCACTTTGGTCACTAACGAGCAGGGCTGAACAGAGTTCAGAAACAAGATCCACCATATCGGACAGTCGAGTCGTATGCCAAACTTTCAGAGGCCAGATCTTAGTCATACGATACCCGTTGAGATGATCCTTTTTTTGAAATTGGGTATATTTTCAAAATCTATAACTAGGACTTTGAATTGGGATGAAATTCTATTGTTTAGACCCTAAAAAAGGCTGGTCAAACTAAAAATTTTCTTTTTAGGTAAGACTCTGACCAGACGTAGCTCTCTAAACGAGAAGAATCAAGTGGAGCGACGGAAGACAGAGTTGATATAGAAATCAAGATCTATCTCCTCGATATTTTTTAGCTTTTTTTAGAAGATTTCTATTAGTGATGTTTATTTTAGAAAAAACAGTCCTATTAAAATTAGAAAGAGAATTCCGACCCAAATTGTGTTAGGGCGAACCTCACATTATAAATAGAGGCTATGTACCTCTTTTTTTTAATCATTAATGAAAGAAAAGAGGACTTAACCTCTATTTTTGAGATTCCTTCATCTATTTTTAGAGATCCGAGTTGAACGGGTTAAAAAAAATCTTTCTTCTTCCCGATTGGATCACTAGTTTGAATCAAAGCCTTTATAAAGATCACTTGATGGCTTTGATCAATGTCATCAAGCATTGTCCTATGCTTAACCATTCATATATGATATGCAGCATAACACAAGAATGTCACCTTAAGGTCGCAACTACCTCGTAGAATACCAGCTTTAAGCATTTGCGAAGGAGTTCAGATAAGAAGAGCTGATAAGGATCGTCTCATAAAAAGAAACCATTCTCCAGACAGGCGGGGCCCCTGGAGGGCCTGGACAACCCATCAAGACAAGCTCAATAGTCTTCTCAATTTCAGAACAAAGATCACAGTAAGGAGGGATTCGGGCACTTCTATGATGCATCACATGGTAACAGGAGAGACGCTTCCGCACCACTTTCCAAAGGAAGAGAGCTGCCCTTGGACATGTCAGTCCTCTCCAACCAAGCAACGTCATAGGATCTAATCAAGTCAACCCTGAACAGTTTATATAACTCATCGATACGAACATGCGTTGAAGGAGAACCTTCCCATCCGAGCTTATAAGGAAAGCTGAAAAACGGAATCGCCACTGAGGATTTTGGAAGCCAAGATCTCCCCAGATACATGAGCCCCGAGGGCACTGTTCCATTTCCTTTCTTCTTGAACAATAGGGTCACAGACCCTCTGATTCTCCAAGATTGCACCATGAGAGGTAGGAGGAAGAAGCGCTAGAGATGCTGGAGAGACCCATGGATCATTGAGCACACTGATAGATTTGCCATCTTTGATTATCCATCTAATCTTGGAGGCCAAAATAAGGATATGCGAACAAATTAATCTCAACTACATGCCATGGAAGGCATTTGGTATACAATCTAAACTCCATATTTAGATCTCATCATAGGGCATCAAAGGTCATTGAACTCTAATAAATATATATATATATATATATATTTATGAAGAGGAAGGCAAAGCCACTTAGCCACCCGGCTTTTATTAGAAAACTGAAGTTTACATAAACTATTTAAAAGAATTTGTAAAAAAGAAAAACACAAAAGAGCAATAAAAATCTTTTACAAAAAAATAGTGGTTTGTAAGTAAACTATTCAATAAGCTAAACAATTTTGTAAGTGATTTGAAAAATCTTTGTATCTTCAGTGTGCAACTATATAAGTTCTTATCCTGATGTGAGTCAGCCTTCTTTTAAAAAGATAGATTAACGTCTTTCAACGTTCCGCACCGATGTTGCGAGGTTACTCCAAAATTTTAGATAAGGATCAAACAGCTCCTTTGAACATGGATACTTCAATTAAAGAAGGCTGACAAGATATTCTGCAAAACACAATAAATAAAACTTGATTTTTTAAAAAAAATTCAAATATTTCACTCTTTCCATATTCTAACAGATAGCAGTAATCAATTGATCCCAACATATACCGTACCGGATCGAATAGTACGGAATATACTATACTGCACTAGCTTAGTATTAATATGCGGCATAGGAGACGTACCTATATTTGATATGCTAAATCGGCCTCCGAATTTAACAATATAATGGTACCGGTATTGGCTTTATTGTCTAAATGGTATATATTGTGGGGAAGTATTCAAACTATTTTCTCTTATTGTAAAGGAAGTCTGGGTTGAACTTTACCGAAAACTTAAGCTATAAGTACTATAATTTTAAAATTAAAAAGCCAACCCGAGTTACACCCTGTCTCCTTGTCCTGGTCTGCGAGCCATCTTGCCACCACATTGGCCTGCTTCGATGTCGCAGCCCTTGGCGAGGCCATCCTGCCTGGCGCCCACAAGAGCATCACGTAGTCGAGCCAATCTCTGATGGAGAACCGGACGCACCCGATCATGGATAAACAAACTGCAGCACGAATCACAGAGATCGGGCAGCAGCGCGACGAGATAGGAACGGCGGATATGGGATGCGAACGCGGTGGAAGAGAAGCGGCGAATGGCCCGAGGGCTTGCTGCGTTAGAAGTTGGAATGGTTTTAGATTGGATAGGGTCGAAGTCCGCGGGTCGCCTTCTTTCTTTCTTCCAGGCTCTTCCTACTCGTCTAGACGCCATCGCCGAGGAGCGAGAGCTCTCTCTCTCCTCTTCCAAGCTCTCTTTCTTTCGAGGAAGGGAAGGGAAGCGAAGAGAAAGGAAACCTCCCCCTCTCTTCTCATCTTTCTGGGCGATTCGGCTCGTGGTGGATTGATATATATCGAGGCCCGCTAATCGGTACTTCTTCGAAGGGATCGACGACTAGATCGGTCGTCTGTCTCGCGATCTTGGAGGGAGGGGTGCGAAGAAGGATCCGCGGCGGTAGGCAATCCTTCCTTCTTGGCTTCTTTGCGTTTTTTCCCCTTTTTTTCCGTTCAAATTTCGATCGGTTGGTAATTCGAATTCACTTGTTGTGGATCGCGTAGTAGTTCACGGCGATTAGGGTTTTGGAATCATTTTTAACATTTTTTATGCTTGTTGTGCTTGTTGCCTTTCTTTTTCCTTTTTTTTTTTTTTTGCGTGCGTTTGTGTTGTTCTTGTTGCGCGATTAAGTTAAAATATTGATCAAAACGGCACTTGATCGAAAATTTTGTGTTGGCCTTTTCGTTTTCCCTTTCTCCGGGTGCTATATGACTTAGAATTTTATTCATAACTTTCCATACCACAAGCATCTCTCTCTCTCTCTCTCTCTCTCTCTCTCTCTCTGTATGTATGTATATATATATATATATATATATATATATATATATATATATATATATATATATATATATATATATATATCTGCGAATTCTTGTTCCGATTGATTCCTTCTTTTTTGATCTAGGTGGTGCGGCGGATAAGACCGGACGGAAAATTTAGGAGTGGGGTTGAGAGGAGAAGGGTTTAAAGTTTAAACTTTAAAGAAGGTGGTGATAAAGAAGCAAAATTTCACCCAGTACCATCAGAAATGAAGGGCCTTAGGAGCAGTGAAGGACCGGTTCAGTACTGGCCTGGCCGACGTAAAGACTATGAATCATGATGAGGATTCCGCCAACGAGAAATACCCTATAGCTATCCTTAATCTGACCTTGTAGTCGCGGGGTTGTGTGAGGGCATGCAGGGCCACGAGTCAAAACGCATTCGCAAGACATGCAGCTGAAGGTTGCTGACGGGGTTTGTGTATTTTCACATGAGATACTCGACGGGCATCCTTGCATGAATCTTACTTTGACCGTAATTGGGTGAAGACCTAAGATTCTTGGATGATGGAAAAGAAGGAAAATAAGATTGTAATTATTGGTGATTTTGACAGGAAAAATTGAAGGAAGTTGACTTTTAAGGTGAGAGCTTTATTAGTTGGGAACTAGTGTCTAGGCCATTGCTTGGCCGTCCAATAAAAAAATTATTGCCAGAATTGCATGCTCCAGCATGGCTGCCAATCACCGAGGCACATTCTTATGGGCCAATCACCAAGATGAGCGGAACTCATAGGAATGCACCTCGGTGATTGGCGCAATGCATCGCCAGCTGATGCATGCAGTGCATGCAATAATTTCTCCATTCAATGAGTAGTAGTTGATGTAGCATATTTTGTACTTGAATCTTGTGTGGTTCATAAATTCTACCATCGTTATAGCTGTAGGCTGTAATGGAAGATGGTGCCTGAGGCGGCTGTGGAGTTGCTCAAATTGAATATCAAGAAGGTCCTATCTTGTTCGGTTTAATGTAATGTCCCTACTTCTTATGGTTTGAAATTCTATCCCAAACAAAACATACTGTCTAGAACTTCTAAATATCATAGTATATTTTTTTATATTTCTTCCAAAAGAAAATATTTTGTCCAAAACATTCTAATCCTGATTATTCATGTAATTGTATTCTCGTTTTAGAACCTACATTAAATTGTGGACTCAAGGTATATGTGATAGTTACTACTAATTGATTGATAGTGTTATTACCTGTTCTTTCAATAATGTTCAGACAATTGGCCTTTTTTTTTAATTTCCGCCTTATTGATGAGTTATGATGTATTTCAGCATTATCGGTTCTTATCACTACAAGACAATACCAATTTATATTCTAGTTGATGTTAAATAATCATTACTTAAACAACTCGTTCTTATTGTACTAAGAAATACCTAAAAGTTTTTGCATTTATTTTTTAAACTATCTCATTTCTGTCATACTCATTGGCAATTGTATGTCTTTCCTCTTTAATTCTCTTATTATCTTTTAACTTCTTTCCACAGTTGAGTTTCCTACCTGAATGGCATCTTCTTTTTTCATTGTAATAATGAATTCTTCTAGAAAACATGTATTTTGTGTCAGGGAGTTATCCCCATAGGATAACCAAGAATGGCTACAAATCTGATAGTGATAGCATTACACTCATTCAATATTGTTTTTTCTCATTCATCAAATAAATATTGTTCAGGGCTATGAAATTTCTAGTTTGTTGTTGGCAAAAGATACTATAGTTAAAACAAACATATTACCAAGTTTTTGGTCTTTTAACATGCTAGAAAGACTGAAGGAACAAAGCTTACAAGGTAATATGATGCCATACTTGTTGATTGGGCTGAAATTTAGGCAATAGAGCAAGCATTCGCACATAAAATGCACACGGAGATTAGATTATTAAGGGTAGCATTTGGTATAAGGAGGAGATAGTTAGATAGAAATTCATTGAAAAGGTTAAATGCTACATAAAAAGAGGATGAGTTAATGGAAGACTAATTTAGCGTGGCTTTCCGCACTAAAAATAAATTTGGACCTCCTACATGGAGGGGCTTGGGTATATGTGCTGCTGATCAGGAAAATGGGCATGGGACTATACAAGAATTGAGTGGAAGTTTAGGAAGGGTTGGAAAAGATTAGCATCTGATAAGTGATACAGAAAGAAGCTTAACCTCTGTTAGTATTGAACAATATAAGGGGCTGTTTGGATAATTCTATGCAATCCAACTAGACACAGGATCACAGGCCAGAGCAGGCCTATATTCATTGAATTTCTAGGAATAGCTTTGGAGTGGGTTGGCCCGAATCCCATAGGAGAAAAAAACCCCTCAACAAGTCTTTTTTTTTTTTCTTCTCCCTGTAGGAATGGGCTAGGCAAGGTCCAGTTAACATGGGCTGGGCCAGGCATTATATTCTATAATACTAGAAGCCATATTTCCAATCCTAAGGATCTAGCAGGATTATCCAAACAAGCCCTAAGAGGAATCAAGAACTCAAATGATACTACAAAGGGGTTGGAAAAGCTGGCATTTGATAATATTGAATGATCAAGGGAGAAGCTTGAACGATATAAGGGGAATCAAGAACTCAAATGCTACAGAGATTGGGTTCCTTGATTAGTTGTGCTAGTTATGTTGTTTGATGTGGCGACTGAGTATTTCAGTTATTTCTCTGGTCCAAATGACACTCCACTAGTGTTGTTCATCTATATGCACATGAAGCAATACAAACTACTATTATTTCTTATGGCTCGTTGATTGCATAGAGCCAAGCTTTTCCAGGCCTAAACATGCATACGTATGTCCAGGTCTACTTGGGTGCCTCTATGCATGTGTGCATCTCTCTCTCTCTCTCTCTCTGTGTGTGTGTGTGTCTTTTGTGTGGTGGACCTTCTTTTTGCATGATATTCCTTAATTTTACTTTTTTCCTTTTTTTGTTTTCTTTTTTGACAGGTTTCTGAAAGTACATAGCCATGGATGATGCAGTAGATTTGACTGGGGATGGAGGTGTAGTCAAGAGAGTTATAAGGAAAGCCAGAGATGACGCAATTGCACCATCAGAGAACCTTTCCCTTGTTGATGGTATTGACATGTCTCTGCTTTCATTTACTTGTTTTTTTAGCAAACAGATTGAATTTTGGTAATGTTAGCTCCACAAAATGAAAATTGAGACATTCAGCCTTCAAGGTATAACAGAATTAGCATATTTTATCTCTTTATTTATACAAGCATACTATAACTAAAACTGTTCTTTAGGCAGTTTGACTTAATTGGGCAGCTTTGCTCCTTATCTGAACTTGATAATAGGGAAGAAAATAACAGCAAATGTGGAACTTCAAATCTGAAATTGAGAAACTATGTTACTTTGACAATTATGTAGAGTTTGTAATATGACAATGAGGCACATTATTTTTAAAATTTTATAATCCACAATGCGGATCTTACTGTCTAGATGAAAAAAAATGGCCCTGGACAGTCTGGATGTTATTCTTGGATCAGGATCAATTATGATGATAAGATAGATTTGTCTAATGAATCATACAATATCTTGGATCATAAGACATATGTTATATATGGGCTTAGATAGTGGAAACTACCACTTCTGATATATGTGGCTTTCATCTTCATTCTTCTACTTTATGATTATGCATTTTTCAGTTTTCACAATTTTATGTCTTCATTATGTTCCAAGGAATTAGAAAAATTTTACTATCCATAGTTTGATCCACAATCCAATTTAAACCCCTCTACAATTTATGACTTGATTATATCCAAACTACGATAATGAGGTAAAGTTGTATGGATCGTTTTTCTCTTTTTTCTTAAAGGGAACAAAACAACATGAGGTTTTGAAGTTCTATTGGTAAAACTTTGAAGATCTACTAGTTATGCATATTCTTGCCAACCTTCTAATTGTATTTCCCACTTCCATAGGTCATTTTGTCAACTCTTGTTTCAACTCTGTAGGTTCATATGCCAAGAAAAATTAACACATGAATGTACCAAATTGAATAAATAAATAAATAACTCATATATTTCAACTATTCAATGGAGGTCTCTTCTCATTGCAGGATAACTTAAAACTTACAGCTGCGCTGGTTTGTTGAAATTAATCTAGGAGGAAAACAGCTCCTTTTATGGTCCAAATCCTATTCTAGTGCCAAGTTCAAACTTTGAGCTTGTTTTTTTGAAACCCATGCTAAAGTACTCAAAACTAGAAAACCATCGGCCTTAAATGTGCTTTTTACCTAGTGACACAAGTTATGCCTGTAAGAGCTGCATACTGTTAATTATTATTACATGCATGTACTGTTTCATGTCAATAGTGTCCATGAAGGGAAGGTCAACGGAATGCCATTGACTCATGCAAAAAACACTGAGCATCTCCACATGGTCATCGTGCTCTTCAATGCTTCTGTTGAACATAGCCATATTTGCAACTAGGTTGAGCCCCTATTTCCCTGAATAAGTAAACCACTTAAGGATTCATCACTTTCATTAACTTTCACTCTGAAACTTATTCTACTACCATTTCTTCCCGTCCCTGGTGTATATATTCTTGGAGATTTATTAAACAGTTTTGTCCACTCACCCTTTATCGTGTTTTGAGTTTGTCAGCCTTCTTTTCCTTGATTTTAATTTTCATGAACAATTGTGCCTCAGCCTTCTGCTCTGTTGTTTGCACTTGGTTTCTTTTAAAGCTGATCGTGATTTTTAAAAGTTAAAGTTCCTCTTTCCTTTTTCGGTGCCTACAAGCAATTTATAATTGGAGTTTTGGGGTTTTCTTGTCTTTCTTGTTTGTAAAATCAGTTTATTAAAGGTAAAAGCAAGTTGAGAATAATGCAGGATTGAATGGATAATCAATTTGTCGAGTACATCAGAGCTTAGTGAAGAGGATGATAGGGAATTTAAAAGGGAGCATTCCTTTTTCACTTTTATAGCTAGATTATTGTGGTTTTGGTGGACGATATGGCAAGCCATGGATGTCAGCTTGTGGTTTGTTTGTTCTACCCAAAAATATCAACGGATTTCTTGTATATGTATTTACTCTTCCAGAACTTTATAACTCTCAAAATTGATGCATGCATATCTTAACATTAGAAAATAAGATATATGCTTTTTTGAAAACAATTTAATTCCAATCTGACATGATGCTTGTGTCAGAAGACTGAGATCTTGTCTAAACCTTTTGAATCTTGTCATTGAATCTGTTTTCTTGTTCCACTTATATCGGTAAAGTGATGAGGACTTTCTAAAGACAAGCCAATCTCTGGACCAAATTGAGTTCTTTTCTAGTCCCTTTGCTTTCCTTTCTTAACAGAGAACCTGAAGACAAAAGAACGAGTTTTGCTTGCACTTATAACCTATTCATCATGTTTGTTGATTGAAAAGAATATAACTGTCAACCTTAAATGAGGTGTCTGTAATATCCTGTTACCTGCAAAGCGGTTGCTTCTGATCCTTAGCCAAGGAAATGCTTTCTGGAAGTTAACCAGACATTTAATGGGAAGCAATCTTTGACAACTTACTGTCACAAGCCTTCATGATGTTTTTATGTATAAAAAGGAAATTGTCAGGCTCCTATTTCTGCCGATCCTCATTCTTTTCATTGCATCCCCCATGATCTCTCTCTCTCTCTCATGCCCTCATGCACACGCATGTACACATGCAAACGTGATTTTATTTCCAGATAAGCACTTATTTTGTTGTTTGTCTAGCCATTTTGAAATAGCGGTGATCATTTGAGTAGGCATGCAAATAAACTATCTAATCGATTGCAGCGTTTATAATGTGACCTAGTATAAACCAACAGAATCTTATGATGACAGCACAGGAGAAACCTTATCGGAGCTTAGCTATGCATCTTATTTAGTCAATCACATGTTAGACTTTGTTTCTGCTGAATTAGTTGTTCCTGCCTTTAAATATATCCTTTGTCAATGCTGATTACTCTACATGCAGATTCCTACTTACATAGAGGTGGTATATATTCTGTCCATAATTCCATATAATATTTTCCAGACTTCTTGTAGAATATGATAACATCTATGTTGTTGCATTCCATCGCTGAAATCTGAAAATCCCAATAAGTCCAATTGTTACCTCTGTATGCTATGAATGTCTATAACTTGATGCCGTTGCCTTGGGAGTTAGGTTTCAATACATTTTGTAGGCTATTTTTCTGTTTTCAGTTTTTCCTGCTATAATTTCTTTCGGTCAGCTTTTGTGCATGATTGCAAATGCTGACCAAATTGTCTAACTCATAATTATGTGTCTTCTCTATGATCTGATGCATTATTATCAAAAATCTCATGAGTAATCTTTGTTATAGACATCAGAATCCTATTTGGCCTTTGTGTATTGAAGCCCAAAGGTTAATCATGACCTTTGGAGGTACAGCAGCCATCAGATTTTAATGCCACTAACCATGATATTCTTCCGAGTAGTTAACCCTTTTTTCGATGATGGAAATACTTGAACCCTTCTGATTTCACAGATTTCTGAGAAGCCTGAATGGGTGATGTTGGGGGTCTAGTACAAAGCAGCAGTGCATGTTTGAGTTAGGGATTTGTCTGCATGTCAGATCCACATTTGTAGAAACCCAAAAGTTGTAGAATCATTATGGATACATCAGATGGCCTTCTCAAGGCTGTAAATTTTGGCGGCACGCCTTTCTCTAGGGCATATATGAAGATTTGTGATCAACTGTGATATTCTGCCTGATAAGGGAGGAATGTTAGTTTTTTGGCCACTTTTCCTTGCTAATGAATTCAGTATCTTGATTGTCTGAACTTGGCAGTTCATTATGAAGGCACCCTTGCTGACACTGGTGAAATTTTTGATACCACACATGAAGACAATACTATTTTCTCATTTGAGCTTGGGAAGGGCTCTGTTATCAAGGCCTGGGATATAGCAATGAGAACTATGAAGGTAAACTAAACATTATGGCTAGATTAATGAGGTTTTCTTGATTTTTGTTTGAGACATTTAGTTACATAGCCATCTATTCATTGGATTGTTCAAGGTTGGGGAGGTTGCAAAAATTATTTGCAAGCCAGACTATGCCTATGGAAGTGCTGGTTCTCCTCCAGATATACCACCAAAGTAATGCCCATGTTTTTACTTCCCTCTCATATCCCTTTGGCACCTCTATTTTTATTACTGGGAACCCATGAACTGTAAAGCTAACTAGCAGAATTTGGGAGGTGCAGTGCAACTCTGATCTTTGAGGTGGAACTGGTGGCTTGCAGACCGCGGAAAGGTGCCAGTCTTGGTAGTGTTTCAGATGAAAAGGCAAGGCTTGAGTAAGTGGCACTATCAATTCCTGCTGCATTGATATCTGCTTTAAATCTGGAATTGTGTTGCTATGTCATATGAGGCACAGTGGTGGCCAAACGGGATATTGCATGCATATTCAACTTGCTTATCAGTTCACATCTTCCAGAAATTCCAGTCTCATCAGAATGCTTATATGAACAAATCTTTGGTGAATGCATCGGTGCTGTTCCAACCATATTATTGAGGTTACATCCCATTTAATGAGCAGAAGGCACATATCTCTGAGTAGTAGATGTACCATCTAAAGCCCCGTGAAAACTTATCATTTTTAATTTTGCAATATCCATGACCTATATTGGTAGAAGCCTGAAAGGTGTTGATTAGGTTGCGTTTCAGTAAGATTGATGCTGCAGCTTGGCTTGTGAACTTACATTGCCTCGGAGTGGCATGGACTGAGTTTTTGGATTCTTTTATGTGTTGCGAAGGCATTCGTAACTTACTGTGCAGGTAGCTAATGATGCTGGCCTATTGACAGTATTTATCTCAATCAGGGAATTAAAGAAGCAGAGGGAGATGGCAGCCGCGTTCAAAGAGGAAGAGAAAAAAAAGAGAGAAGAGGCAAAGGCTGCAGCTGCTGCGAGAATACAAGCCAAGTTGGAAGCAAAGAAGCACCAGGGAAAGGGCAAGGGAAAAGCAAAATAGATGGCTCTGTCATTTGCTTCATGGACAAAGTTGGACTTAGAAATGAACCAATGAAAAACGTATTTGGAGCCTTCAGAAGTTTAAGAACTCCGACATATTTGGCGCCCCTTGGATTGTGTAACGCTTTTCTGCCATTTGTTGCAGCAGGGTAAAAGTCGAACAAAACTTGATGTACTTACATTTGCAGCCTTTGCACTCCTGACGGGATTTGTCTGAGAATAAAAAGGGGAACTTGCTTTGTACAATAAAATTATACAACTACTGCTTAAGCAGTAACTGCTATAGATCTTTATCAATGGATGGTCTCCTTGCACAATGTGGTGCATGAAAGCAGTAGATAGCGACAGCTTATTGGAACATCATGGGAGCTGAAATGTATGAATTGTCGTATGGAGCCTTCTGGAATGGGCATCTGCCACATGGTTGTGTACCCGACACTGTTCACTTGCAATCCGCACTGCAGGATCGGATGGTGGATGTCAAACCCAAGCTAATTCAAGTACAATAGAGCATGAGGGTTCAGGGTTTCAAGCTCGGAGCTAGAGATAGGTGATCAAGGTAAGGCCTCTCCAGCTAAAATTCGCTTCTCTGTGACATCAGGAAATTCGTAGCCGTTCCGATGCCAGCGACCCAAGGAAAACAATGATCAAAGAGATGCGGTACGAGATGGGAGATCTCTTGGCTAAGTGAAAAATGTGTGCGCATTTATACCAAATGGTAAGAGCCGTATAAGGGACGCGAAAAATATTTTGAATGGAAAACGTTGTATTAAAATTTTGGGTGTTAATTGTTTCTGCAAACTCTTGAAAAGCATTTCAATCCTCCCACGCTCCCAGGTAGAGATGGCCTATCAGAAGTGTAAACACCGAGTCCCGCTCTACTTATGATATATGTGATTCCACGGAGAACTAGGTGTGTTGCTTGTCCAATTGTCTGTCCTCTCTCTACTTCCCTGTGTCATCCACTGGTAATGCTGCCTGCCAAAGTGTTTAATATATTAATACAGCGATATCGCGTGCCAGAACGAGAATGTTATATCCTAAGGCCTGCATCTCTTGGTTACCTCCGTGAGCAGCGTAGCATGGTGGGGCTTACGAGGTTCCATATCAAAATAAATCACCTGAAGGCAGGCACATAACTTCCCAATAGATTTCACCGGACCATTATAGTTTATTAACAACATAGACTTACAGACCCTAGGATACCCCCCCCTGCAAAGGGCACTCCATCTGCTTACCCTTCCTGTAGTTTATAAGCAGCCCACAGAAGTAACTTGAAGCCCTCGTGTCAGACCAAAAACGTAGGGCAAGCACTTCACGATTGTAATTGCCACTCCCAAGCGAGGCTCAACCACAAAAATTTACATGGTTTCCATCTTCTATAAACAAATTACTCTCATCTTTGCCACCTGATACGTCAAGTTAGTGTTGTAGATATTGGAAGGTCAAATGCAGTGGGAAATCGGAGACCAGAGCCTTTGAACTTTGATACAGGGCATAACCAACAAAAGATGTTAGGCCCTAGTACCTGCAGGAAAAATTGATTTGAAGTTAATCAATAGCGTAATGACCAGATATCAGATATCCAGGTGCATGATCTCCCCTGAGCTCATATATATAAACAGTCAAACATGAAACAAACTTGTGTTGCGCACTTTAAAGAAGACACATGATTTAAGGACCAACCAATGGCTACCCTTTAAAATTAAGCCTTCAATTGGAACCATGATAAACTTATAGCTCAAAATACAAAATGCCTTGAAAGCTAACTAGCCTGAACTGAGAGCAAGTGCAGTTGTAGTGAAGCAGAACCCTTAATGTTTAAAGAGTGAAAGAAACAAGGAAAGAAGTCATCTAGCGTGCACAACATCTTAGTTAGAAAAGATCCACATAAGAGTGACCGTCCTCTTCTCCAATGTAAACTTCACAGAACCATAAAATAAAGTAGATGCTAAGCAACAATAACAAAAGTATATGATTGAAATAATGTTGACCTTGAAAGTAGCAATAGAACATATCCAAGATAGGACAAGCAGGGATTAATACGAGTGAAAAATGTCTATGCTATCACCATACCAACAGACATCTGACAGACATTTCACTTTTGAAAAGGTTTGTCTTCATGGTGATGACTTCGGGAAAGCAAGGACAAAGATGGTTTCAGATGAATGTTGTGTTACAGGAGCACAAGCAGTTAACAATAACTTAAATATGAATCTTTATATCGAAACCTACAACTTACTCCGACTATTATCAACTCTCTGACTTGCAATATAAAACAAACTATAGTGAATCAACAAGAGAATTGCTAAAACAAAGATTACCAACATACTAGAGAAGCAAGGAAGTTTATAATGACTGACATCTTTACAAAAGGAAGTTTCGGCAAGATATTGGAAATTAATGTCAGGATGCAAAGGGGAGTTGTGAAGACAAGTTTTAAGGGTATGCGAGGAGAACTGCATTAAATTGTTCAACCCACAAAACATAGCTTCATGGGATTATTGATTGTCATGCCATGGTAGGACTTTATCTAAAGACAAGTTTTATCATCATTTTGTAATATGAAAAACAGATGTGGCAACATTTTGGTTTTGACTGGATAGATTCACTGAACAAACACCACCTCAAACTCAACCTTGAGAAAGAGAGTCAAGATTTACCACAACAAAAAAATAATTGTCTTAGTCCTCGGTAATTCACAGGTCATAAATTACAAAAGCATGAGTGATACACACACAAGAAAGATAAGAGGAGAGAGAGAAACTATTCTTACTGAAACAAGGTTTTCATAGACACCAAGGTCATATGGATGTCTATACATATTTCCTACTTTTTCTTCCAGCCACATGGCTCTGACTCCTTCATGGTACTGCCAAAAAAGAAGACAGCAAAGTTTTCTAAATATTCTAAAATCAAGTACTAAGCTAATTGTGGAAAATTTTCTCAAACCTCAATTGTGGTCTTGTTCTGCAAAATAAGGTAAATCTGCCAACCCAATAGGACGCTTAACGCCAGAGTTAAGGGAAACAGTAAAGCTCCACCAATGATCTGTCAAGTTGATAAATGTCTGAAAGTCAAAATCAGACTTGAGGAATGATGCTATCAAAGTGAGTCATCTTCTTCTTTTTTTCTTTTAGAGGAAAGTTACTCACACATGTTGTTTTATTAGAGTAACTACTCTGCGGCTGATCCTTCTGTGCATCATGAATAAAATTTCCAACAAAAAGAACCTGAAATAATATTGTAAATCCTTTTCTGCCACATGATAAACCTCCACGTCACTAATTAACTAGATGTAACTTAAGTATACCATTGAGTGGATGCAGGCAATCACACCATACAGCACAAAAATAATGAAGACCTTATAGTTTTCATGTCCTACGCAATTGTTTATCCAAACACAGTGGTGATCCTGCAGGCATCAAGGGGCCATAATAAATATGCAGAGTAGTTTTCTGAAAAAAGAGAATACAAATCATCATACATACCATTCTCAAAACACATCTTTTGCAAACACGACAGTGATGCGTACGGGGAGGCTTATAGTGAGAACATTTCTGGCAAAATCTCAGATCTCCACCCTGAGTTATTAAGGTAACAACGGGATAAAAACATATGAGAGAATTAGCGGCTAATAATAGAATAAGGTTTTCTCATGTTATGAAGATCAATGCATACAATTAGCCTACAAAAGTTAAAATACCCTAAAACGTTGCTTTCATCAAAATAAATGATAAAATAAGACAGATCACCAAATTGCCTGTAGTAAACCCAAGCAAAACTGTAAAGGTCAAAAATATAAGTTGCAGAATTGCACCTATAAAAATGGTATCACAAAACATGCCAATTATCAAGCAAGGTTAGCAATTACTTGTTAATCCCAAGACAATATTCGATGACCTAAAGAAGCAAAGAATTCATACCAGCAAGTTGCATATTAGATGAATAGGAGATCAATTGCATCAACAAACGTGCGATGAAAAGCACCATCAAATTGCTATAGAAAGTAGGACCAGAAATTGGAGGCTTCTAAGATTAGTTGAAAAATGCAAAGTTAACTAGCCATTAACATGGACCTCTAACATCTGAAGCATACATATTAGTAAAGTGAATTGGACATATTGACTTACATATAAAAGCCAGTGATACCAGTATGGAAAGATAGTAGAGAACTAATATAGAAGACGACAGTGGGAAACACCTTATGAATGCAAGTATATAAGGAAATGCAACTAGAAAGCATTACTACCCTAAAAACATTCAAGGGTAATTACATGGGAAGAAAAAACAAATTGTGGAAAAGATTGAGACTTGTGGAAAAGATTGAGACGTACACGTAAGATCAAAACAACAAGTAATTATGTTGATGATACAGGCACAAAAATAGATTTTTCTTACAACTCTTTTCTTTTTAACTTTTGAAGCCAAATGACCTGACCCATAAAGGGAGAAGATTAAATTATCAATTTTAGTAATCCATGCCTTTGGTTTTCTTCCAGTAATATGAGGTCCATTGGGCTGGATAGAAAGAAGGCCCGCTTGCATTGCCTCAGCCCTAAAGGTCAAGCAAATTGTTGGGTGGATCCATCGACCATCACATAAATCAGCCTATCTTGACTATTTTTTTGACTCTGCTGACAAGCCAGAAGTCAATGTGTCAAGGCTAGGTTCTACTGCGGTAGTGCAAATTCATGGGACTCAAAAGTCTGCAGGAGGATGCCAATCTATTAGGCTAACCCTAACTGGTTATGCACACCACCTATATTGCCAGTTGACTCCTAATAGCTTAAATCTAAAATGTAAAACATTTGCATGCATCTTACAAACGTACCAACAATCGAAATCCTTAATTCACCATTTGTCACTTCCCAAACATTAGAACCCATTTGCTATTGTCTTTCCCTAATATTTTCCAAACAAGGAATATTATTTTGAGTCACATTTCCAAGTATGTCTCCAATGAACCACCCAAAGTGTGTTGAAAACTCGATGCCTTTCTAAACCAAGAAACGAACATCTGCCTAGGAGGCTAAGATAAAAGTGGAGAATAGGTGCTTGGGCGCCTAAAGCACTGGAAGATCCTAGGCACTTAGGCAGTTATGTTGCTTGAGGGCTTGGGTGGGACAGCTGAAGCAACTCTCCATACAACCTTGATCACGACCACTTCTACAATGACGAATAAGGAACAATTGCAACACACTGTTAGATTAGTAGATGAAATAATTGAGATATTTTATTGAAGAAATCGGGGAAAGTCATTCGATAACCAAAACAACTAGCCTTAGGTATGCAATGAGAACAAATATATTATTACTTAATAACGAGGACAACACTATTAACAAATGCCCTCTATCCAAAAAAAACTGTTAAATAAGAACTGCCGGAGCTTTCCTTATTTTCCTTGATCCTTTCCCGTTTATATGTTTTGGTTTTCGTTGTTTAAGTTTCATGTGTTAACCTCCTGTATCCTTAAGAGAGAAATTTATGATTTCCTTATTAAGCTTCCATGCCATGAATCCAAATTTATCTGGGCATGTGAGAATAGTATCCCATGCTACCCTGAAAAATACGTTTTCTAAGGCCTTCTACACATTCCTTCTTTTTAACCATTGATTAAATTTCTAGATTTTAAGCCAATTGCTATGCACAACAGCACAGGCATGCAATACAAAGTGTGGTTACACAAGGTCTTTCATGGCACAACTATAACACTACATGGCATGGCCTTCATGGATGTTCCCGTTCAAACAACCACAAATTTTATGTCTATATATAAGTTCCAAATATATTTCTTTGATCTTTCACCTAATATCTCTTGACCATTATAGACATGGACTGCATTCAATTGATAGTTGTATGATGAATCATAAGAGGGTTTACCTTCTATGGATGGCTAAAATTAAGGGGCAAATTTAGGCTAGCTCTGTATATATGCAACCCTCTAGCCCTACCTTGACATGACGACAACCAAAAAGTTATCTGTCTTCTCATATTTTCGTTTTTTTTCCTGACAGATTTATGCAAGATTAAAGTTTTACATTTTCACCTGGATATCATTTAAGGAAATTGATCAATATAAACCCACCAACCCAATTATCCAAAACATTGACTAATAAGATATCAATATGTTGGCCGAATTTTTTCAAATTTCTGAAACAATATTAAGTGATTTTTTTTAATCACACAGTATTAGAATCAATGCCTTCAAATAATTGTCAAGATTAGTTTCATAATATTGGATGGCATTTCAATGTATAATTCCTAAATATCAGCTGATATCTTGGAGTGTTTTAATTCTTTCCATATTTTCCTAAATATCAGCCAATATCTCGATTCTTCTTGGTATTGGAGTTCATTTAAGATGGTTGGAGAGACATGCTTTAAAAACCTTGGGTGAGATGAGACTTTTATATATCTCACCCTCAATTAAGGGCAACTGAGCAAATGGTTTGACCAACTTACTCTTCAGCAACATGAGAAAAAAAAGATGTCGTTGTGTACGAGTAATACTCATTATGTAAACACCCATGTGCATCATGACGAAAGCAAACCATATTTGAAGACATTATGATGTGCTTTTTATGACCAAATGTATTTCATTTTCATTTAAAGGAAACAATCTAGTCATATGAGCCATTCACAAATATTGTAAGGTTGTTCGGACGCTAACGCTGGCAACTAGCTATATAAGTCGTTTCCATGGTCTCTCGCTCAATAATTAGGACATCTAATTCGACGGAAGCACAAAGCTTAAAATGCAGCCTGACTTTTGTCCTCAACCTCTTTCTCCCTCTCCGCCTTGTCTTACCTATCTCCTTTCCTCCTCATCTGCTAAGCTTTCTATCTTCCTGCTTTATCACCTAACACCAAATTGTTTCCAAGATGGATCTTCTTTAGCCATACCGAGCCACCCTGGCCTACACATCGAATTGACTTCAGAACCATGGGCCTCAATTTGGAAAATATCCACGTTATACACCCTTCTCCATTCAACAGTCACAGCAACATGATTCTCAACTTTGCAATCACCTTCCCTAGGCCTAGCTTGTAGCATGCTACTATCAAGCCTAATTGATGCTGAGCTTACTAACATCAAGAAAATCATCATCCTCCGTGGTACTAGCAACATGCCTTAATAAACACTATGAACAAGACTTTGTCATGGGGAATACTCTCATCCAAGCATCCTCGGTGATACTAAAAAAACTGTGTCTAACAACCACTTTTAGTTTGCGTTACCTTTTGATAAGGCCTCACCAAAAGCTCATTTGAGGGACAAAGACAAATGAAAACATTGCTTAGAGTTGAGAAGCAAGAAGATAAAAAAGAGGAAGGGCAACATTGACATGAATGGTGATGAAGTGTGTTGTTATAACATGCTTTTGTCAGAGCCAATGGGTAAACGAGCCATCATTATCTTGTGGTCCACCTATCAAGTTGCTTGCCAACTGACAACATGCAATTATCGACATGTAGGTATGTTTATCTCGCATAGTCACATGCTCGGATTGTTCACTATTTATACCTCATGCTTAATTTAATCTGCTTCGGCAACCTTTTATTCCCAATCCAAGAGTTTTATAATGGCAAATGAAAACAACACCTCTTGAAAGTCAATGAGTATGAAACTACTGTTGAGCCCAAAATGCCAAAAGATATGATTAACCAACATACTCGTCATTAGTTATGAACAGCTTTAAGGGGTCCATCGACTTATTGGGCAAAAGTGACAATCTCACTTAAACCACCACCTTTTGCACCATCAGCTTGAAGAAGGAGCATTCCTCTTACCATGTTGTGCCGGGAGAGTGAATCAAGAGAGCAAGCATATAGACACCAACTACTTTAAAAAGGCAAAAAAGTACGAGCCATGGCATCTTGAACAACCCAATTTCATATGTATTTAATGAATAAGACCTCCAAAATTTGTCACGTGAGACCAAAGATTAGGTTGTTCATAGATTACACACTAGGAAAACGCTAGTGCTATATGTTCCAATATACAACTTCTTCGGTTCCTTCTAAAGTGCCGAGCCTAGCTCCTCTTGCCACAATTCATTTGTGCAGTTTTTGCCAACCAATTGATGAATTTATTCATTTTTTGTGAATACACTCGATTGTCTTGAAATTGTGACAACAATCAGCATATATGGAGAACGAGCACTTGACGGGTATGAGACCAAGCCTCATTTCAATTTATTATCTTTGCACTATTTATTAGCACTATTTATTAAGTCTAAGAAATGCTCATTTTTCTTGGTATAACATTGTCAAGTAAGAAAATAAGTGTAGGTCGCCATATGTAGCATCCACAACACCTGGACTGGCAAATCATGAGATTTGATGACTACTGTGTAACACCTTATTCCCTAAGTGAGTCAGAGAACAAGTCCAACACATGAGAGACAATAGATCTTAAAATGCACTCCAAAATAACACCATTGATCCAAAAGCTGCAATTACCGTATATAATGATTCCATTGCTTCAAAAACAAACGGAATAAGATAGTATGATTGGGACCATACCATTCTAATGCAAAACCGGCATTGTTACAAGTCTCGAGATGTCAAAACAACTGTGATGGTATGTATCGACTGTAGCATTCGATATCGATGGTCCCATATCAACCCGTACTGATTGGTGCTAATTCAATTTTTTGGAAGCTATCAATTTTGGTATATATCATTGGTATTGTTATTGTACAATTCTGATGGAAAAAGGTGCGATGTCCGATACCAACATCTTGGCTCTTCAAAAGCATGCACCACGAGAGGTGGTTTTTGGTCATCCTTGTTCACATGGTTCCCAATTTCTCCATGATTATGTACATTTGATGAACAAAGTGACATTAATCTATCATGAGATTTACGTCCAAGGCAAGTAAGTTTTGACATGTTTCTTACTTAAAATAGCCTATAGCTTGTTGAAATCTTAGATGTACAAGTCTCCATTAAGATTGCTTTGCCCATAGCCAGACTTGTATAAGCCAAAAGTTCTCCATATGCTATTCAAATCATCCAGGCAGTTCCCTGGTTTCTGCATTGCCGGTGTATTATATGCCCCATAATTGCAACTTCTTATGTCATTCCATGCTTCCCATAGTCCATTCTCACATTTTTATATACTATTGTCCAACTCGAGGATTGTTTTTACAATTTCTTCATGAAATGTCATCTATAAAACATGTGGTTTTGATTGGTCTATGTCTCTCAATAAGTACTTAAATACTAAAATCATTTAGGGCCCATTTGGATGCCCACACAAGGTATCTCTGGAATATTCCTTATAATGGTATTTTCTGGTTTGCTACTTTCTTATACATGTACCCTCAAAAGGATAAACAGCAGGAGCTCTGGATTGAGCTCCTCAATATCATGCCAACACAGAATGAACCTTGGTTAATTATAGGAGACTTTAACTGTATTATAAACCTTAGTGAGAAGAGTAGTGGTGTTCAAAGATTAAATAAGTTTATGATTAACTTTAGTGAATTTCTCAACCAAGGCCAACTTGTTTTCTTGCCCACCTTTTCATTTCTTTATTGGCCCAGCCTTCAACCTATGCAGCAGGAAGAAGTTAGCTCCAGTGGGGAAAAAATTATCCAGATCGAGGAAACTCCCATTCAATACAAGCTCTAACTCTCAGGAGATCAGAAATAACCTTTTACAAGGAATTTGGTGTCCCTATCTTCTTGGATGAGGCAATCTCGGAGCTTCCTTAAATGCTTGGGTTTCTTCTCTCACAATGCCATTTCATAATTATTCGTTGTTTAAGGTTTATCTAGTGGCATTCAAATAGACCCTTAGGCCTATTTGGACACCAATTAGATGTCCTCGAATAATATCTTCTATATTGAGAAAAGATAAAGAAACATGATCCGGTGATTGAGAAATTTGAGGGATTGAATAGATGAGGTTTTCACCATTCCAACTTTCATCAGAATCTTTTCTCCTCTGCTTTCTTAAAATCTCTTTCCATGTTCGATTGCCTCTATACCTCTCCATTGTTGGAGAGAGGATGACACAAATACATTATTGAACCATCCAGACAGGCTTTTACGGTTCCACAAAGAATAAATGCAGGGTATGCCGTACCGGTCCTGGCTAGGACCAATACCGGATCCTCCGGACTGGATCAGCGTGGGATCCGGTATCGGAAGCTTTTCATTGAAAAACCGGCCGGTACGACTGTCGTACCAGTACGGAATCGATACGAAACCGGTACGTACTGGTCCGGACCGCCACCAGTACGCCGACCGGTACCGGTACAGCGGACCTTGAATAAGTGTCTATGCACTTGTGATTAAGTATATGGAAATCAACCCTATCCATGATAATCCATCAAATCTCCTTACTTTGAAATGAGGTATCATTCTATATACCACATGCCATATCCTCTAGCATCCCTTTTGAACTTTCTAATTGGGAGAATACCAAAGCAATCAATCTCTTCCCAACCACTTTGAATAGTAAGCTTTTTGTTTTAATTATAGCCTTAAATTTTTTGGGTATGTCCAAATTATTGTATCGCCCACATATTCCTTAGGTCTTAGTGTAGTTCCCGCATATCCCTTTGGTTTGATCATGTGTTCTCTACGTATATGATGGCTCTTTCCTTAAGCTTAGTTGAAAGCAAGCAATGCCCTCAAAACACTGAGATCTCATATAGAAGAGCTAGTTACCAAACAAGGGGCTCACCTTCAAAAGCAAGTTAATAATTTATAAATGCAGTGGAAACTAATAATATTGATATCTAAAATAAACGACACAAACAAATTGTTATTAGATTCACGCACGTAGCCATTGCAATGGGTTAGAGGCTTGGCTGGTTTAGTTTTGGACCAAAGTCCCATATCAAGTCCATATGGGCCTGAGTTGAACTCAAGCCAACCACCCATCACGTCAACCATGGCTCGCTCAAGCCCAACCATGGTTAACCTAGCTAACCTAGACTTGACTTGTTTATTGGCCTACGGCCCAAGACAATATAGGTTTGGGCTTTTTATCTCAGAAGCAGCAAAAGTTTGAACTTAAATTTAGTCTTTTCTTTTAAGATGCACCTTAGGCATTATTTACAAGTTGCTTGGTTGCTATTGCAAGCAACAAGCTAGAAGAAAGCTTATTTGGCAAGCAACAACAACAAGCTAACCCACAGCCAGTTGCCTATCTTCAAATTTGTATCAATATTGACTAAAGACATAAGATATTGATCCAATGGCTTGTATCCCTTAACTTTTTAAGTCATATATTTAACCAATTTAGGTGTATTGACCTGACAAGTTGAGAGGTTATGACCTAAACCTAACCCAATTTGCTGGCAGGTCAGGTATGTCAAACCTGTATATGACCCAGGAACTGACTGGGTGGGTTTCTGCTGTGCTGGGTTGGGTAAACAGGTAAAGGTTGGCTAGAGGTGGGTAAATGGGGTTGGTCATAATTGCTAGACCTAAAAATAAGAGTAAATTTCAAACCACAGAGCATAAGGACAGTGTTTAAATGATAGAACGGAATACAAATAATTTAAAATACGAATAGGCAAGATGTACTAAAGAAAAGAAACATATATCAGAAATCCAGAAAAAAAAGAAAACTGAAAATGGGAAAGAAACATTTAAAAAAAAAATAGCAAAAAAACCAGAGAACAGAAAGAAGAAGATAGAAACAAAGCAGCATACAGAGAGCTAAAGAAAAAAAAAGAACCAAAAAGGGAAACAGTAATTAGAAAAACACTTATTAGGAAAAAACACAAGAAAAAACAAAGCAGAGAGCAAACAATAGAAAAGCCAAAACAGAAACAAAAAATGAGAGAGGAAGAAAAAAGTAATACAAAATAAAGAAAAGGGAACAGAAAATGGTTAATATCCTGCCAGTCCGTATCTCGTGAACTTTTCCTCAAACTTTTGCATTAGAAGTTTGAGCAGTGGCTGGAATGTGTAATAACATGATTTCCAGTAAAGGTGTGAAGTGGCTGGAAAGAAAGCAGATATCCAGATCTAAGTAATTTTTATTGTTCTATCCAGATGGAACACCTTAAAAATTCTCTACCGATACTGATTCAGGCATATGCACAAAATTTTCAAATATTCTGGCTACTGCGACCAGGAAGGGACAATAAGGGTTACTACCCTTGCCAATTATGTTCCTCCAACTTAGAATAAGAAAAGCACAACAAGGTCTTTCCCTTTTGAGGAAAAAGGGTTCAATCAAACACTAGAAGAATAGATTATTCATAAAAGAAGATGAACCATGGACAAACTAGGTGTAACATAACAAGAAAATGGAGAAAGAGCATTCAGCTGATGCCAGATATAAGTAGTTAAAACTTAGGGAGGCAATTCTAAAACAGAAGTTTTTTAAACATAACAAAAGGAAAGAAAATTTAATGCAACTGAAAAATAACTATATTCTTCCACCACTCCTAAATCTAAACAACTTGGAGATCCATATCATCAACTACTGTTTGATCAATTATTTTAAATAGACCATATGTTGTTTTGGTGCTCGTGATCTCAATTTCAATTGTTGCATGCATGCACCTATAAGGCATCTGAAGTGTTAGCATCATTTCATCCAATCATTCATTCTTAGTAAATCTATTCTACTTTTAAGAGGTATTATATCATTTTCTGGAGTGAAAACACTTCTGCTGACAAAGCATGAGTGCCATCAAAAACAGATTTGAGTTTTAGTTCCACAAGGATATAAATGTCCCTTTATCTCGTGCAAAATAAAATGGTAAATGCAGATCTCTCAATTACCCAAAACAGCAATTCCCATCTACCAAAAGGTAGTTGCTGAATTACTGAATCAGGTCAGAGAAACATCACGCAACTCAAATGGTAACACGCAAAGCTCCCAACCACCAAAAACTGCAATTCAGATGGATCAATAAGGTCTTCAATAACAGTTTCTTTCAATCAATAACCCTAACAAAAGAAAATGGCACCTTTTCGTCTAATGATCACAGAGAAATACACCGATCACGCACAATCCCTCGCCCTTCTGCCTGATGATCACACAGAACTACACCAACACACGCAAAATCCCTTAAAGTGCAAAACTCAAACTCTATCTATAAACCAGAAAAAAAACACAATTTTCTCACCAAACTAAGAATAGATCTTCTAAATTACCCAAAAAGGCATCATTCTGTACCTTAATTAAGCACAAATCCATCAAAGAAACTCAATTTTAACCAGGACACGGGCAAATAATGTCAAGAACAAACGAGTCCTATTCGAGTAATATCATCAGCATTCGTACCTTCCTCTTGATTTCGTGGATCGGATTTTCTGCTTCCTCCACGTCGGGCATGAACGACGGAGGCACGCGGCCCGGATCCCTGAATACGGCGATGCAGTAGTTCCCCACCGCCATTAGGGTAAGGAAGGTAAAGACCACGGCGTTCCCCAGCCCCGCCGCGGTCCGGAGCCCCATCCACTCATCGATCACCAAGAAGACGGTCGAGTAGTAGAGGAAGGCCACGGTTGCGAGCACAACAAAGATGGGAAGCGTGATGTATCCCTGGCGGCTCATGTCGATCTCGATCTCGATGCCGATGGCGATGTCGTCCCTCCTCTCCCCTCTGGATCGATCTGGATGAGGCTAGGGATCCGCTCTTGATCTTCTTGGATCTAGGGTTAGGGCGGGGGAGAGGAGGGTATAAGGGCGCCCTCGTCGGCGTCGTCGTCTACCGAGGGGCGTTGGAGGAAAAAGCCATCGGGGCTGCCAGGTGGCGGAGGCGCCGACGCCGTTACACGACGGCGTCTCCACCTTTTTGCCAGAAGGCGACGGTGGGAGGAGGGGAAGAGGGGGAGATGAGGCCAAATGGGAGGGAGGGAAATAGGGGTTGCTTGCCCGGTGGCCTTGCCGTGGCAATGCGGTAGACGGACAGCTAGCACAGAGGCCAGCGCTCCGGTCCTGTTTTAATAAGTAATTGCTATTTATCACGGATATCCTAGCGACAATAATTTTATCCGTTTATTTGTTTCTTTTAAAGTTTTATTATAAATCCGGCTTTACTTTTTTTTCTTGAAAAACTATTTTTTTAATATTTTAACAAGTTAGGTTTTTCTGATGAAAAATAATGATTTGGGTTTTATACGCCCGCCAATTTATTTTTTTAACTATAGATTTGTGAATGTGCAAACCCATTTTGTCTCTTAACAAATTATTATTTTAATTTTTTTATCTGAATATAAAGTAGGAGTGTAATTTGTATTGCACTGTCTCAAGGCAAATACAAGCATGTTTATCATCGACTATTATAATAAAGTCCTATAAGTTTAAGTTTGCTTAAATTGGAAATTTTGAATTCAAATTGGATAAATTTGGGATGAAGCTTCGATCTAACTAAAACTAGGTCCTAATCCAATTTAGCACCGAGTGTAAGCTATCCACACTTAATTAAACATAATAAATAAATAGATAAATAAATAATATTTTTATATAACTTATTTATATGATTATATTTTAGTCGTATTAAATAATAAATTATAATATCAGGCTTTCATCTAAAAATTCCAATTTGTATGCATTTTAAAATTTCTATTCATCCCAATCTAACTTTATTCTAGTCTTTCGTGTCTGTCATGAAAGTTAGCATCATAAAATAACGAACAAAATCAAGAAAAGTCTATCGTGTTGCCACATCATTCGTAAGAGCGATTACAAAACTAATTAGCCACCAAAAAAATTATTCACTTCCGACCGTTAGCAAGTATCCGCAAAAAATTGAAAAAACTGGAGCCGGTCCAACCACCAAACGCCTCCGGACCATTCAACAATTGGGAAGATCTGATGGCGGCGGTGGCAGCTTTTGGTTGGGAAGGCTCCCATCCAAGACCAACCACGCCATCTTCAGACCCCAGCTCGTGTGGACCTCCAGGTGGCAATGCATGAACCACACACCTGCATGGGCCCCAAAAAACACAGCTCAATATTCATAGTTAAAGCTAACCATTGATCGAGGTATAAGGGATATGGCATGGCCTAGCTCGAGCAGGCATTTCTACATGCAGTTAGTTGTACACTCACCGGGGTTATCGGCACGGAATCGGATGGCGACCCACCCACCGGCGGGCACCCCGACAGTGTTCCTTTCCACCGGGTCCACCAGGTTGAACCTGGCCGGGTCCTTTGCCGGATTGTAGTTGCCGAAGCCTTGCCCGACGACGAAGAAGTTGAAGCCGTGGAGGTGCAACGGGTGGCTCTCCGCCCCTAGAATGCTGGTGTCCTGCATCACCAGCTCCACGGTGGTGTTGTACGGAAGCACCATCAACTTAGTCCCATTGCTCACCAGTGTGTTGTTGGGAGGGCTCCCCGTGTAGTTGAATGGGATTAGAGGGCTGTAAGGGAAGTCCGGGGAGTAAACGCGCTTGGACTGCCCAAAGAAGTGGGCCTGGAGGAGAGCTGTGGTCGGCATCGCGAAGGATATATTGCTTACGGTCGCGGCGAACTTGGTGCCGTTGGGCCCTTGGCAAGTCTGGTTCTTCGGGCACGGGCTCGTGCCAAGCCCCACGGTGAAGAAGAATTGCCTCTCCACAGTCCGTGGTACCTTGGCCGGAAACTGAGCGGTTGCCAGACTCCGTAATCTGCTGGTGAAGTTTGCGACAAACGCCGTGTCGTTCAGAGATGGGAGGCTTGGTTTGAAGAGTGGGAGCTTCTTATTAAAGCTAGCTGTGGAGGAAGTCCTGGGATCTTGGTACTCAAGAAAGCCGGACACCGTCGAGTTGTCGAATGTGCCGGATCCGGTGGCATAGGGCCTTGCAGCCATGAGGAAGGTGGCATGGGGGAAGCTGGGCTTGGAACGAAGGAGGACGTTGGTGGTTTGACCTGGTGCTAGGATGAGGGTGTCGGTGTCGAAGGGCTTCACGTAAACAGCATCAACATCAACGATGGTGAGGGTGTGGTTCGCGATGCTGAAGAAGAGCTCGTCGTTGAGTGCAGCATTGATCATACGGAGTAGGTACGTCTTTCCGGGCTTCACTTTCAGCTTGAATGTATCTACCATACATCAGCACCCACCATTAATTTGCTATTACTTTGCCTAAAAACTACAAAAAAAAACTCCAGGATATATAACTTTTTTTTTTGTTTGGTAAATCAGGATACATAACTTTAATATGGTACCTTTAGCCGAGCAGTTGTACAGGGGACCAGGAAGCCCATTGATGGTGTAGGCATCGGAGACATTAGGACCACCACCCGTCTGAAGAGCCTGGCTAATGACGGCCTCCGTGTCAGCGTTCCACCATTCCCCTACAAATATTACAATTTTTTTTTAATTCTCCATATATGTTACTAAGCTTCTAATCAAAGACAACCTGAAGTTAAGAGATTGTAACAACTAAAACATATATGCATGTACCGAAGACGATGGGGACTTCTTTATAGGGTTTGGAGAAGGGGTAAGGGACGCCGCGGGCAGGGAGGATGATGATGGGCCCGTAGAGGGTGGCCCTCAGCCACGAGATGTGGGCGTGCCAGAAGAGCGTCCCTCGCTGGGCTACGATGGTGAAGTTATACACGTAGCTCTGCCCTCTCCGTATGGGGCATTGGGTCACATACGCCGGACCGTCCGCCCATCCACTCCTCAGCTGGCGAACACCATGCCTGCTCGTTCCGCACATCATTTGGTTCGCAAAACATTCATGTTATTGTTAAAAAAACGTCATGCAGAAAAAAAAAAAAAAAAGGAGACTAAACACTCGTTGGTGCACTCAAACCCCTTGACTATAAGCGTAATGGGAAAACGAAGTTCCTTTAGCAGACGTACCAGTGTAAAGTGACATTATACTGAACGTGGTTAACCACCTTAACCACAACTCTATCTCCTTCTCTAGCAACGATCTTGGGACCTGGGAACTGCCCAGTGACCGTCACAATGCTCTTCGTATGGCACAGCCGTGTCACATTGGCCATTCTTATCTGCAAATATGTTTCATTTCAGAAGAAAGGAATATCTATATATATAGATAGATATATGGTTTAATGTAACTTGTATATAAGAACATACGTCAAATCTGTAGTGCCTGGTTATGCCAGTTTGTTGTGCACGTACGCCATCCAGCGAAAGAAGCAGAGTGAGCGTCGAGAACATGAAGGCTGCCACAAGAAGGGATGAAGGAAGAAGAGAGAAGGCCATTTTTGTTCCCGTGATGACGTGGATCGAACTAACTGGAAAGAGAAGGAAAGATATCTAGCTAGATGACCAGAAGAATGGATTCGAAACTATAGGTGGATACGGAGTTACGAGAGCTCGAAAGATCTATTTATACTGGTGGATATGGTTGTAGCTGGGGCTTTGTTTCGTTAGGTAAGTCGACGAGGTCACCTCAAAGGAATGCTGGCCTCGCTTCGCTTTAGAGTGCAGCTAACTTATATTTTATTTGATCTTACACTGGCCTACCTTCTAAACATATAGAATTCCTGAAACTGCGACTTTTCTTTTGGAAAAGAGCTTGCCTAACACGGGAGCGATTGTATTTCCTTTTCATGAAGAAGGGCAAGGGTTATGGAAAAATTCTTCGTTGATTTTCCCTGTTGTTTCTAGTCTCCTACCGTTATTTTTATACATCAAGAAAATTAGAACTGAAACTAATATATTTTGTTGTCAAGAAGTCTTTTTCCAGTTAAAAGAAACGGAGGCATGAATAAAGCCCTTGCTATTGCGGTCTTCTGTTAAATATGCTTTTAGTTATAGA
Source organism: Phoenix dactylifera (assembly GCF_051530095.1). Classification (NCBI taxonomy): domain Eukaryota; kingdom Viridiplantae; phylum Streptophyta; class Magnoliopsida; order Arecales; family Arecaceae; genus Phoenix; species Phoenix dactylifera. The sequence goes on from NC_143197.1 coordinate 32,320,645, forward strand.
TACTTGGATTTCAAACTTACCGGTCTAGTTGAAGGTTGGTGAGGTCTGCTGGGCGAGAGAAGGATGTCTGACCCAACTCACTTCCCTTTGCTATCCATTGTTTTCCCACACATATAACCAATACCGATACACAGTGCGTTGATATATGACACACTTATACTGTATAACAGTATTAGCTAGTACTGCACCAGTTTTTAAAAAAATCGATACACCCTCAATCTTAATTATCTTGATCTTAATTAAGCACCATTATATCAAATACTTATTTTAAACATACTTATCTATCCATCTTCCGAGAAGGATGTGCTGCAGCCCTATGAATTTCTATTCAAAAAGATTTTAAAAAATAAAATAATCTCCATGAGGAAGAAGAAAAATAGAATTCAACTCCGAAAAACTTGGTATAAGTCGACGAGCCTGGATTCTTTGCGGTGCATCTTTTATACTGTAAAGCGTGGTGAATGTCGACTATCCCAAAGAACAGATGGAGGGCACTCATTTTTCTCGAAAATGGAGAGCCACATATGGGGATACCAAATACCACACAAGGTAGAGAGATCCGGCATACGAGCTGTTGCAGGGACAGCCTTTGGCCGGAGGCTCACACAACAGCCTAGCCCACATTAAGCTAGCAGAGAAAGAGGACTGCGTTCCTCCCGAGGTATTGTCCGCTTTGGGCGCTCCGGCCCGCGCGTCCAGCACAAACGGGGGGAAACTGGTGCCCTCACGGTTTTATCCCACAAAAGGGCCCTCGAGAGGAAAAGATTTTCACCCTCCATTTAAGACACAGAACCTTTCCGCTACTAGCCGATGTGGGGACTAAATTCAAGGCCCCCTCCCCTCCACAACATAGCCCCCCCAGCGGGAAGGTCATATGTCGGATTTTACCCACGATAGCCCCCTGAGGGGTAGTCAATGGAGAGAGGATGCGCCCCTACCTGGCGTGCCATCTATTACGGGGACGGCCTTTGGCCGGAGCCTCACACAACAGCCTAGCCCACATTAAGCTAGCAGAGAAAGAGAACCGCGTTCCTCCTGAGGTATTGTCCGCTTTGGGCGCTCCGGCCCGCGCGTCCAGCGCAGACGGGGGGAGACTGGTGCCCTCACGATTTTATTCCACAAAAGGGCCCTCCAGAGGAAAGGATTTTCACTCTCATTTAAGACACAGAATCTTTCCGCTACTAGCCGATGTGGGACTAAATTCAAGATCCTCCAACACGGGCCAATTTTATACCGCACGGTACACTCTAAAAGTATGAAAGCTACAGAATATGAAAAAAAATAAAAAAAGAGGCAGCAGAATAACGATCCCATAAAGAATATCTAAAGCAGCTCACTGTCACTCCCCATCAGAACAGTACAATTTATAATTTTGCCTCTGGTGATGTCAATTCCGCAGCATGGACTGCATCACCTTCAAGTCCATGGAATTTCTTCATTAAGGTCTCAATACAGGAATGTGGCACTTGGTTAGCAATCATGAAAGTTGTCCATCCTGTGTTCTGCTCACCTAATGATAGGGAACAAGGAAGATACGTTTGATATCATGCACAGAAGGAAGCACATGATGATATGAATCATTTAGCTTTTTTTGTTTGTTTGTTTGTTTTTTGTGGGATCTTTATGATGAGATCTTCGCTAAGGTTTAAGAAAGAAAGGAAATAGAATCTTTATCTGAATACCGTCTGAACAAAAAAGACAAATTGTTTCATTCTTTTTCGGTTAAATCAAACAAAAATGAGCAATTCTTATAGTCTATAAGGTTGAATAAAAATTCGATTAAAATGATTTTCCAGACATATAGATAGAGTACATTATGCCCTATGCTGATTAGGAGGCAAGTTTATCAAGTGCCTTTTGCAAGCCATGCTTTCTGTGCACTAGTACTCTTTGACAACTTGTGAGTGCTTGTTCTGAAGCTGACTTTAGTTGCTCAAAACACCTGATGCAAAGCAGTGAAGGACCCAATCAGCTGCTCAAAACCAATACAAACTACAAGCCCTGTTAATGCAAGCCAAACCCCTGAGCTCCCTGTATCTAATCACCCATCCACTCTTTTTTTTTTTTTGATGATCGCCCATCCACTCCATGATGGAAACTTTGATCTTATATGGGCTAGATCTGTCTTGATCAACATCATTCATGATCCAGCATGATTCCTGCATCATAGCATCGACCTGATCCCTGATGAGATGAAGGCTATTCTTCCGGTTCTTCTCACAACTGAACCTATGCTTGCTACTGGAATCTTTATCTGTTTTGAGGTCTTTTTCTGTTTTAATCTCCTTGTATTTTCTTATACTTTGCAAACTATTGCTGTTTTCCTTCTTTGCAATAAAATTGGTGGCTAGTGAGACTAAACCCAATAGCCTCCACTTATATCAAAAGCAAAAAAAAAAAAAAATTCTCACCTCACATTTCTCTGTTAGGATTTGTAAGGTATTTGATGAAATCTTAAGTTTCTTGCAATTTTACTTACGTTGTTTATTAAGAAGTTAGAGCAAACATATAATAATTTATAAAAAGCTTGTTCAACATTGTGGGGCTAGGTAAGTCTACTTGATCTTGGAAATAAAGATTTCTAAGTTATAATGCAAGAAATCTATTCCTTATCTACGATCTTGATACCTGCTCCTGTACCCTGTGCCACTTCAAATTATGAGGTGCACAAGAAGTATCATTCCACACCATTCATGGAGTCGCATTCCCTCTCCCGTTCTCAGTCCCGTTTGTTATGTCCAAATAGCAAATTGGTGAAGTAATAATAAAATTAAGTACTGAAATTTTCACATGCAAAAGGTATCAAAATGGAGCTCCTTTGGAAAGTCACCATGAATCATACCTCAATTGCAAAACTTTTCTTTTTCTGAGCTGTTGCAGTTCCATAACATTATATCTTGTTCTGTAGCCAAAATTCCTACCTGGTTCAACATCCATGATAATCTTAAAAACAAGAACAAAATAAAAACAATCATGAACCCAGACTGCCTTCAGCGTATAGAAAGCTACTATACAGAAGCAATCAGACTCCACTAATTCAGCTGTCATGGAGCCATACAAGAATCAAACAAGCAATTATTGCACATAAACGGACAACACCTCTGTTTTTTGGCCTTTGTTTTTTCCCACGTAATAAAATTTTCTTGCAGCTAAACAATCCATCTAATTCAGAACTTTTACAAATCCAGGATGGTACAAAAAATAATTAAATTAATCGCATATTCCTGTCTACATATCCAGAACCCTTGGAGGCCGTTGAAGAAGAAGAATGAAAGAAAAAATATTAGATTCCAGTCCGTATATTATAATATATAAAAATAGGTTGACGGAATTTGGTAAGACTCACTAAATTTGGCACAATTAATCACAAATCAATAAAAATAAAATTTGGTAAAACTAACTAAGTTTGGCACAAATTAATCAATGATCCTAACATAGACTGTTTGAATATTTCTATAGAATTGAGTTGAAAATTCTATGGTAATCAAACTTATTAGCCCATCTAGCTTGTATTTTCTAAAAATCTATCTAAATCGAACCAATGTTTTAGTCTTTGGACTGCATGAAGAATCACAATTTAGGTTGAACAATGTCCGTTGATGCATGACCTCTAAATGAACAGTCCAATTCACAAATTTTACAAAATTTCTAACCCAATTCTACAAAAATACCCCAGTAGGCTCTTAACCATTCGTGCTGATGAGCCACTGGGCTCATCATTATTTTCTGACGCACCCTTCTAAAATTCAACATATACAAAGACCAAAATCAATCTCCAATGTGCTGAATTCCCGAACCCACTTAAATCAAAAGGCAATATATAAAATTTAAAGTATAATATGTATCTGCATGTGGCAACTATAAGTATCCCATACACACTCATGAGTAAAATACGCTCCTCTCCTCCAACTCTCTTGCAAGATATGTACAAGCTAGCCCACATACCCATGCGATCCCCCTGTTCAGTCTACCAACCAATCTCGACCATTGGATAACCCTTCCATCACCAGAACCCAAAAGCGCCGACGTCTCCGTCCAGCAACCAAGCACCGCGGATTTACAGACTAATCGAACGGCCAAGGTCAGCTGATAATCACACAGAGTCCCATGAATCGGCAGTGCGTAGGATCCGTCCCAGAAATAAGGTTCAAGAGTCAATCCCGATGATTATAGGACCACACCCAGCTTCTGGCTCGCGAGGGCGCACCGGACCGGCGCGAACCCGACCCGACCGTTTTCCAGGTCGTACTCGACCCATACGTTCTGCTGGTGGTGGTGCCCTATAACGTACGCCGAGAGCGGCACCAGGTCCGAGTTGCCGAACGTTAAACACCACACCCCATCTCCTCCTCGCCGCTCTCCGGCCGCCCGGTAGAGCAGGCGCTCGCCGGAAACGGCCACCTCCGCCCCCTGGAACAGCAGCACCACCTCCGGCAGACGCGGTAGCGGCGGCCGCTCCGGCACCCGGAAGCAGGCGTCGAAGGCCCCCTGGAACACGAAGCTGGGCTCGCCCAAGGGGGTGAGAACGCCCTTGGTCTGCCGAAGAAATTCGATTTTTAAGGCGTCGTAGGCCGCGCCGAGGAGGAAGGTGAACTGTGTGCCGGAGTCCACCATGGTCTGGCCGGCGCCGGTGTGGTCCGGGACGAGGACGGATTTGGGGATGGGGAGGAGGACGGAGCCCACGCGGATGCCTTCCAATTGAACGGAGTAGGCGACGCGGTCGAAGTAGGGGAGGGGGAGGGAGATTTTGACGAGAGGAGTGTAGTTGAGTGGTGGGAAGGAGAGGGCGGAGTGGCCGAGGAGGAGGATTCCGGAGGAGTCGCGGTCGGAGATGCAGTACGAGAAGCGGCGGGTGTTGGTCTGGGAGACGAACGAAAGGGAGCCCCTGTTCATGCCGAGCATGCCGGCGACGGCAGGGTCGCCTGCGGCGGAGGAGTAGGCGGAGGCCATGCAACCAAAGGCGGTGCGCAGGGGACGGGAGGCGCCGAGGGAGAAGAGGTCGGAGGCGAGGGTGCCCTCGGAGGAGGAGGCGTCGGCGTAGGAGATGGCGACGTGGCAGAGGCGAGAGGCGTCGCAGGAGGCCGGGATGGGGAGGTCGCGGGTCTGGGAGCGGCAGGTATGGGAGGAGCAGGGGATGGGGGAGTAGGAGGAGGAGGAGCGGGGACGGTAGGCAGGCAATGTTTTGGAGCCGCAGAGGAGCCAGGGGAGCTCGCTGCCGGTATCGAGAACCAGGGAGACATTCTGGGGCGGCGAGCCGACGGAGAGAGAGACGGTGAGGCTGACATTGTGATGGAAGAGGAGCTTGCTTGGAGGAGCAGGGAGTGATAAAGAAGCCATCTTTTGGGTCCTAAGCGGCAAAATAAGGGGCTTATTAGTCTTTGTTGTTGCTGGTGGTGCTGCCATGGAGATAGGGTGAAACGGTTGGAAGAGAAGGAAACAGAGGAATATCAGAAGAACGGAGGAAGTCATTATGTCTGCTTCTTCGAGTATTAACAACTAAATATTAGGAAGGGAGCTTGGGGGCTTCGGAATGGAGGAAGAAAGTTTTTAATTTTGAAGTGTGATGGAAGTGGGAAGAGGATTTTATATACATCAGAGAGGGTGGTGGAGGTCGGCCATGGGGGAGAGACTACTCGTGAGGTGTAAAATATCAGTCTCTGGGACTACTAGAGAGGGTCTTTTGTCTCTTGTGCTTTTTGGCTTGGCGGAAAGAAAGAGAAGACTCTGGACTTCAATCTAAATTAGAACGTGAGGTGTTGTGTCATAACTCATATGATTACGCTTGTCTACTCTTTCACCTCTTAAAACCATCCATAAGTCCAGCTAAGCTAGGGTCGGATGGAACTCTATATTTCAAGGAGGGAGACTCCCGCGCAGACAGTTGGCTGCTTGGACGACACCTGACATTTATTCTCCACGCGGCGAATTCCGCGTGGGCGTGATCCAGCAACCGTGCGGGAGCTCTACGTCCCATCATGGACCTGCCGACACAGCGAACAGCCTCTCCATAGGTTCGGCATCTGACACGCACTCATTGTCCTGTATCTCAGAGGACTGGCCAATGCACCAGACTGGCCGCAGTCCGGCGAACCCTGTTGCACCGGCCCTACTTGCCCGTTTCCTGGAAAGAAAAGCTTGTGCCATAAAGTTAGAGGTTGAAAGAGTAAAGAGTTCACAGGAACGAAATAATGTGTTACAGCTGTTTCTTTCTACTCGTCTTGACAGCGGGTATCCACATTCACAGCAATTCAGTACCTCAGAATCCAATGACTCCAGAAAATGACAACCATAACTGAGCCATTCTCTCATGGAAAAATATTTGACTTAGAGCCACTCATAAAGAGTTCCAATTAATATAAAGGCAGTCGGTAATCGTGTCTGGAGAACAGTATTACAATGCCAAACGTATCTCACTGTGTGGCGATTCTAAAGTTGATAGGATATTGATATATAGATTTGTATTAGCTGGACCTTCGGAAGAGACGGGGAATTTCCAAGCTTTATAGCGACATGAACAGAGTAGAATAATCCTGATAGCCGTCCAGAGATGACCAACCCTCAAAAGGACATGTTTAAGTTTTAATTATATTAGCCTATCGCCCCAGTATACTAAGCCTAAGAAATTTCCGCGTATTGTAGTCAAGAAGAAAATTCTATCAGAGTACTGTTTGCCTGGCCGCTTAACCCCACCAATCCCTGTGCTCGGCATTCTAGAGGAAACGAAACCCACGACTGCAGTATATACGATTACCATGCAATCTCTATTCGCAGTATAAACAGGAAATATGGCTGCTAAAAATGCATGCTTTCAAAATAAGATGCCGGTCTTCTTTTTGACTGCAGATGTTTCAATCTATAATTATGCCTTCAATCATATACATCATGGTAAATAATATATATGCTTGCTGTCACCATCACATAAAACCACAAAATGTGTCATGATTCTCTCATCGACTTGAGTATGAAGAAATTGCGGCCTTCCTTTGAATGCTAACTAAAGGAAGCATTATGATCCATGAAATAAAGTTCTTTTACATGCAGGTTCTATTGGTAGAAGCAGCAATATATAAAAGTGGCATCTTTCTACTCAACTTTTTACTCCATCTGGGTATGATCATCATCATCTTGGTAAAAAGAAACGAAGGAAGGAGAATTACTTCAGTCGTACGAGGAGCACCATACGGACAAATATTATCCGTTCATGAACTCATGTTTTTGTTTTTGGTCTCCTCAAAGCCACAAAGCAATCAATGGATAAGGATTGGGTAGCTCTCAATTATGTATTTCCAGCCTGGGACATAGTAGCAAATAGCGTCCAAATTATCTCTTCCATTTAGCACGTACGTAATGATTGATCTCTGATGACTGTACGGGTAGGAAACGTGGAATCCCATAAAGCTGCAGGCGAACAAGATGAAGTCATATCGCATCCAATCAGTCAATTGGTCGCAGTTTTAAAGAATCAAAGTCACAGTCGTTTAGGTTAATCTCGTGGATGTTGGGGAAGGGTCGGACGGATAACTCGAGCTTCATGTTTATCTCCACTAATATCATCTTCAATATTTATATAGGGTGAGTTTTTTTGGGGGTGGAAATCCCACAGAAACTAGGTTCCTAATACATAATACTAATCACATCGGCAAGGAAAAGTGGGCGAATAGCAAAGGGAATCAAGTTAAGCAAAAAGTAGTCTTCATTGGTTCCCTCTCCTACAAGCTTATCTGCTGGTTGATTGCTACCTCTGAATACGGAACTTGCATGGGAAAGAGAGAATGATTTCCTGAAGTGCACTATGTCCATAAGAAGTGGGTGGCTTGGGATCATACTGTTTATATATAATGAAATGTACTAAAGGTAATAAAAACGTTGAAATATTTAGGAAAAAATGGTTATATTACTGTTTATGATACAGGCATGCAAATTGATGCAGTAAAGAGAAAGGGTTATAAGATGAGAAGATTAATATATAACACCTACCAGCAGGTAAAATAAAAAAGCAGTTCATGCTAACTTGTTAACCAATCTGAATATTTTAACCATCAACATTGTTGAACATTCAAGATCCATATGTTTGAGATTGAAGCGCCTTCCCTTTTTTATTTTTCTTTCTTCTATTTTTTCCCCTGAAGTAGGAGGAAGAAACCGGCCTTATCCCACATTTTAAGTGCCTCTCATTTCTCATAAAAACATCTCACACCAGGTACTTAGAATTGGAAGCTTCGGTCCAAAAGTTGCTTGAATATTGTTGGAAAATAAGAATATCTGTGAAAGAAAATATTACGAAGAATTTTAAAGAATATATGGGAAAGATTCGTTATGATTTGATTGACGTTAACTCATTAACATTATTTGCTACTTACCTGTTGCTGACAATTTTTCATGCAAAGATATGTAGCTCTAGGTCTTGGGCCCACTTTACCAATTCAATGAATAATCTGAATGCTTGCAAGAAAGTTAATGCCCACTTTACGGTCAACGTACTATCTGTTTGATTGAGCTCTAATGAGCCGATGCACAATCATGCTACTCCCATGATGATAATTGAAACGCATACAGAAACCTGAATATAGTAGATATATAGGAATAACTTGATAGGATCTATGAATTATAATGCTGGCTGTAAAGCCGTAAAATGAATGATCTATGGAAATTTACGAGAACTAGTTAAAGAATGACTAAGCTTAGCTATTCTTGGATTGTTTAAATTTTAGAAGGAAAACCTAGTTAGCTTGAACACAAATCTTAGAACGCTTAGCACAGTCCAAACCGGTGGTCAAGTTAGAGACGAAACTGCAACTCCAATTTTATTCATGTATGAAATAAAATCTCGAAACAAACTTTATTAGTCGAGGAATTTTAGTTAGCCATTACTCAAGGAATTACAGTAAACCAAACATTAAATAAACACATGAAATATAGTAAAAATTTTATAATCCATATAGAACAAATTTGAAACATCACTTTCTAAAGCTAAATATTGAAGACTTACGGGTACAACTAGTTATAAACTCCATACCACCATCTACTTCAATGTTTTGAACAGAAGAATCGCTTCTATAAGCTCGGTAAATTTTTGCAATTTATTTTTCCACCAACTTCACTGATGCTCCACTTATTTGACCTGCTGCAGCTTTTTATGTTGTTTCTGGAAATTGGTAATTACTCATGAAAGCCCAATGATACACCACCTTTTAGGCCGCATATCAATGTACAGGCTATTCATGATAAATTTTTGATATGCATCGTTTATGCAAGCATTAAGATTAATCAATGTAAAGACAAGTTTAGTTAGGTTCAACAGAATAAACAAATAATGAAAATAATGTGTTGGAGGCAACTGTTTAGAAGCATGGCGAAGCAAAACCTTCTTTTTATTATTTTTCTATAATTTCTATTCTCGCATATACACCTGAGGCTTATGAAAGATAGGCTTTTTTTCATGTAAAGAGAGGCTTATGAAAGGTAGTCTTGCTGCAGGTTGTTGGACCAATTAATAGATAATCTAACCAGATTGAGTTACATGAATTTCATTTCAGCTACTAACTAGACCATCTAATCTATTTCCATCTTTAAAGTTAATATTACTTCGATCAAGAAGGACAAGTACTTGGTAAGTGCTGCAACGAGTCTTCACTAAATCCAAATATATAACTCTTATTTTTTAAAACAGTGAACATCTCTACTTGCTAAGTACTTGGTTATGCACTTGGCAGATCGTGAATATTTATATAGGCTAAGGAACCTAAATAACACTTTTCGACTAGCTTTTTTTATATGAGACATTGGGTTATCAGAGCCAACCCAGTCTATGATGATGTAAAATAGGAAAAACTATGTCATGAGCCTATTTAAGTTGACTAAGGGCTAATCATGATATTTATGATTGAATTTATGAAACTTGTGATTGGATTTGACTGAACCTAGTGAGGATACTTGGACTTAAATGAAAAAAGTATGTGAGGATCGATGCGAAGCATGTGCGTAGTCCTAAGTTGGACTTTGCACCGGATAAGATCTTGGGTTATTATATTTTATCTCTAGTTTTGCTGTTTTCTTTGGTAGAATCCCAAACTGCTATTGAATACATAAAGGATGCCCGATATGCATGCATCACATTCTTCCATAGATTCTCTGCATAATCTAATCTCTGATGACAAAATTTTTTTCACATCTATCAGCCTCTATTGCTCTACATTCAACGTAAGGTGAGGAGACAGGAGAAAATTAAAGCAGTAGAGAACCTGTAGTTCTGGGCCCAAATGGGCTGATAAGAGTTGGGCCGGTAGCGTGTGAAGACGAGGAAGAGTGGTGGGAGCCGTCGCGCTGCTGGGCCTCGCTGTCCATCTCCGCCTCGAACCTCTCTACCCTCTCTCTCTTCCCCACGAAACTGCAAAACTTTTACCACACGGTAAAATAACGACGAAGACATAGCGATCAGATGAAAAGATAGGAGGAATGGATTGGTCTCTTGGTTTTATTTATTTCCTTTTCTCAAAGGTGGTGGGAAAAGAAACGAACGAGAGAGAGGACGTGGAAAAAAAGGCACGTGACCCGGATCTCCGTTCTTGCATTACTTGGCCCGCCGAAGCGGCTTGGTCAGCGACGACTCCGCGCTCCAGTACACATGTCGCGGTGTCGATGGTTGCGTTGACCTCGGCCCACATCAATGGCTTGGCGCTTCTTCTGCTTCTCCTTCCTCTTTGATTAAAAACAGAGCTCTTAAATGGCTTGGCTCTTCTTGGCGTTGTAGTGTTGCAATATATTCCTCTCCTCCTAACATGGCATGTTCTTAGTTGATGCGGAAAAAATTGTATTAAAATAAAATTTGGATTGCTTGTTTTGTTCACTGCATTGAAGTGCTTTATATGCAAATTAATCTCCTTAACTTGAGAGACCAGATATAATAGAATAAGTATGAGAAAAGATATTAGGGATCAGATATAATATAATACAATAGCAAAATTCTATGATTTGATACAACTACTAAATCTGAATATGATAATTAAATTTTATGATTTTTAGAGATTGTTCTAAGTCGATATACCAAAATTGTGCATGTAATATATAACAGATGTAATATCCAAAATCGTACATATTATAATGTGGTTTTTGTGCTATAATGTCATTAGTTGTGCTCGGCAAAAAGAGAGAATTTCGGTTGTCACAGCATTGATTAGCACTGACTTGATAGATCTATTTTTGGTTGTCTAAAAATAGGTCTATTAGGCATTTTGCAAGGGAGGATGATTGAATATTACCGAAAAATTACATTAAATAGAACTAGTAAAATCATTTGGTATGATGCTAACTTTAAAACGCTTCCTTTGTTATGCAAGACTGGGTCAGGTCAACGTAAAATGAGGAACTAGTATGAAAGGAAAATTCTCGGTAGACCCAACTATGAAATTGATTCCAAGGAATAAGGAGATACATCCTAAACTTTTTATCTCAATCAAAATTGATGAAAAGTGGAGCTCACATGATCTACCTTTGGAAATCCTGGTTTTAGAATTTGCCGGGAGCTAGAAATGAGAGTGTGCATTATATAGCCCATTTATGTTCCAGGTTTGATGCCATTCGGTTTTCAACATAGAGTTGTGTAAAGAATAAAAGATGGACAAGAAATGTGTTTGTGCATCAAGAGTAAAATATGGATCACCTATGCTACTTCACGGCATCAGCATATGGACCCATAGAGCTTTTCCATTGGTCTGATGCATTTAGTCCATGATTGCAGGTTTCGAAGATTGTAATGAGGTCCTCAATCCATTCTTAGTTTCTTACACCACCCAAAATGCCCCACCCCGAACCCAAGATATAAAGCATCCACATTCCATTTGGAAGTACACTTCAAATCCCAAACCCAAGACCAACGCTAAAACCTTTGCAAACCAACAAACAAAACCTTGTTCCAATACCTGATAAAGTGGATGTTGAAGCGTTCTTAAGTAGGTAAACAATGGCCTGCAATTCCTTGGTAGGTCAAAGTCAAACTCAGAAGGCCTTCTTAAAGAGCAGAAGAGATAGTACAATGCCGGTTCACGTGTTGTGAGTTCAGGTTGGGCCCAAGATTCTGACTCAACTTATAGAGAAGCACGCAGGAGGCAGGACGCAGCTTCCCCGTCCATATGCAACCTCTGCTATCACCCTTCTCAATCTCCACGCCTCAGATGATGGTGCGGTTGGTTCGTCCCATGCATGCATTCGATTGATGCCGACCTCTTTACTTTGGCTGGCCTCTGACTCCAACCACAGGAACCACTGATAAATTTTCAGTCGGCAAGATATCGGTCGTCGCGCCGACCATGAGGCATGAAGCACGCATGCATCAGACTATGCATGAGGACCAGCTATGGAGGTCAGGAACAATGGCATCTACAGAGTCAACAGCCCTCCAATCTAAAGAGAAGGAAAAGTATTAGGGAACAGAGGTATCCTACAAAAGATGAGAGAAGAGCATCAGGAGCACTGCTTAAAATGATAGGTTTGAACGAAGGCCTGCAGGGACAGCATTGAGTTCCTTGGGTTAGTGTGGTTTGAAAGCGATTGGCCAGAATAGAGACATCCTTTTTCTAACCTAATAGCTACTCGGGTCAATGTATCACCATTCACCAAGTGTTGGACCAATCTCAGGGGAAGCACAAATCCTGTTTTTAAGAGGGTGGACCAGCCATTGACCTCCAAAATAGCAGAAGAAAGCCATAGATGAGAAAGACGAAAGCAAGTGAGATGAAAAAAATCACATATTGGAGCTTTAAAGAAGAAAAAGGATGCCAATCTGAATCCCACCTGCGAAAGCCATCCAAATGGATGAGAGAATAAAGAAACAAGAGAGCATCACAGAAAGGGGAATACAACTCATCAATCCAATGAACCAAGGCACTTTGGGACAACGGGCAGACATAAAAAAAGCAGTTGATGCTTTGCTTAACCGGGCTACTTTATTCGCTTTGTTTCGCTCTAGCCATTCTAAGTTCTTAAATTTTGCTAATTTTCGTTTGAACACTATATATATAATTGTTCTTTCTTTGCATATACGATATCTCATTGCATTCGTTTTTTCTGAGCGGTACAATTAATGTTTCTTTAAGAAGTAGTAAGAGTAGTATCGTCTGAGAGCAACTATTTTCAAATATTAGAAAGGAGTTGAGTTTATCTCCAAGTTGTTCCTTTTCCTCAAGGAAGTTTAGGCTCTAATCAGCACTGACATCTAAATTTCATAATGGTTAGTTCGGGAAGATGGCGTATACTAATATTTAATAATCCGATGACACTGAATAATTTTCAAAGAGATTGTTTATATGCTTAATATAGTCCCATTTCAAAGTATTTGTTGCCCCAATATCTCCACAATCTCATGGTAGAGCCTCTTTACACACCCAAACTAAAACATTTAGAGTGAACCACAATTATAAAGGTGAAGAATAAGGCCACAGGTTTCTAAAGCCACCAATAACACCACAGCTTTCTAAAGAAGGCAAACCACCATGATTATTAATATTATCCATGCACATAATGAGAAAACTTAAAGAATGATTTAAGATCAAGTGCATCCACCCTGAAACAACAAAATAAGAATGCGTATAGAAGTTAGCAACGGACACCAACTACCCCATATCAATATAGCAGCAGCAGTCAAACTGCCAAAGAGTTTCATGAGGTTGTAACTACGCCACCAGACCTGAAGAAAACCTGAACTGAACCCAACAAACTAGTATATTTTCAAGCATGGCTTTGTCAAACATTAGAGAACCAGTTAGCTACCATGGAACCACCAACAGAAAGCAAAGCATTTAAAAATAGCCATAACAAATGTAGAAAACATACAAAAGCAGATCAGATAGATAAGCAAACGACGAACATTTTTTGATTTAGAAACATAATTCTGGAATTAGCTACTGGTGCACAGAAGAATTAGATAATGATGGTCCATCCAAATAAGAATAATTAAGCACCTAGTGCTGCATCAAACAGAAGGATATGCATTTCATACATGATACTCAAAGATTACTAATTTGACGACATTCTTCAACATGATATATTATCGTACTCTATATGTAATGGAACGCCAAGCTAATTTCATCTAGATAACAAGAACTTTACAGGGGCCATGAGCATCTAGGTAGGTCAGGACTAATCCTCAAAGCTGAATTGCTACTGCAGAGACATGAACCAAAGAAAGATCACTTGGATCAATGCAGAAGCAGGAACAACTTACCCCCATATACCTTCTACCAGTTAACACTGTAATTAAACGAATGGCCAACTTATATCACCAGATGATGCATAAAGAAAACTGGGGTATTTTCTCTCTGCAGGAGTTGGATTTAGACGGAAATTGAAAATCACACTAGAATGAATTCACATTAACAGTCAACTCATTCAGCCCAAAGGTGCGCGAGTTTGGTGCTTATAGCTTGCAATCACAAAGTTTCCCAGATAACAAAATCCAATCACAGTAGAGGGCTAGATATGAACCATTCAATCCAATAGAGAATCGACCCTGCCCTGTTACTTGTTGCAGACTCTGAGTTGTATGTTTCCCCATGGTTCTTAGGTAGCTTTCCACCCCTCAAACCCCACACACACACACACACACACACACACACACACACAGAGAGAGAGAGAGAGAGAGAGTAGACCCTTGAGTTTTTGTTAAACAATAACAGCAGTTTGTGCAACTCATTGTTAACTAAAATTATAACAAAACAAAATTCATAAAAAGAAACCCGAGACATGAAAACAATGCTAGAGAGAGAAGATAGATAGATCTCCAATACTCCATGTATAATGAAGGGTGCATGTAACTCAAAAGTTTCATACATGAAAGATGGATGATGCGCCAACATAAGCTTGGAAAAGGGGGGCAACTTTTACACTTAAGGAAATAAAAAAAAAACAAAAAACAGTAGTAATAATGAATCTCTGATCCATAACATTTGCAATAAGTTTGGTACATGATGGCCTAAGCCTTCTTAACTTCCGACGCGCATCCCAGACACAACTTCTTCCCTTTGTCTTCCACAAGGAGCAGCTTCGAAAGATACTGAAACCAAGCAGCGCCGCAAATTTTTCCATTTCTGTTCTATTTACAGTGGAAGTAGAACATAACCGAGCTTCAGCTTTTTACAAATGCTCTTCCGCTCCTCCGATGGAAATAGGAGCAATTAGATGAACTAAGATGAGAGCCCAGAGAAGAAAACAGAAGAAGAAGAAGCAAAAAAAAAGCAAGTTTTCTCACTGCTCCGGGTCTCCATTACCACCTTGCTATTGCATTCCCATGTCCATCTTCTGATGCCCAACCCGGGCGCCTCCGCCAATTCATGGTAAGTGAGCCACTCCGGCTTCTGAGCGAAGAAGACGGCCCAGAATCCGAATTGGATCTAGAAGAGGAAGGCCGCATGCGTCTGAAGAAGGAGAAGAAACTGTGGAACGCGCGGCGAATTCCTCCGCTCTCCCGCGACCGAGTCCCTCGAGAGGGCCAGGAAATCCTTCTCGGCGCACCCTCCGCATTGAAAGCACCATCCATCTCCGTGTAAACAAGAGGAAGCTCGCGTTCCCCGGCTCGCCTTCCACCCGAGAACCTCCCAACTGCAAAGCCACCACCTGGGAGCCTCCAAATTGTGAGGCCGACCATATCATCGTCGTTAGCAGGAACAGGGGATTGCTCGGTGCCATCCAATTCCGGCGAGCTCCTCCTAGGAACATCCGAAGGCAGCGCATGGCGGCACACAGGGCACGAGTTCCGGAGGGATAGCCATGGCAAGATGCAATCGTGATGGTAGATGTGCTTGCAAGGCATCTCCCGGGCCTCCACACCGAGCTCGAACGGCTCCTTGCAGACAGCACAGTGGGAGTCGGTGCTGATATGGCTGGCGACAATCTCGACGGTGGGCATCGACTCGATGGCGGACTTGGACGCCGGCGGGTGGTCGCACCCGCGCCCATCACCGACCCCGTTCATCTCGATCTGTGCCAGCTGGTCCAGGATGCGGTCGAAACCCGACCCCATCAGGAACTCCGACATGCTGGAGGGCAAGGGGCGGAGGCCGGAGCCGGACCCATCGTCGTAGTAGAACTCGAAGCTGCCGGTGGCCGCGCGATCCGAATCGGAACCGCCGCCGCCGTCGGAGGGCCCGCGGAGGACGATGACGGGGTTGAAGGGGGAGCGGTCGCCGGCGGAGGCGCGCTGGCGGCGGCGGATCCGCATGTCAGAGTGGCGGTTGGGGGCAGCGGCGCCGGCAGTTAACCGCCGGTGGCGGGTCTCCACCGCCGCGGCGGCCGCGAGTCGGGGAGGGGTCTCCACCTCCTCGAGGAACCCCCCCTCGCAGTCGGGGCAGACGATGGCGTCCTCCGGCCGCACCCTTACGAAGCGGCTACACCGGTAGCACCAGTACGACGACGCCGTCGACATGACCTCAGAGCAAAGACCTCAAGTAGATAAAGGCCAAAGAAACTCCAGATCCAAATCGAAATAAAAATCCAATCTTTGAGAACCAGGAGGGCTGAAAATCGGACCTTCTCGTCTAATTCTAGCAAGGAATTAGAAATTGGAGATCAAGTAACCGAATTACTTGGGGGAAAAAAAATAAAAAAATTAGGTCTCTCAAAATCTCTTCCGTCGTTTTTACCCGACTTCCTCGCGGATCGAGGGGCGAAGACGACGGAACCCTAGAAAGAGGAGGAGGGGAGACGTGGGGGAGAAGACAAGTCGCGGTGACTGGGAGACCACGAGTCACCGAGCGGTTCTCCGACCGACATCCAGAGACCGAGAATAAGAGGGCTGGGGGGAAGAAAGGTTGGAATGGATTTGAGCGCTGGATTCAACGGCGGAACCGCTTGCGCGTTTTAGGCTTTCAGCTTGTGGCCGACGACCCCGATAGTACGGAACATAACGTCAAGAACACGTGGAAGCAAATCATTGGTTCGTCACCTTACGGCGTTGCTGCCGTAGACGTGGACCTGTCCCCGTTCGGTCAAACATGGCACCTGATTCATGGAGGACCCGGAATTACCAAATCGCCCCTGCGAGATCGAAATCAAAGGGCTTTTGCGTAATTTGCAATGGATCTCCTTCGAATCTGCTGCTTCGTCCTGAACAGCGCGACGCGAGTTGGGCTAATCATCGTCAGACGTCGGATACAACAGAAGGAATCAAGTGGATAATCGACGGCTATGATTGCGGTGGAATAAGGCGCTGGTTTCTAACCGGCCAGCGCCGGCTATAGCGGAACGTCACACAGGGTACGCTTATCTCGGATTCCCCCCATTGCCAAGTCCAATCACCTACCGTCCATTCAGAAGAGTTCAGCTGATCAGCTGTAGATCATCACCACACAAGCAGGAAGCAGATATCATTGACCTTGGAGAAACCTTGCCCGGTCGTGTTGCTGAAATATAGACCGGAAAAGAAGTATTTGAGCTGTAATAGATGAAACCTGTACTATTATATACAGCGACTTATGACCAGAAACTGCACAGAAACTTCTCCTAAGATTCGTTAATTCGCATTCTTTGATCTAAAATAAACCGACTGAGAGAGTTGATGGAATCTATTGCTTTGGTGCAAGATATCTCAGCTTGATCACACACTTATTTTGATCTACTATCTTAATCTATTCTTTTCTAATATTGAACACAAGTTACGGTATACATCATTTGTAAAGCTCTATGATTATGTACTTGCTTGGATATTTTATCAGACTTCTCCCAGTTCTATCTCTTTAATCCATTCTATTCTAATATTGAACTCAAATTATGGAATTGTTTGTAAGGCTCTATACGTTCCTGCTCCATTCCATATTACTTTGAGAGGAAAAGATATACAAAACGTAATCTCTCAAGTTCAGTGGATTATTCGACATATGTAAATAAACTGCGTGTACAGCTATCTAATGGATTGAGAACTGCGACATGTTTACACACGCTTGCTCCAAATAATTTCTTTAGATTAAAAAAAAAAAAAAAAAACTTACACAAGATAAAGGATTATTTGATGATGGATATGATCCATCAATCTGCAAGATGTTTGATCTCTTTTTTCAATAAATTTATGTGAAGTTCAATATGCATGGTCCATGTGATTAATTCAACAGGACGGACTCAAATGATGCCAATGGCCCATTCGAGGTCATCAGCTCCTTTTTCATTTAGGCAAGTTGATGGATGCATTAGAATTTACATATGCATCTGTTCAAGTCATTGCTCATGCAATGGACACAATAAGGTGCAGTTAGGTGCAGAAATGTTTTATTTTTCATATAAAAGACAACATTTTTTTAAAAGAGACCTTAACCATGCCCAGCAGCTTCAGCCGAAGCATAAGACCGGATATATGTACATAATGGATTTGTAAATGGATCACATTTTAAAAATTATATATTCCAAACAATGAATGATGGATCTCACGTCCCACTGGAACATTAGCTAGTATTTTGTACAAACTCCATGTGTATAAAGTTGTCCAATCAAACAAGGACTTGTTTGTTTTAATAATCAGCATTTTTTCCTTTTTCTTCAGTGGAGTAATAATCATATATATATATATATATATATATAACAATTTCACCTGGTCAGTGAATTCTTCTTAACCCTTAGAGCTGAGAGCCCGCTCACTGCAAGAATTTTCAGTAAGTTCCTTATTCAACTAATGTTTCATAGTAATATACCTATTGCAATATTGCTGCAGGCAATTGCAGATGTAAGTAGGAGGACTCCTCAACAAATCAAACCTGCTGATTAAGCTAGCGAGATATCAGCCTCGGTGAAAGAGGAGCATAATATGAGGTACCTCAATACAACTGTTTAATACAGCAACTCCTCAAACGTGCACTTCATCTCCACTTCCCGTAGTACAAATCAAGAAGATTTTCAGCTGGTGCAACCCCTGACACAGGATAAGTATACAATGGAAGTGCCAAAGAAGTCTGAACAATATATCAACAGGAGAAATGTACTTGTTTTCAGAATCCCTTATGAAGTTATGATAGATCCAATTTTTCACGAACAGAATATGGTAATTCATGAAGAAACAACAGCATTAGCTGCTACTTGCTTTTCATGCCAAATTCAGTTCTCTACTCATAGATCCAACTTCCTAAATAATCAGTTGATACAGTTTAAGTTTATAAAACAAGGAATTTGTGACATGAAACTTCTCCTAGTGGTCACACCCCTCTACTTAGCAATCAGAGGTTACGCGTTAGAATCTTGGATGGTGCATCCCAAAAAATGTGGATCTAAGTAATTATTTTTCAGGTTAGTCTCCCTCCCTTTTTCCTGAAAAATTTGGCCCTCCAAGATCCCCCTATACGGGGAAGGATCCAGCCAGAGGAAGTTAATGTCGGGATAAGAGCTAGTTGTAAAATGTTGACAACTTTGATGGCTTGTAACTCAGATAAATAGTAAGAAGATAAGGCTCATTGTTTAGGTCTGGTTCAATCATGAAGTATACCGCAAGTAATGCATGATCAGAAACATAATAAGGATATAGATATACAATTAAAACAGTATAAACCTAAATTTATAGGCCTTAATCAGAATGTGTAAATGGGGTCAACCCCTCCATAAACTATTGTAGGCCTTTTTAACACAACTATAATAACCTACTGTTATCCATGTCGTAAGAAGAAGAGGCCCTTTACATGGCTCTAAGGAACCCATCTGTTGTTTATTTATATATTTAATTACTCTGCAGACAAAGGCAGAAAGATCTACCAAAAACATCTCATGAAAAAAGTCGGATGAACAAAAAAACCTAGAAAATTGCCAAAGAGCATAATTCTATAACTTATTTCAGATACAAATAAAGCGCGAATGGAAAACATAGGAATGATCTGAAAAAATAATCTGTGATGACAGGCTTTCATATATAATTCTGATGTTTTATAACCCAGCAAACCAAGACAAGAAACAGAAATGAGTCCAAATCTCTTCCAGCTACTATTCAGCATGTTTTATACCAAGTCAGAAATTTTTCTTCCAGAATGCATGGTTTCAGACAAAACTGCTTGTATTAGGTCAAACACATGTAAGAAAATTGGACTAAAGTTATGGATACTAATATACATGGCTTACTATATTAGAGTGCAACATCCAAATCTGCTTCTGATAAATGTAAGAATTTCTACATAGTATGTTGCATCATGATAACATAGATATATCATTATAATGTAATATACAATTAAACAGATAGCAGACTAGACATTTCATTTAAGTTAGTAGCTTATATGCTTAAGTTTTTTACATTTTTCAATACACCTCCATTGTTCTAATTTTCTTGGTCAAACTTAATTTCATAAATATATTATGTAGTTACAGCCACTCTCAAATTGAACCAAAAGAAACTAGATGCCAAGATATTTTGACCTAGACTGTGTTCAACATTTTCTGCAACCAAAACCGCAATAAGGGAACATATATGTTATTTTCTGCATAGCAGTAAATTGGTTATGAAAGCAAGAACCAGTAAGCAACATAACGATATCAAATCAGAATTGTAGTAATAATCTCCTGGGTGGAGATGGTAGAAAAAACTAAAGATTGCCTGTATCATCACTTGATATAGGAAATCCAAAGTTTTACTGATTCTACTCTTTGCTTTCTGTTTTACTTGCAGGTTTTTCTTATTTTTTTTTTTTTTGGTTTCAGTTTAGAGCAAGCAGTTTTGTTTCAAATTCTTGTTAAGCTCTGTAGGTACTCAAGGATGAAACAGTTCATCATTTACAAGCAGTATGTCTGGTGATACAAGTTCTGACTGCCTCAGTTACTTCTGAATATCAAGCTTCTTCGTAACCTCTTCTTTTCAATCAGTCCTGCAAATTTTATTAAAAAACTTCAAAACCTGAATGATCATTAGATGCGTTAAAAACATGTAGTGCTAGAGAATGCCAGTAATAATAACCTTAGCCAAGTTTAGAGGAACTTCAGTGGCATGTCAGTAGCCCATGTTAGAATAGTTAGTTAACAGTAGCTACTAAAACCTAGAGTTTACGATCAGATTTACAGAAGGGTAAGTATTATAAGATAGTTAATATATATATATAGCATAATCAACCTGATAGCAGAATGTTTGCTTGAAGTTTCGAGAAGCCTTATCCTTGCATAGCTAGTAACCCACCATAAGTCAGTTAAAAGTGCGTTGCAAAGGAGAGACATCTAACAAAAGCAGTGAGATTATAAGGTGAACAATTATGACTAGGCGGTAAGAAGTTTAAGTTTTTCTAAAAAGAAAAAAATTAACATGTTTCCTCTTAATAAATCTTTCTTTTGTCCAATTGGCAGACATAGCTTAATGCGTTTTGTTGTGAAACCCAACCATATGGCAACCCTGCATTGCAAATAGTTTAGTCTAAAAATAAAAAATTTTACAGAACATATAAAAGCTTAATTAATGGAACGCAACAAGTTTCAACTGAACATTTATTGGCATGCCATCACTAAGATCCTATGTCCAAGAGAATAACACTTTGATCTTAATATTTATCCGTATGCAAGTCATGTAGAAAGCTGAAATACCAAAATAGATGACAAAGCACATAACCTTTACCGAAATAATTGCATATAAACCACATTAATGATAAGATTCGAATACATCTCCTGCCCTAATTGTATTTAGATCTCTCCGGTGATTCAACCAACAATCGCCCACGAATTGAGCAACAAGGTTAAAAATGCATTGATGACTGGGTGCATGGAGAAAAACAGTTGTACTTTTTGCAATTAAGTAAATCCATCTGCCACAACCCAGTTATCATCCACTCCCGAGCTCCCATCCGTTAAAAAGAAATAAAGACGAATGCCAGCGAAAAATATGAAAGGGATAAAAGTTTAGGATCAACCGTAATGCCAGCGAAGAATCTTTCAAAAATAAATCAATTTGATCAAATTTTGAGATTTTCAAAGAAAAGGAATCAGAAGAACCCCTTGCCTCTGCTTCTCCACTCCCACTATCGGCTCTATAAATCCCAGCAAATATGGAAGTAAAAGGGAAAAGAACGAGTTTTTCAGCAAAAAGAAATGAATTAAAAGGGGGCATATATACAAAAACGAACGCACCATACTTCGCAGTCCAAATCGGAATCGGAAGAGGCTTTGCCTGCTCTGGTTGGCTTCCAAGGTCGCCGGCGAGAGAAGTGGATTGCAGAAGGAAAGAGGAGACGGCCGTGGGAAGGTGGAGGAGGGATCATACCTGCAGCGTCCGTCGAGGAAGAGCCGAGGGCTCGCCGGAGATCACCGTACTGGAATTCGGGACCCACCCCCTGTTATGCCGATCCACACTGATATAAAATTATACTCGTGTACCAAAAGAAATATAAAATTATACTCGTGTGATTAATTTTTGTAAAAGATTTATAAATATTTTTTTTGATATTACATAAAATTTAAAATCATTTATAAATTACCTTCCTCCACATCATTTTTTTTTTAATCATGAAATGATCGCCCATAAATTTCTCCCTAGTTTTCTACCAGTTTAACTTGTATTTTCAACTGTACATGTACTGCAGCGTGGAACTTGCAAATTGAAGAATTAACATTACATTTTTTTATTTTTTAATTACCTTTAAGTGTGGAATGGAATCTGTATAGTGAAAATATAATAGTAAGTCTCATTGTAGTTTCGGCCCAAAAGTACATCATGATCGTGGCCCGTCATGCAATCATTGCGAGGAGGAACGACATATCGCTTGATAATTTCTTAATTATATTTAGGCCCGTTGTCGCGTCCACCTGGCTTCACGGAATGTAAATCCAAGGCAAGTCAATTACTTGTGTGAGGAGGGGCCTTTCTGGCCAAGCATGTATTCAGGAAGGCCAATAGGGCAGCCGATTGGGTGGCTGCCCATGCGGCCCACCACTCGGGGTATGCCCTGTGGTCGGGGGAGGCGGAGTTACCTTTGGCACTCCGCGAGATTTTGTATTTTGATCTTATTGGGTGTATTCATACCCGTACTGTATGAAGTATCCGTTTCAGCAAAAAAAAAAAAAAGGCAAGTCAATTACTTCGTTTATTGTTAAACTTTTAACCATGGGAGAGCTGAGTGCTTAATGTGGGACAATTACCCTATTTTACAGCTAAATCTTTAACTATGCGGGGAGTTGCATGCTGCTAAATCTTTAAAATACTACGAACACTACCTGCGCTACTCTCAAAGTGTGGAAGAGAAAGGTGCATTCTTCTTGTGCGGGATAGATACATATCCGACTTGAACGAGGAGAGAAAAGAAAGATGTAGCAGGCCACTTAGAAGGCATCTTGTGAGCGAAAAGAGGAAGTTGCCTAGAATACTTCGGAACCTGTTGTTTACTGATTTCATCGAATGTATCCGTATTCGCAATATATGAAAGAGGAGAGAGAAAGAGAAAGAGCCGAGTCCAAGCATGATTCTAAAATAGAGTAAAAGCGCAGCATGGAGACCCAGAGTTCTGCTAATTACAAGTAAGAAGAACATGCCCATCTCTCGCAAAAACAAATTTGGAACCCAAACGAGACCCAGTTATTAGTACATCAAAGAATCATAAAGACAAGAATCCACTGTTATATGTACACAAAGCAAAGCGCATAATATGCAAGCTCAAACCCGTTCTTTTCCGGAGGAATGGGCCAAGCCCCGTGGACACCACTAGTGCAGCAGAAAGCCCAGCACCTCCTTCACCCTTCCCATCCACGGCGTCGCGGACTTAAAACTCACGGTCCCATCATTGCCTGCGAGCACCCGGTACTTGTCCTTTCTTGTGAAGTTGGTGCACTCGAACCCGAGCGTGGCCGCCAAGATCCTCTGCACATAGTTGGCCACATCATGCGGGCTCTTCCCGGCGGAGCATGTCGCCTCCGCCGGTAACTGGTTCAAAAATGTCACCTCATACACCGGCCTGGGGTTCATGAAGAAGAATATCGGGTCCATGGCCTTCCAGCCCCTAGCAGTGGTTGCATGGAAGAATCCGACACGGTAATTCATGGCCACCGGCACGATCCGGTCGGTCAGCTCGGCGAACAGGGCGCTGAATCTTAACAAGAAGGGCTCTCGGCATGTCGTGCCCTCCGGGCACACTACGAGGTCACCTTTCTCCAGCTCGCTCTTTATTCTCTCTGCATCCACTCGACGATCTCGGCTCAACCGGACGGTGCGGATCGGCGATAGGATCTCCGATAGCCGGGAGATGGAGTAGGTGACGGCTGGGACCTTGCGACCGAGGACCACGGAGAGGACCACTGGGTCCATGAGAGTACGGTGGGTGCACACAAAAAGGACTCCACTTGTTGAGCCGGACGCTGACGGCGGAGGGCGGCCTCGCACGATGACCTCGCCGCCGAAGATGCCGACGATGCAAGGGACGAATTGCAATGGGAGGATTAGACCGACGGTGATGCGTACGAAGGCGACTATGATGCCGATTGGTATCCAGAGGATGATGAGGAGAGCCATGAATGGCGTCGGGCGGCGAACGAGCCTGCCGTCATGGAATATGACTGGGAGCGGGCGGATCAACTGGTTGCCATGCTTGAGATCGGCAGCAAATGGTGGGCGGTGCTGTTCCTGCCCAGGTATATAAAAGGGTTGTTGTTAGCTTGTTAAGCAAAAAGATTGGCAAGAATACGTGGTGGCAAGAAGCTACTTTTTTTTGGAGCAGATGAGAACACCTATAACTCTTCATCAATAAAATGGAAGTCTTGAAGCTTGAAAATTAAAACAGAGAAGATTATATGCAACATTTGGATTTTCATAGTTTGTGCCTTGTGATACTTCTATTCAACCACGACTAATTAGGTCTTCCTTAAAACAGAGTAATTTATTCCATTGAATAAAAAAGTTAAAGTAATGTAGGCTGCATCAGCTTGAAAAAAGTCAAATGGACTTTGCTGAAATTTATTTAGGATATGTTTCATGCTGTCTGGACTAATAAGCAGCGAAAGTTTTGTTTCTTCACCCCCCCCCCCCCCCCCCCCCCTCCTCTTTTCCTTTTTTTTTTTCTTCTTTTTTCCTTTGGAGAATAGATTGGGGAAAGCTAACCCTTTCGTATAGTTCATCATTCGATAGAACCTGGATTCTTTAGTCACATATAAATTGATGCAAACTGTTGCGAAAATTCGTGCAATTTCACAATTTAAATCTTTTTAGAAAAAAAATCTGGTCGTATTCCAAGCACCAGTATACTGAACTCACCTTGCAGAAAGATAAGAACGACCGAGCCGACGCTGAACTTCCCAAACCGATATCCGGCGCATCGCCTTTAAACAATTCTAGCATCCGATCGGCGACCGACCCCCGGGCTCTGTTCAGAAGCCCGGTGGCGTACCCGAACCGGTTAACCTCGAGCTCGCACCCGACCACCTCGTCGGCACCCAGGTGCTGCTTTGCGAACCTCTCGACCATGATCCTCGGGCACCTCGTCACCACCACCCGCCGCTCATACGAGCTGAACATGCCCCACGCCGCCATGTCGACATCATCCATGTAAAACTTGGGCAGCACCGCGCGCGACACCGCCTCGATCTCCGACATCCGGACCCCGGCGACCGCCACGAATGTCATAAGCTTCAACCCCAGCTCGCCCATGCCGAGCAAGTCAAGCAAGCGAATGACCGGCCACAGGAGAAGCAGGATGGCGAAGCGGACCAGGCCGGATGCCTCGAAGGCGACAAGCATGAAGTAGGGGAAGGGGTCGGTGTCCTTGAGGAGCGCTCCTTCGAGCTCCGACACAATGGAGCCGGATATCGTCCGGCCGGAGTATCGACCCTCCATCTCCCTGTTCTTGCTTTGCTCCTCCCCTAGCTAGCTTCTTCTTGGGAGCTAATGAGACTGAGATATGGCGATAAAGCTGTGAAACAGTGGTTGGAGAGGTGGGAGAGATATAAGGGAGGGTGAAGCGGAAGGGTGGTGGGCTTGACTGGTTCAGGGCTCGGGGTCTTGGGGGGGGGGGGGGGGGGGTGGAATGAGGCCGTTTACCGATTCGCAACCACCACTAGAAGTGAGGAGTCCCACGCCACGCCATGGGCGGGTGGTGAGCATGCAAACCTAATTCACAACGAACCGATCTACTCTGCATCCTGCTCTCCTTCCTCTTTGGTGGCCGCCCGTTTGCTTTTCTCTTTGGTTCACTCGCAAATCCAGGTCCTTCATCCGAAGGGGTGCCTACCGTTGACCCTTTTTCTGGCCAGCCTAATATTATTGTAGGAAACTTGACCGCCAAGGAAAATGGCTTTGAAACTCTAGTAAGTTGGATTAGACGCCTGGCTTGGATGGTTATCGTGTTTGTGTTTTTAATGAACGCTGCAAGATATCTGCGTGATTGTATCAGAACTTCAATGACTTGGAAAATCTTAGACTTGGGTTGGAAACTCTATCAATTTGGTCAATATCAAGAAGCTATCAAGTTTGGGTGAAATTTTTAGCTGGGCCAAATCTACCACTAAGCTGGTGGACCAGTCCAACCAGAAAACAATGTGCACAAACCCTTTTTTTTTATCTATCTTTATGCTTGTTGCTGCGTGGTTGTACTAGCCACCAGCTCTGAGGTGGGCTTAGTCCAGCCAATAAGTTCTCCTAGTTTGGATGTATACTATGTATTTATATTCTAAATAAATATGCCAGATTGGCTGTTTGGATTGGAATGCTAGTTTTGGGCACATTGTCTGCTCCTAGTCCAACATCTCTAATTTGCATGTCTTGAGCTATTCAAGTCGGGTCCATCTCAGGTTGTCTGCTCCTAGTCCAACTCTCATGATCTTTTGGCTTCTTAAAAATGGTAAATAACTAGTCGTTAATGTAGGACTACAAAATTATTTGGCAAAATTGTTGGCAGTAGAACTTTCAGAAGTAGAGCTTTTTGAAGTAGAGCTGTGTCAAAGTAGAGCTTTTATAAAAAGCTATTTGTTGTTTGATAACTATATTTCTAAAGTATTGTAGAACTTTAATATATGTTTAACAAACAAATTGAAAAAGTACTTTTTGGTGTGGCAAAATGACTATAAAGAATATTGCATAGTATTATACAGCAGAGTATAATAAAAAATAATATATATTAATACATAAATATATGATATAATATAATATTATTGTAATGTAATATAATATCATTCTAATATAGTTAATATAATATTGTATACTTTAACATGATAATATAACATAATTTAATATTATATAACACAGCATATCAATGTATTATGATATAATGTAATATAATATTATATTTATAGTATAATACAATATTTTGATATAGAATATTATTATTATATATTAATATTTTTATTAATATAATATTTTAGGAACTAATTTTTGAAAAAAAATATAGAGACACACGAGCATATTTGCAGGAGTGAGATTTTACGATACTTTTCTTTTCAATGCTTTTCTTGTTCCGACTTTTTTTATGCATAATGAGATATTATAGGTTGGTTTAGATAAACAGAGAGAGGATCTCGCGGTGTACCGTGGACTGTGAGATCAATCTTGAGAGATAAGCAGAGAGAGAGAGAGTGGGTGGACCGCGATGTTGCGGTCTATGTTGAAAGGTGGATCGTGGTCCATTGCAATGTCACAATCTACGCTGAAAGGTGGACCGCGATGTTGCAATCCACAATTAAAGGTGGACCGCATTCTTGCGTACCATGATATCGCAGTGTACTATGGACTACGAGATTGAAGAGCTAAATACAGAGAGGGAGAGAGTAGGTGGACTGCGATGTCGCGGTGTACCGTGGACTGCGAGATCAAGGTTGGCATTTCTAGCATGAGAGAGAGGGATGGAGAGGGAGAGAATGGATGATGGAGGAGAATGAGAGAGAGAAAAGAGGATGAAAAGAGGGTTTTGGAAGGAGAATGAGAGATCGATTGGGTGATGGAAGAGAGGGATGATGATGAGAAGGCTTTGTCCATCTCTATCACAGATTGTTGTTAATACCATCAGGCTCTTTAAGATAAAATGAAGAGTGAAGCTAAAAAATTCTTTCTTTAAACAAAAGACAAAACGATGGTAAAAAAAAGGGATGAAATAAATATTACCTTGATTATGAGGCAAAGGAAAAAGCCAAAGCCAATTAGGGTTCTTTGTTTGTTAGGGCTCCTACAAATTTCTTTTTTTGTGCATTGTGATATAAAGGTACATTTTCTGTAATTATATAATTTTATCATGGGTATTTTGGTCTATTTATTTTTTATAAATCTAAAACATTTTTTCGACGTTTGCTAAAAATACTTTTCCGAAGAAGCTATATTTTGGAGCTTCTCCCAAATAGACGTTTTGGGCTTTCTCGCAAAGCTAAAATATCTTTTCGATTTTTTTTACCTAATACCTTTATTCCATCTAAAAGTAGTTTTGGAGGGTCAGAAGATGCTTTTTAGCCCACCAAAAGCTATGCCAAATGAGCCTTTACTCTTTGTAAGCATCCGGTGGATTACAAAATTTGGTTTAAATATATAGTCTATCTAAGCCAAAGAATGTGCTTGTGATACATATAGCATCATTGGAATTTGATCACGGATAATGGTGATAGGATTTAAGAGTTTCTTGCATGATTATTTGAGCCTCTCAATTTGATGATATACCGCATAGATCAACAACTTGATCTAGGATTGTGTTATTGATCACAAATCAAAACATTTTCTTCCACTGTTATGGCATATCAAGTTAATTTAGAAATTTAGACCTCAATTTGAAGGTGTAACATGTGGTACGCGTGCATAGCTAACATCTTTTTTATGCTTTAATTGAAATGATGTCTGTTAGAAATCTTCGTAGGTACTTCATAAGCTCGACCATTGGACCTTTTCTTAATTTCAATTACTCCATTCTACTTGCTTCAACAGGATTCGAAACTGTATTACCAACATGGTGCTGTAGGTCGGTCCCACGCATCAACGCCATGTCTGAATAGAACTTTAGAGCATTTTGAGATAATTTGAGTTGGACATGCCACTAGATATAACACTAGACCTTTATGAAAATTATATGATGTGGACCATGGTCCATGCGATCTGGGAGACAGTGAAAAAAATGAAGTAAATAATGGATCCAATGGCGTGATTAAGATTGATTGTATTCTCATTTAAAGTCATAATATCTTTTTCTCTCTCTCCCTCTCTTTATATATATATATATATATATATATATATATATATATATAGGGTTGGGCTACACTTCTATGAAGAGGATAAGAGATCTTATTCTTTCACGTCGAAAATTAAACATAAGGTAATCCAAACTAAAAACCTATGCTATTGTATCGCAGATTTTTGTGGTCTAATCTATGCATCATGTGGACTAAAATATCGATGATTTCTATCATATTACCATGTTAGAATGCATGATAAAATATTTAGATTATTTTATAAAAAAATCATAATCCACATATGTTAAAATATATATAGATTGAAAATCATCAGATTTTTATGCTCAATTCATAGCAAAGCAAAATCGTTCATCATATTAGCTATTTACTTTTGTGCTAGCCTGATGCATGAATTAGAAACTAGCAGAATACGTACTTTTTAGTCTCTAAGTATTATAGTATACATCATGACCAATGGTACGAATCTTTAATTTGATTGGCATATTATTACTATTAAATTCGAGAAGAGTAGATTTTTTTTTCTTTCTGAAAAAAGCAAATTCTATCTCTTATATATTGTGCGCGTGCACACAAACATGCACATGCACTTGTTTGTTTAATTTTATTTTTATAGACTCTCAAGTTCTCTTGGCATCAAAATTGATAAGTGAAGTACAAATCAAGCTGGGTTTGGAGATTTGGGCTACACCAGAGGGTTGCATTATTCCTCTAGAAGGTAGCCTGGGATCGGCTGCCGACGAGCTTGGCGTTGAGCCAACGGGGAGTTAGCATTCCTCCTCTGTGCCAGTCTTGTGAGGTAGATGAGTCGATGGACCACGTGCTATTCCAGTGTGTCTGGGCGCGGAGGGCTTGGAGGCTTTCTGGGATTTCGGAGGCAGCATGGAGCCGGAGGGACTATTTTCTGGAGGAGGTTCGGCATTGGTCCAGTTCCCACCAAATGCGTTCTGTGGCTATTAGGGCGTCCTGCATAGTTTATCAGGTATGGATGGCCAGGAACGCCCGAATTTTGGTGAGCCTAGCCTGTCCCCACGATTTGTGATGGAGCGGGCGCGGGCACATGCAGCAGAGATTCTTCAGGCAGGTCCGGATCATAGACCTTTGACAGCTCGGGACATCTGGGACTCCCATGCTGCTTTGGCAGTCTCTCATACGGTGTTTTTCACCTGGGAGCCCCCACCCCTAAGCTTCCTCAAGGTCAATTTTGATGGCTTCGGTCCTGGATGGTGGCAGGAGGGGAGGAGCAGGGTTTGTTATCAGGGGTCCGAGTTCCAGCACGGTGGCAGCAGGGGGTTGTCAGATCTTTGACACCTCGGTCCCTGGGGCAGAGCTACGGGCGGCTTGGATGGGCTTACGATATGCACGACATGTACTTCAGGCGAGGTCCATCCTCCTGGAGGGTGACTCGACCACGGTGATTAGCTGGGTCCGAAAGGGCTCTCACAGAGGTGGAGGGGCTCATCCTTTGCTCCGTGATATATGGTTGATGGTGAGGGAGGGATTTACTTTTCAGGCTAGGCATATATATCGTGAGGCAAACGGGGCGGCTGATTGGGTGGCGTCGTATGTTGCGAACCACTCAGGAAGCACCCTATGGGTTGGTGAGGATGACTTGCCCGATGCATTCCGGAGCCTTTTGTTTGCAGATTCTGCTGGGTGTATTCGTACCCGTGTAGTATGATATGCCCGTTCTTAGCCAAAAAAAAAAAAAAAAAAAAAGTACAAATCAAGCAGTGGATTGGAGTTATGTGAAATCAGCTTCTGTGAGTTTAATCTTTTCAATCAGATTATAAACCAATCCAACTTAGGCTGGGAGATTTCTGACCAGGTCCCCAAGTCACGACAACCCATTACATTGCAGTACAAGAAAGGGCGCTGTAAGCAGGCCCCACTCTTTTGCCACTTTTAGCAGAAACTTTTCCGCTCAGGATTCCAGATCCATCTCTAGCATTCCAGGAGAAGGATATGCTCGGGCGACTTGCCTTAGCCAATGCTCGGGCAGGCCCCACTCTTTTCCCACTTTTAGCAGAAACTTTTCCACTCAGGATTCCAGATCCATCTCTGGCATTCCAGGAGAAGGACATGCTCGGGCCAGGGTCATTTCGAGGCCCACTCCGGCTGTGAACAGATGTGATGGACCACTTTCCGGTAGTGCTGGGCCTGCAGTTGGCCCAAAAGAGAGCAAGACTGCATTGTGAATGCAGCACATATGGGTCCAAGTAAATCGAGCCAGCCTACTAGGCTAACATCTCAAATAAATTAAAAATATGTGAAGCGTTGGGTTGAAGTTAGAGCCCACCAAAAGTTGGTCTGCAAATATTAAATGAGTCCGGTCTAGTTAGAAACCAGTTTAGTTCAACCTTTTAAAGCTATGCCCTTGCACAAAGAAGCACCCATGCGATGTGGTCTGGATTAGAGGATAGAGTTGGGCGACCCAAGCCAGACCGTAGTAACCACAAGTGGCTATGCGACAACGTTAAGTTAAAACAGTTGGCTAAGCCCAAGCCTCGAGTTAAGCAACAACAGTTGGCAAAAAGCGGGTGATCTTGGCTGGAATCCATTCATGAACCCACCGAAAATATTATTATTGGCACTATCTTCATCTCAGCCCTATATCAACCCATATATCAAGAACCATAGTTCGAGAAGCGTTGAATTTTAAATTCTGAATTTCGAATAGCATGATTAATTTTAGAATCCATTTATTATTTCTTTCGTCGTAGTTATAATCTTTTGTACATTCTCAATTATAAATATACATGATCACCGTCTCATGATAAGGTTGAGGTAAATCATTGATCCCACTGTCGCAGGCGGCTCCACGGGCATATGTTTTTCTTTTATTCTTTATCCGGTGTTCGAGGCCGGTTTGAGTTGAGGGCCCAAGGCAGAAAGAGTTGATTGGGAGTTGGGAGCAATTTTTTTGGAAAGGCAAGTCGAGTCAACTGCTTGAGCCGGTAGTGGCTTGCCTTGGGCTAAAATGTGGGCGTGCTTGGCTTATTTAGTCTTAGCCTAGGCTTTTTCTCAATACAAGCTTTGATCAACCTTCGTCCGCATTGAAATTGGCTGGACTAGTATGACACCAACGTCAGTTTCTCCAACTCACAGACCTTTCG
Organism: Phoenix dactylifera; assembly: GCF_051530095.1. Classification (NCBI taxonomy): domain Eukaryota; kingdom Viridiplantae; phylum Streptophyta; class Magnoliopsida; order Arecales; family Arecaceae; genus Phoenix; species Phoenix dactylifera. The sequence goes on from NC_143197.1 coordinate 32,352,828, forward strand.
AGACTTCCTTTCGCTGCTTTTAATATGGGCAGGATTTCTGGTTGCTTGAAACATGGTCATGCAAGAGTTCCCACATGTTATTTAATTATGTTTTGATGACACCCCGCATTCTAGCTTGGGTGCTCGACGATGGAAAGCATATATTTTCTGTTTCTATTTTTGCCTATCTACTAAAAAATTGCTTCAGGAGATTTAATGACCAAACTAATGTTGAAATGCATTTGCCAAGATGCTTATCGAAACTTTGAAGTATGAAATTTTAGCTTAAAAATGAAATTACAATTTGAAAAGCTTATTTTACTTTAAACTAAACTCTCCAAGTTGAATAAGTCAAAAGCAAAAAAATAGGAGAAATTATTTCCTACACCCGATGTACCAGTTCGGTGATATACCGGGCCACACATTAGCCTAAGAGAGAGGGGAGCAAGGTGTGTTGGCGGCCATGGACTTCATGTGAAGAGAGAGTAAGAGAGTGAGAGAGAGAAAGTTTAATAGATGGAGAGAGAGATTTGAATTTCAAACTCTTACCGTAATTTAGATATGTTGACATAAAAATTTGGTCTAATATGATATAATATTATTAGCTCGGTATACCGCTAAGCTGACACATTTAGTGCAAGATATAATTTCTTGAAAAATTGTGAGATTTCTATCTCCTCCTTATACATCGTATGACAATTTTAAAAAATGGCAGCATCATATAAGATATTTTAGATGGTTTGAGAAAGTGATATTGCCATCATCTTGGATCTCACCAAGACTTCGTCACTCTATGGTCCCCTTATAATCATCTGAGTTCTATGATGTAACATCATACCTTCTAGTGGCATGTTATTACTTTGGTTTCCATATATTATTACGTATGGATTTTCCGATGAACGAACAATGTAGATCTTATCAATACTTTATTGTTCTTTGAAGCAAATAGTCTGGTGAGGAAGCACAACCTACCTACGCATTTATGTCTACTAATTTATTACAATTTCAGTGAATATTAAGCCGAGTTAAGAGCGAACCTACATGCCTAGTAGAAGTCCCTAAATATCATGTATTTGGGTGCAAAAAATTTTATAAGTTGAATTGGTCATTTCAATATTTGTTTAAATACTTATTTAGGCACAATCTATAGTCTTATGATCTTGTCTATTAAGAAAAAGTTCATTGAGTTGGATCCTGTCACCCTAGTAATTAATCAAGTATGCTCCTCATCTAGCTTTCTCTTCATTAGTAGCTGGTGGGTTCCTACTTTGCACGAAATTGTGATTGAATGTGTTCATCATAGCTCACGTTGTAAATATACTTTTATTTTTATTCTAAAGGATAATTTGAGAGGAGGCATGTAACTTATACAATATGGTATTGAAAGAAGAAAGAGATTTTACGCTAAATAGGCGAACACTTGCGCCAAATAGTTTATGCAGCATGAACGATGGTATATGCAGGTATGCCATGGTGAAGAGCGGTATAGAAGTCAAAACTGACTACAGCGAGGTTGCTCTTCCTGCAAAGGAGAGAGTTTTTATTACCAACTTTTAATTTAAGCTTCATTTTTATTCACCATATAAGCAAAATCTGCATGTTTCAAATCGGCACATGAAAGAGGAACTCCTAAATACTGCTGGGAATCTTCTTTGAGGAAAGTTTATATGATTTTTTTTTTTTTGGTATAATGGTGGCACACATCCGTCAGGTATGAATGCGGTCAACAAAATTAGAGAACAGATGGCTATAAAGAGGCTCCAACGCAGATATGTGGTCTATTTTGATAAATTTTTTTGAATGATATGTAGCAAAAGAGGCAACCTAGATTTGCATATGATTCTTAACTATAGAATGTTTTATGTGATTTGGCTGCATTGACTGCTAATATATGAATGCCATGTTTGCTCTCCTTCCCCTCAATTTTTATTTATTAAAATATTTGATTTGATGTAATGATTGGATTTTCTTCGCTATACGAAACGGCGGGTTCGAACGGTCCAATCTTCTGTCCCAATTAGAGACGTCGAATTTGCATCCAACGGTTACAGCATCACTACTATTTTTTGATATGCAACAAATATCTGCCGAATATCAGCAAATTATCCAGAAATTCACAAAAGGAAAGATCAGAAATTTCTTTTCTGGAATTCGCGTATTCCTTGCCCCTCGTTCGGGGCCCCTTTCCGGAACCCCGGGCGCCCCGTCACGTGCGAGCCGCACGAGCGAATCCAGCCCCTGGCGACGTGACACCGGCATCTCTCCGCCGCGCGGGTTCGGAGCACGAGCCGGAAAACGACGCATCCACTCAAACAAGAAAACACATCAGATAATAATTTAAGAAAGCGAAAAATAAAATCTAGCTAAACCCCTTGCATGCATTAAATGGGAAAGAGAAAAAAATGTATTATTTTTTAAATCGGCTTCGGCAAAGTCCGAGCGGTGGCGTCTTGTAAAAACCCTAATCATGCCGAAATTCCCCAGTCTGGACCGACATTGACCGCTGATTCCTCCATCAGACGGTCGAGATCGTCCGAGTCCTAGAGCTTATCACCCCCAGGCACCTACCTCACTCTATTGTTCTCTTGCTTTCTTTCTCTCACTGCTGCTACTCGCTTCCCTTCTCTCCTCGTTCCAGGGCCTCGGAGCGGAGAGCGGGGTATCAATGGCGGAATCGATGGCCGATCGGCAATCGCTTCGAGCTCGATCGTATTAAGATCGCACCTTTTTCATTCGATCTCTCGGACGCCTAAGGCAATTTCGCCTCCCGAGTGGCGATCGGTCGCCGAGCCGGGGATTTAGGGTTTCCAATCGGGAAATGGTGTGAATCCTTGTTTTAATGGCGAAAGATCCAATCTTTCCAGTTAAAACATAGCGGGTTTGGGGTTTTCTAGTCTCGGAGCTGTTCAAGCTGCCATCTTTCGCTGTCTTTTCTCCTTTCTCGTTTCTTTTTGGGGTGGTTTTGAAGTTTAGTTTTATCTCCTCTTCTTTTTTGTTTCTTCTTCTTCTTCTTCCTTTTTTTTTGGGTTTTTGGAATGGTCACTGAGAGCCCCCTAACGATGCTATCGGAGAGAGGGGTTCGGTCCATGATCGGAAGCGGGGGGGAAGGATTTGGTGGGGAGGAGTTGGAGTTGCTCCTCCTGGAGCAGAGGAGGCAGGAGGCGAGCGATCGGGTGCGGGAGCTGAATCTTTACCGGAGTGGCTCCGCGCCTCCTACCGTCGAAGGGTCGCTCACCGCCGCGGGAGGGCTCTTTAGCAGGGAGGTCGTTGCTGGCGTGCCGGATTTCTTCCCGGGAAATAATGGGAATGTGTTGTTATCTGAGGAGGAGGTCCGGTCTCATCCGGCTTACCCCTCCTACTACTACTCTCATGTTAATCTGAACCCGCGCCTCCCTCCTCCGATTCTATCCAAGGAGGACTGGAGGTCCACACAGAGGCTTAAGGCCGGGAGCTCGGTGCTGGGAGGGATCGGGGATAGGAGGGGACCAAACAGGGACGGGGAAGGGAGGGACAGCTCGCTCTTCTCGCAGCAGCCTGGCTTCGGTTCGCAGGAGGAGCGCAAGGGCGACCTGAGGGCGGTGCCTGGTTCTGGGGAGTGGCTGAACCAAGGAGGAGATGGGCTGATCGGCTTGTCACTCTGCCGACAGAAGAGCTTTGCTGATATTCTTCAGGTGATTTCCGGTGGCACGAAATATATATTCTGTTTCCTTGTAGTTTGAACGTTCCATTGCTATTTGACTTTACTTAAATATTGCAACTGTAAAAATTTAATCTTTTTCATTTTCCCCCAATTTTTAACATTATAATTCTTGCATGCTGAAACCTTTACTTGTATAATATTTCCTATGAGCGACAACCATGAGGAGTTCTCGTGCCTGATTTTTCTATTTTGTAGCTGGAGACATTACGATGCTTTGGTGAAGTATCTTTATTTTCTACTGGGCTCTTTTCTTTCCCTAATTATATGACTTTACTTGTACATGCTGATACATGTATCATTTTCCCTTTCTACGTGCTTATGGTAATTCTCATTTCGGTGCATAAAAAATATAGAGGACAATTTGTTTCTTGCCATATCTGGAGGCACACATCTACTTGCATTCGATTCGATTTTGTAGGACACGGTCAATGATATAACTGTAGTAAAAATCAAAATGGAAACACTCGCAACCAAATTTCAGCATCATTTTTTTCTTTTTCCGAATCCTGTTATTTGATAGCTCGATTGTCTCTTTCTAGATCATCTTTTTATTTTATAAATGGTCAGCCAAGCAAATCATTAATAAGCATATGATGAGAAGGCCCCAATATTTAATACAACAGCTGGAATGAAAGAGGTCTTTCCTGTAAATTGTTTAATGTTAAAAAATATGTGTGAATTCATAGGAGTGGTTTCCCCTGTATCTTTTCCTTCCTCCTTTTGCAAGGGGCTTATGCAGAGTGATTGTAGTGGTTAGAGATGGAAATGATTTGTAAATCAGGAGAAGTAGCTGAATCGCCTGAAGTATGGTTTAATTGTAGACATCTATGATAAGAGCGAAAATATGAATACATTCGCCTTCTATACAAAATTTTATTTTTTGGGTTTATTTAGTTTACTTGAAAGGTCTAGAGATAAGGTATATAAAGGAAAAACATAGGAAGTTTAACATGGTTTCTTATTTCGCCAAAGGTGCACTTATAAATATACATTGATGTTGTTGTTTTTCTTTACTAGCTATGGGAACTTGGAACGGATGTGATTTATTCAAATAGAAGAATCAATTAATGATTTGCTGTGGTTTCAGATTTAATAAATTTACACTTCATTTCGGATCATGTATCTATCACCTTTTCTTTCTTGGAATTTATTGGAGGGTAAATATGGTGGAGTTTAAGTACTAAAGGTTAGCGTATAGAAGGGACTGAAACAGGTCCAAGCTGCTTAGAAGTGAGATGCATGACTTTACATGTAAATATCCGGTCATACTGGGAATTTGCATTAGATGTAGCAGAAAATATCTCTATATGAAATCTGAAGGTTGAAGCTGATGATGAAGCATAGAAAAATCTATCCAGACTAAGAGAATATTCTAGGTAGTGATGTAAATGACTTCATACTTTCTTCTGTTATTCACTTCAGTAAAACACTTTCCTTGCACCGTCAACCCTTTTGCGGTTATGTTATCTTGATAATTTCCTAGACTCCTAACAAAAATGTGTTCTATACTTATCTGAAATGGATTTAAGGGTGAGAACTAGTTTATGATTCTGAAAAATGAACAGAAGTGTTTGCTTATTGTACTTTGTTCAAATGAGACAAAATTAAAAGTCATTTTTAAAAGGTAAAAAAAAAATAAGAAGTCATTTAGATGGAATTGTAATAGCAACAACTTATGGTGGATTCTGTAGGAAACTCAAAATCCTTTTAAGGCCAGAACAGGATTGACTCTGGTTCAGCTATATTGTTAAAATTGAAGGTTCCTATAGTGACAACTGCCTTTTGATGCACCAATGCCTAGTCAACATTAAATAACATAAAGGAAATGTGGAAATTAGATAAAACAAAAAAGTCTGTGGTGTTTCCTCTGTTAGGAGTGCTGATGTCAGGATTTGACTCCTTGACCTTTGTAACTACTAGATTGGGGGTTAGATATCTTCGTACATGAATATGCATGAATTTGAGTGTTGGTGCCTATGGGCATCCCTGCTGGTATAGTGCCTGCTCTGCCATGTTGACATGTGTAGTGTGGTGCCAAAACAAAGAATTATTTTCTCCCAAAAGCACTCAACATCATGAGGTCCTAACCCAAATTGTCTTGTGCTGAACCAACACTGCTCGATACGGGTGAGCATGAATCAATATGCAGGGTATCTTGGCACCCCTGCGCCCAATGCCAGCAATTTGGTGGCATGGGATGACATAAACTAGCATTCAAGGTTCTACGTACCGACATTACCATATAGTACCCAATATAGTATGGGGGGTCACTAAGGTACCATACAGACATATAGTATCTCATATATGCCATACTATATGTGTACCTCATAATACAAGGACTCGATATGGTACCATACTGACATATAGTACAGCTGCTATCTTGCCTTCAGTTTTACACCATGTGCTGGTATGGAGGTTTACCAAACTGACCAACCTAATCCTTAATTGGTACGGGGTCAGCTACTAAGATTGAAGGCCTCGATGGCATGGTTGGCACTAAAAAATCCTTGGCATATAATCGATACATATGGAATCATGTAAGTGCTCTGGGGCTGCTTCACAACTTGTTTATGTTCTACACATGCTCGTCATGCAGTAAAACATGGACATGTGCACACCAAATCATAGCTATTTAAGACTTATATTTTGCAGGGTTCACATAATGTGAGAAAACAATTAAGATTGTAGGGGGAACAAATGACATTCATGGCATGAAAATGTGGAGGCTAGAAAGGAGAAAATTATAAAAAGCTATCCATCTTTGGATCTCATATCTTGTTCTCTGATAAGGCATCTTTTGTGATGATTTTGAGTGTATTGGTGTGGAAGAGATCTGGTGACCTAGTTGAAGAATTGTATTTTTGAAGTAGGGAAGCTAGGGCTGGACTGGTTAAGAGAACAGGAATATTGACCAGGGGTAACTCCCTCATATGGAATTATATTATGCTAGGTTGACCTAGATTAAAAGGTTGTATATGCAAGATAATAAGCGGTACAAGAAGGGGGGGGGGAGGAGATTAATAAGAAAAAAAAGGCTCTGCATGAAATTTGTGTACACATGAAAGAACTCTAAAATCTTGCTGATTTAGTTGTATGTAATTTACTTACTTTTTTAGTTGTATTTGATTTATTGGAGTCTTAATATTTTTTTAAAAAATCCCTCCACATGAAATTCCTTGATCAGTCTTGTTAATTAAGGTATATGTGTGGAAAAACCTAATGTATTCGATTAGGCCACCCTAACACCTGCAAGTTATTGCAGCCTGCGATTTGCTGCCTCCTGCAGATTTATTACCAACACTGTACTTTCTGACTCATCATTTTCTTTAAAACTTGAAAGTGAAGCTTTTGATTTTCATTTCTTTGACTATGTTTCGTATCAACGGGAATGGTGCAGTGCTCCATACACCCAAAGGTTACTGAATTAATTATAAATTTTGAAACAGAATATATATGATTAAGATTACTTTGTTCTTTCTTTAAGGAGATTATTATCCTTGTGCCATTTGGACTTTATGCAGGATCTATTAGACAAACAGATTTGTCCTGTATTAGAAATGCTCTTTTCATGTGGTTTAAAGTATACTGAATTCTACTCAATTAGCTGCTTTATCACATGTGGTACTTCTTGCTCGCATTTGTGTCACTAGCTTGCATACTCATTTTGTTTGTCCTTTTAAGCTTCATATTGCATCATATACCTGATTGCCTTTTATATTCGGTGCTTTGAATGCTCTGGTTCCCCTAGTCCCCATCCGGCTATTTGTAATAACTTACCCATTTTATCCCGTACCAGTTATTCAACTGCTGTTTCTCCTTTTCTGTTCCTTTGTCTTTTATGCTTTAGTACCTTTAAAGCTGATGAGGCCTTTGTTTCATAGCTTGCCTATTATATCCATCATCACTAACCTAGTCAGCTTAAATTTCTAATATAGCGGAAACTTGGGTTATCTGTCCACTTCTGTTGTTATTTATCCTGTCCTTGCTTTTTTCCTTGTTAAATTTGGCCTTTTGATTCATTGTCTCTTCTCTTGCCACAACTAATTTACGAACTCTTAGTTTATTCATATGTTCATCATTGTGCCTCATTTTTATTATCTTTTCATATACTTCCCTTCTATGCTTTGTAAGTTTGTATTACTGCACTGCGAATCCATATATAACGTTCTCAGTCTAAAAGGCAGAGAACTTTTTTTTTTTCTTTTCCCTTTTTTTTGGTTGGGACGAATCTTGCTCCCTAATTTACAACCGTCCAGCTATGAACTGACCAATCGTAGGGAATACCCACCATTATGCATATAACTAAATGTTAAATAGTGCGACAGTTTTCAGATCCTCTGCATGGAGAAGTCCATGTCACATTTTAACCTGTATAAATCTGGTGTGACTAAAGTGTCTCAAGCAATTTGTGGGATGTGAGATTGGAGGAATGGCTCTGTCATTCATCTTTAATTGTTCTAAAAGATAAAAACAGGGACACCTACAATGGTGTATTGCTAGACCCCCTCGAAGGTTATGTATGGGAGCTAAAGTATTTGGTTGTTTATGCATCAACATCTAATGGTTGATGTAAATGATGGTTAAGAAAGAAGAAAATTTGGCAATTGGTATGGTCTATATTGTTTTCTGTTCTTGCGTATTTTTAAAGTTAATTAATGAGGCAGGAATCGGCAAGGAGAACAATAAATGAGGTAATGATGAATGCATATAATTTCAAATTGGGCAGGACTTAGTCTACAGATGTATGTTGCTTCAGCTTAGAATTGCTGAAAGCACCATCGCTATAACTTTTGAGCCTTAAGACAACGATGATTTTGTCATTGTGGTCGTTGTGAATCCTGTATAGTCTCATGATATGTATTCCAAATCTGGGGCAATGGCTATATTATATTAGCAATTTTGCAACTTTTGAACTTTAAAACAACTATGATTTTGTCATTGTGGTAGTTGTGAATCCTATAGAGTCTCATGATATGTATTCCAAATCTGGGGCAATGACTTTATTATGTTAGCCAAATAAAAAACTTTCTCAATTTTTTAAAATCCGAACTTTCAAATGATTTAAGTATCATATTAGACTAAGGCTGTTGATTACAATTTGTCAACTTTTATTCTCTATTGTACCCAATCATCCGCAGCCATTGTTGCTTGCCCAGCACTTGCCTAGCACTTGCCTTTAATTTAAATGTATCACCGGCTAATTATTTCCCCATTTAAGATTACATATGAAAGATGATGAAAATGATAAATCAACCATTAGTTTGCCAGCAGCCGTCCTGGTTTCTCATGGCCATGCATCCTGTCTACTTTGTCAGATGCCTTACATTTTATCAAATATAAAGCAATGAGACTTGCTCATTCATGTGCCATGTATAAGATTAGGATCGGTTTAAAATTTTATGTCCATTTTTTACATACAGGTATCTGCCTTTACATTGTTTTCATAAATTTGGTCTGGTACTATACTGCGAAGCCTTGATGAGATTTGGCTATCATTTATTACAGGATGACCTTGGCCGTGGAACTTCCATGTCAGGCCATTCCTCTCACCCAGGAAGTCGCAATGCACTTGTTGACGGTGTCGAACCATTAGGATCTGCTGAGTCTCATCTTGCTCTGCATAAAGAAATTGCGTGTTTAGATGGGAAAAATTCTGGGGGTTATGTTCATAGTGTCCCTGGACTTCAGAATGTTGATGCATCGGCATCTCATAACTTCGCACCTGTTTCAGGATCAGCCCTAGAGAGAAGCACCACTCCTGATCCTCAGCTGGTGGCAAGGGCTCCCAGTCCTTGCCTTCCACCAGTTGGTGTGAGGTTTAATGCCAATGACAAGAAACATAACAATGGCTCATCTTCCTTCAATGGTGGCTCCTCTGGCATTGCTGAATCTGATGATCTTATAGCTGCGTTATCAGGCATAAGCTTGTCAACTGCAGCTGCAATGGACAGTGTCAATATTTCCCAGTTGAAGCTTCAACCAGGATTCAACAACCACCAGTCTTTTCTTTTTGATTCGCAAAGCGGTCAAAACCATGTCAAGCAACACACTTTCCTGAAAAATTCTGATCCAGAATATTTACGGGTGTCTTCTATTCCACAGTCATCTAAGTCTTCATATGCTGATTCAGCCAGGAGTGGTACAGGTCAAATTGACCCAAGAAATTCAGTTCCACGGCCAAATGCACCTGCTGAACCACACAGATCCGCTGCTGGTTCATCTTCACAGTATCAGAATCTTGATACTGTTGATACAGCATTTACAGGTTATGGATTGAGTGGGTTCTCTGCGAATTCTGTGTTACCATCGATGACAGTGAATCATATTGGAACAGGAAATTTGCCTTCTTTGTTTGAAACTGCTTCTGCTGCTGCTGCATCTGTATCTCTTGGTATGGACTGCAGGGGCTTAGGAGGTGGTATATTTGCACCCCCAAATTTAACTAGTCAAGCAGACTTGCAGAATCTTGGTCGAATTGGCAATCAGACTGCAACAGCTCTTCAGTCACCCCTTGCTGACCCGCTTTATGTTCAGTATCTGAAGGCAGTCGAATATACAGCACAAGTTGCAGCTACCCATAGCAATCCTGCTGCAGAAACAGGTTTTGTTGGAAATTCTTATATGGATTTACTTGGATTGCAGAAAGCTTATGGGGGGACATTGCTTCAACCGCAGAAACAGTATGGGATGCCGCTTCTAGGTAAATCTGGAGCATTAAATCAAAGTTTCTATGGGAATCCTGCTTTTGGCCTGGGTATGTCATATCCAGGAAGCCCTTTGGCAAGTCCCATTGCTTCTCCAGTTGGACCTGGCAGTCCTCTTAGGCATGGTGAGCGCAACATGCGATTTCCTTCTGGCTTGAGAAATTTAACTGGGAGTGTCATGGGCTCCTGGCATTGTGGTCCAACTGGCAACATGGATGAAAATTTTCCATCCTCACTTCTGGATGAGTTCAAGAGCAACAAGACAAGATGTTTTGAGCTTGCTGAAATTGCTGGCCATGTGGTTGAGTTCAGGTATGCTCAACGTGCATTCAGATCTTGACATTTCAATATTGTTCTCTTCATCACTCTGGATGATATCATTGATACTTATTAGATAATACCAAGGACCGCCGAACCGCCTAGTTTAGGCAGTGCCGAGCTGCTCCGGTGCGAAACTGGGTCGATTCGACTAATTTTTTTGGTTGCAGCCCCGTACCGTCCGGAACTTCTATAGAACCGGTCGGAATCGGTCTCTTACCGATCGGAACTGATCGGTTCGGTGCATACTTGGTGTGAATTGGCCGAGTTAACCCGGTTCCAAATCGGGTTGACATTGTTCCTTGAATGATTGCCACATGATTCTTTTAAAGTATCAGATGGCCGTTGGGAAGGCTCGAGAAGGCCTTCCCAACAGCATTTGAAAGCGGTTCCGCCGCTTTTCCTTCCCAAATACTCCAAAAATAACACCTTCGATTCAGGCTATCAGAAGGAAGATCCAAGGCTAAATAAGGTGTGCTTCCTCTTTTCTACATCATTCCCTCCTTTTTTTTTTAGGAGGGGTGGGGGCTTGAAAAAATATCTCAAAAATTGCAAAGTAAAGGGAGATCATGCCAAAATTTTCGATTTGGGCTTGATTTTTTTATATATTGTAGATCTATGGACGATCTATGGGCTTGTATTATTTTTTTAATTTTCATGACACTACTTGATTTGAGGATATTTTATGTTGTTCATTGTAGAATGCAACATCTCACTAATTATTTTATGATTTGTATCATTTTTAAGCAATAAGTTGCATCATCTAGATTAAACTGAGATCATAGAAACATTAAAAAAACATAAAAAAATAAGAAAACATAAAAATCAAATTAGACTTAAAATCATTGACAAAGTTCAAAAAAAGATGATGAATTAAATATTCTTGAAAACTTAAAAAAAAAAAGGGCGTGCCGGTCCGTGACGCCCTATCTATACCGGTTTGGTATAGTACTGAACTATACCGGACGCCGACCAGTACGGGTCCTGGTACCGGTTCGGCAAACCTTAGATAATACCATGTTTTTTTCCATGATATTTCAAAATTGTACATGGAACCTAATAGCTCTTGATGTTGTACTTGCTTTTAACTGAAATGTGGTATATATGTATCTTTAGAGAGCAATTAATAAAAAAAATGGGCAATGCAGGGCTGGATTAGCTAATATGTCCTGATACTGAGTCAGCTTATTGCCTGTTACCATGTAATCCTGAATGCAAACTGAGGTTTACCAACTATTGCCTCAGTTACAACCCTATGATCTGGACTTAAAAATCCTGGTTCTACATTTCTTATAATGTTTAACACTCATCAAGGCATTTGTGTACCTAAACAGCTTTATTTGCTATGTCCAGTGCTGACCAGTATGGGAGTCGTTTCATACAACAGAAACTTGAAACATCAACCACTGAAGAGAAAAACATGGTTTTTGAAGAAGTCATCCCTCATGCACTATCACTGATGACGGATGTTTTTGGAAATTATGTGGTCCAAAAGGTGATCCCACCCCCTCTGCAATTAGGTTCTCTAGTGCTAGTTTTTCATTACTTTTAGGGTGCAATTTTTTTTTATAAAAAAGCTTATGATTTGCCTTTATGTTAGTTTTTTGAGCATGGGAGTTCAGCTCAGAGAAGGGAATTGGCCAACCAACTTAATGGGCATGTGTTGGCTCTCAGCCTTCAGATGTATGGCTGTCGAGTGATCCAAAAGGTATCTTTAGCTCCATATATATTTTTTGGTGAATATGAAGCAGAAACATTATATTAGCTCTTTTTGCTATAACAAATCCTGTTTATGGTGGCTGTTTTTTTTGGTTGTGCCTTAAGTGTTTTGCTCTTTGCTACTCTGATATCAAGGTGAAATTTGGGATAACTTACATTTTCATATAAATGAATACAGATAGTCATTTCTTATTTGTCTTATTCATACTTTCTCATCCTGCGTATAATGGATATGTGCTCCTAGATATGCCCAATATTACTGCTAACTGTATGACCTTTTCTCCTAGGAACCCCGCCTTGGTGTGGTGGTTCTCATCTTTAAAGAATCTTTTATACTTGTTTTACCTGTTATGAGAGAGATAATTTGTTGTGCATGCTTGCCTTCTTAACCCTTCACACAGCCTTTCCCCCAAAAAGGCCCGAAAAAAAGGCAAATTGCTTTCAGCTTATCCGCTTTTGTGTTTCAACTTGCTTCTACTTATAGCAGGTTTCTCCTCCTGTTTTCTCATCTTTATTGTTAGGAAGCACTTCCAGCAGCTGTCTCACTGAAGTTATTGTTCATTATGGAATGAATATGGATCCACAGCTCAATAGGCAGTCACAGAGTATATGTGTTACTTTGTCTGTTCAAGGTGACCGGACTATAACCAAGAACTACTCTTTTGTAATGATATTTTTCAATCTAGAGCGACCAGAATTGTGAAAAAATTATTGAATTAATTAAAAAACAAACCTTAACTCCTTGCTGCTTAAGTAGTTGCCAATTTTTTGTTGTTGTTGTTGTTTGATGCTGCTCTTAATATTCTCAATTGATCATAAACGACGTAAAAGGAGCAATGCTGCCTAGCACACAACTTGAGAATTCCCAATCATGAAAATTCTGCCCATTGGTATTTTGCCAAAGTTGACATGTGGCTTCATCTGGTTCTTGTTTCAGAGATTCTTTTGAGTTTTCTTTAGCTATTGTCATTTCAGATTTTGGAAGACTGTTGTATATTGGTTCACCTGTTCAGATTTTTAGTATACCTAATTTTAGAACACAAATTAATCCATTAAGCATGATTTGTGCAGAATATTTTGGACCAGAACACCAGTTAGAAAATCAAGATAAAATTTTGAGCCCTATTAAGCCGTGCTATCCAAACCTAGCAAGCAGATCTTTTGGGTCCATAAAAATATTCTACGCTTAAAAGAAATCAATCTTTTCTGAGGGAACACAAATAAGTGGTCAGAAATGTTTCTGTAAGAAATAGGAAGGTGCTTTAACGAGCATGTCTTGGACTCTTGTGTGGTTGTGTGGCAGAGGTGAAACTTTAGAAGAATTTTACTTGCTGATGGGCTAATACTTGTGAAGGTGGACTTTGGATGAACTCAATCTGGGGCAAGCTGCAAATCTTGATATCAGATGTTTGAGTGGAGATGGAGAAGATTTATTTGGTGAATTATAAATGACGTGTTGAAATATATATTTTGGTCATTGATGTTCAACACTGAAGTCTATAACACTGCTTAAGGGGCTAATTATGGTTAAAAATCCATCGAAATGATGTTTTAAAAATAGGATACTATATAGATTTTTGTATGGGTATGTAGAACTTGATTAATATCTTCAGGTACTCGAATCTCTATATCAGAACCCTTTTCCATTATATTCATAGTCAAGGCATCTCTCTCATTTGAAAGGGAAGCTAGGAAATTCGACCATCAATGATAATATCAAGTTATCAACCAACATTTTACCGTACTGTCTGTAAGTTGTTCTATTCACTTATAGGTGTTTATATTAAACAAATAATTTTAGTTTAAGAAATGGTGAATTTGTAATTTCATTGTGAAGTTCTAATCGTTTGTGACATGTAAAAACATGTTTGGCTGCTGATATCAAGGTCCAGTCTCAGATGTGTGTATTCTAGCACATCCTTTCTCAGCACACCCACATAACATGAATAAACATGACTGTTTTGTACTCGATTGTTTGAAAAGTCTTTAGATATTTCTCATGTTATATTTGTCCTACATTAACAAGTAGCTTGGTATATAAATAATGGCCTCAGAAAATTGGGCCATCTGGTCCTTGTTTGCTCAGGTGTGTTATGTCTCATATTAACTCCGGTTGGTATTATTTTGTTGGCTTCTATCTTTCTCCCCTCATTCTCTTAGCTTCTTGCATGCTAGATAATATTGTAATTATTAGTTGAATGGAGATGGTGCCCATCTTTTGGGAAAGTTCTGAAAATATCAACTGAACTGACAAAAGTTGTGTTTTTCCGCATTGAACTGCAGAAGAAAGTTCTAAGAATTCCGCTGCTGTACTTAACTCATCATATTTTTCTGATCTTCCATTTGATCATGCTTGAATTAAATGGATACATATCGATTATAATGCAAATAGATGGCTCAATGTGGGTGCAAGTCAACTATATGTACATACCATTGCTGCAGGCGATCGAAGTTGTTGATTTGGACCAGAAGACAAAAATGGTTATGGAGCTTGATGGCCACATCATGCGCTGTGTACGTGATCAAAATGGAAACCATGTTATTCAAAAATGTATCGAGTGTGTCCCTCAGGATGCCATTCAGTTTATCATCTCAACCTTCTATGATCAAGTCGTGATTTTATCAACTCATCCATATGGTTGTCGTGTGATACAGGTATGGAATTCATGAACTTTCTTATACTTGCATCGATGCTTAAATTTGTATGTTAGTCAGTGCTTCATGGACTTAACATTTTGCTTTCCTAACTCAGAGGGTATTAGAGCACTGTGATGATCCTAAAACTCAACAAATTGTGATGGATGAAATTTTGCAATCTGTTTGCATGTTGGCACAAGATCAGTATGGGAATTATGTTGTCCAGGTTTGTAGCATCTCTGGATTTCTCCAATACGAAGTTTCTCACTGTTCTATCTGTTAAACTTCTTTACATTACAAGATAAACACATTATGTTCATGTTATGTGGATCGATAGCTTTTCTGTGAATTTTCCTGATGATCATTAAGCATTTAAATTCTTTTCTTTTGTAATTTTGCATGATATTGTTTTTCATAAGTTAATAGTTATAATGAAATTCCACCCATTCTGTGACTCTCTAAATATTGTCATTGCTTGCCTAAGATGATTGTATTTAACTAAACCAAAAGGACATCTTTTATTTAATATTACCATCAGCTGCAAACATTGACAATGCGAATATACAGTTAACTCGAACAGTATTCTTGCATGTTAATGTTTGGCTTACAGAACATACATCCTTGGCATACATACTTCCATTCAAGGTTGGTCCTGCTATAATCCCCATTGATTGGAGGCTTCTCCAAGAACTTGCCACTAACCTCTTGAAAGAGGCCATTATTTTGAAGATCTGTTTCTATCTTCGACCAAGATCTCCTTCTAAACTTGTCTTTGTTTCGCAAATCAAGTGGGCTGTATTTTTAACCACCTCATGATAAGCACATATTACATTCTTCCAAGTAGTCAAAATTCTATTCTGTACTGGTGGACATTTTATCTAGTGTCATGATATTGTGACTGAACTTAAGCAATCTATTTCAACCCCTTCAGCATTTTGTTAAAGAGATCCTACGAAGCTCGGATGGAGGCAGCAAGGGTATGCTTTTCTTTTTGACACTTTACATGATGTAAAGAAAAAGGCACTTTGACATATGAACCAGATATTGCCGCCTGTTACATTGCATTGCTATCAAAAATATCCAGTTTCTTTATGCGATGCATTCTTTGACACAGCTGCTTTGCCTTGTCAAACTTCTAATGTTTACTGGCTTGGCTTCATTGTTGCTTTGTTGAAATTTGTTTTGTGCCTAGAATATATAGTGTCTTCAGATCTGCATGGCTTACATTTGTATCTCTTTATCTCTTTGGTCTGATATCTATTTCATTGTAGCATAATGTATGAGTTCCACCAGACTATGTTGTTATGGAGTCTTCTTGGTTTGTACTGTGTGCTATTATGGATCCTCTCACTTCTATATTGCTTGAATTGTAACAGCATGTGTTGGAGCATGGAAAACCTCATGAGCGATCTGCCATTATCAAGAAATTAGCTGGACAGATAGTTCAGATGAGCCAACAGAAGTTTGCATCAAATGTCGTTGAGAAGTGTTTGACTTTTGGTGGCCCCGAAGAGCGTCAAATTTTGGTAAACGAGATGCTTGGCTCCACTGATGAAAATGAGCCACTCCAGGTTTGTTGTTGTTGTCTTTTATTATGAGTTATGGCATGATTATGGTAACATTATCCATCTCTCCTGGAAAACCAAGGCATGAGATCAAGTGTTCTGCCTGCCTTGTGTTGAGCATGTCTTTGGGCTTTGGCTACAGCTTTAATGGCTTCACTTTATTGTTTTCCTATGCAGTGAGAAATTTCCACTATTTTTCTTATTCATTCAGTAATTTTCAGTTTCACTTTAGCAAGCTCCACATTATGAGCATATCCTGACTTCCTCTTTATGAATGCTACATCATTGTTTTCATACAATATTTGAATTTACATATGTTTTAAAGTTGACCGGTCCTCTGCAGTGTTGAACGATTTTGTCATTCTCGTTAAAAGCTTTGCTTTCCTACGTGATACATAAACTGTGAGCAATACCTTTTGCTCAATCATGCTGTATCTATAGTGAAAAAGAGAAGGGAGAAAAAGTTACGAAAAATTGACAAATATTTACCACTTCAGAGTTTCAAAGTTACAGATATACTGCAGTTCATGCTTTAGGCGCTCAGAAAATGAGAAACAAAGGAAAAATCTCTATTTGGTCTGAATTGTTTGGTTATAGTTCACTAAATGATGTTGTCGCTACCTATCAACAACAGAGAGGAAAAATCTCTATTTGGAGACAATCATATATGGCTTGTTCCTTGTAATTTAAGAATCATTTCCTACTAATGGAAAAATACACTTTTGGTTGATAACTATTCATCGATGAAAAAGAAAAAATAGATACTTGTTTATGGGAACATTTAGGCATCTCACTTATACGCTCTCCCTTTTCCCTGTGTGAATGGCAGGCCATGATGAAAGATCAATTTGCTAACTATGTTGTACAGAAAGTATTGGAGACTTGTGATGATCAGCAACGCGAGTTGATCCTTTCACGAATAAAGGTCCACTTGAATGCGCTGAAGAAATATACTTACGGAAAGCATATAGTTGCTCGTGTAGAGAAACTCGTTGCAGCTGGGGGTAATGCATACTTCTCTTTGCTATTACTTTCACTTCGTGAATCTATATCTCCCTTTGTGCTCAAAAGAAAAGCCACCTTTTGGATTTTACATAAGTTCTACCATCATGCGACTTCTGGAGTGCATGCTTACTATTCCATCTTTTCTGCATGAACTTTGCATAAAGCGATGGTGGTTCTGTTTCTACGAGCTTATCCCTTGCATTTATATTTCTAGTGCCTCCTTTTGATCTCCCACAGCCTCTTTAATACTTGGCCAGTCTAATGGGTTTTTCTTTCTTTCTTTCTTTCACAGAAAGGAGGATTGGACTGCAGTCCCCATATTCCTCTTAGATGGCATAGGAACGAAGTTGTACAGCTAACTGAGGCTAGTGTGAGCTCCCTCTTTTATCTATTTAGTGGGCAGGTACAAGCTGGCTGGAAATAAAAATGTTGCTTGTACTGGAAACTGTACATTCTGTAGTTCGAGGTTATAGTTTATATGCCAAGCCTGAGGCTCAGTTGGTTACCATTACCTGCTGCCCCTGCACAGGAGATAAATGTCTGTACAAGCTTTTATGGTGTAAAGAGATGGTAAAGAAAAGATGCATATGTTACCATGACTGTACAAATGTAGCGATGCGGAGAGCTGTCAGTTGTCTAGGACTTAGGACAATCTTAATTCTCTTTGTTTTTTTTTAATTACTCATGGATTTTATAGTACATGATAGACAATTTTCACATGCAATTTACTTGTTTATGGACAAGCCTTTGGTTTTATTTAGCTTATGATATTCTGCATGGTTGGTTTTATGTATTGCTATATTGCAGCTGGTGTTTATGAAACTTGCCCAGGTGTTAATGCTTTTCTCTTATGCTTGTTTCGCCGGTATTTTCTTTTGAAAGTTCTTCTATTGAAACTTTTTCAAACTCTAGTTTGGTTTTGAAGTTAAAATTATTCGATTTCAAATGGTTTTAGGAAAATGCTGTAGCTTTCTTGTCACTCGCACACTAATGTGGCATGTCATGGTTTGGCCACTGTGCCATCCCAAGCTGATGACCTTACTGGGTGAGTAACCATTTAGGGTGTTCATTGATTATCCTCTTGAGCGGCTCAATGCATTTGGGGGTCTAAGATGAATTCATTGAGGGAGGTTTTTTTATCCATTGTCTTCGAAGCATATTTTGCAGTGGGCTGGCCTAAGATGAGCCTACCAGGGGAGGTTTTTTTTTATTATTTTTTATTTTGTTTTTGGTGGGACTGTTTCAGTTGCTTGAGTATTAAGCCAGCTTTGCTCTTGACTGGAATTTTGTTAAGAACCACCATGGGTAGCCAAGATCGTTCTTAAATTTATTGTGGGATCCCAAGGATGCAAAGATCTTCCTAGATAAACTAACTTCTCCATGGGTTTGTTCAATAAATTTTCCTACAATGTAGGTAAAGGTTTTTGAAGAATGAGGGAAAGAACTGCTCGAAAGTTACTAGAAACTCTATTCCGCCAAAACAGAGTTTTTGCTTAGAAGTTTGAGAGCTATGGAGCAAGGTTAAAACTAGCTGTCTTGGTACCATTATGCGTTATTTAATTCATATCTTGTTATAATAGAGGCAACGTGAGGCTAATAGCTTATGTTTCATAACTTAATCTCAAAAAATAATATTTTTAAATTGAAATCTTCATGCCAATTTGGAAAAAAAAATTATTTAATTTGTGTATGGTGACTTGAAAAGATCATAAAATTATAATCTTAATGGGAACTCATAAACAAGTAGCATTGCATTTCCACATAAGCTTATTCCAATGCTCATATATTATTAATTTTTAATGGTTTTGGAGGAGTTCCGTTAGCTGGCGTAGATCGGCGTTATGGGTACCCCCGTGAGGGAGAGACGGAGATCGTCAGATCGGACCCGGATGGAACTAATGGACCGTCAAGATTTGTGCCCGCTGAGGCGTGATGTCGCGGATGGATATTGATTGGGACATCATCATGTCCCTCGCTGACTGGCAGTATCAATCTGACGATCGTGGTCTTGGAAGTCAACGTTGAGCCGTATGATCTTGATCAAACAGTAGAAGTTCTCCACTCTCCCGAATTCGGGGAAAGGCGGTTTATTCGCCGCTATAAATCGGGACCCTTCTGCCGGCTTCGCTCCGCAGGGCAAAAAAACTAGGGTTTGATAGAGGGGAGAGAAGAAGAGATCGTTTCATCCGTTCCTAATTTGATTCTTCGCGAGTGATAAGAATCGATGGCGAACGATGGCTTGAAATGGGAGGGATTGCTTAAGTGGAGCCTCGGTCATGCCGATGGGACCAAACCCTCCCACAATCTCAGGTATTCTACAGTTTAATTCTTAACTTCCTATTCTTTAGTTTGAGGGTTTAAGGTGTACCGGATCTTCCTTGCTAATGTTTTTTTTTCCTCCTGTTCTTAGTTTTTCAAGTGGCTTTGGTGAAGATTAAAAATTGTTTTTTTCGACTTTCTAGAAAAACTTTTTACATCGATTGGTGTATGTTTGAGCTTTATATATATATATATATATAAATGTGTTGTTTTAATTGTTCGAGGTCAGTGAGGAGGATCGGAACTGGTTCATGGAGGCGATGCAAGCCCAGACGGTTGATGTTGTGAAACGAATGAAGGAGATTACTCTTGTTATGAATACTCCGGAGGACGTTTTGGAGGCTCAGGGCGTCACGCCAGAAAATATTGAAGGTATATTATATGCACCGAGCTTAATTGTCTTTTTTGTATGGATATTAGTTTCATTATTAAGTGCTCAACTCGTTGTGTCATAGTTTTGGTAGGTGAAGAGATCCCCTGAAGAAAATAGGAAAATAGATCTTAAGAATTTTAGCTAGTAGCTTGGGGCATTCATAAAGAACTTAGGGGTTTATCCACTTGGATTGAACCCTGGCTTTCCCCTTTTAGGTAGCGTTTGGCGGCCTAAATACGATCACCAAGGTGATCTTAGATCATTTGTGATCCTTATTCTAGAGTAATTTGATCCTCGATGATCTAAGATCATCGAGTTTGGTATGCTATATTCCAAGATCAGTGAATCAAGATCCTCAAATATCCACAAGTTACCTATTTGGTATTTCATGGGAATCAAGATCACTGATGATGTAATACCAAAACTATCCCTTATATATTTTATAAAAATATTTATTAATCATATGAAACATATTATTATAAATCATTAATATATTTGTTAATATATTAATTATTAATGTATTTCATAAAATATATTTTTTAATCTACAAATGATCAATCCTATAAAAAATATATTAATTGCTATCATAGAATTAATATTTTCATTTAGACATATAATATATTATTATCGTAATATTAGTATTTATTTTGGTTAGGAAGATAAGGTAAATAGAAATAATAAATTAAAAAAATTCATGATATAAATATAAAGTATAATAATATGTTTCTATCATAACTTAAAATTATAATTGAATAATAATATGGCAATAATATAATTGATAATATATTACAATATAATATATATATCATAAGTACAATATATGTAATATCAATATAATACAATGTATAGTATTAGTATAATATATTAGGTGCATCGATATGTCAATTTTTTTGCTGGACTAAGTTATATTTTTATCCTGAAATTTCAATCCAGAATCACTGCTTTAGAATGATCTTGGATACCGGACTTCAAGGATGTGTTTTCCATCATTGGGTTGGTTGGTGATTTGAGAAGTGGGGGTGATTTGGGATCACTACCATGTAGGATCACAATGATGCAACTAAATACAATGATCTTTTTACCTTCACCCACGTCACCTTTGATCTTGGGATAATCACCCCATACATGAGTCTGTTTGCATTGTCCAAAGTAATGGGCAACTGAACTACCAAAGATGAATGCAGAAAAAGAAAGTGAAAAACAAAGGTTACTGGAAGCAACGAGTTATTTTATCACATTTCTCTTCTTAACTTATCACAAGTTTTTAAGACTTCCTTTTCTTATGCTGATTCAACAAGAGATGATTGCTTACTACTTCCAAGGGCGTGCGGCCGGTTGTAGGTTTATCTTGGTATATTCTTAGCTCCAATTCATGAGCATGAAACATGCCAATTCTTTTATTTCTTAGAACATACATGATTCAGATGCAGTCATTTACACAAAGAAATTTAAATATTCTCTTTAATCAAAAAGAGTAAAAGAAAGCGGGTAAGAGTTTCATTTCTTTAAGATGGATGTAATTGAACATAATTTTGGTTGGCATCCCTTGCTTTACTGTATTTCTGATGGAAACATACTTTCTTTGTATTTGTGGAAGATCTAAGGTGATTTCTTCTCCGCTGTTCAACTAAAGGTTTGCTTCTTGTCTTTTGGTACACTTTCAAGAAGTAAATGAATCTAGAAAGTATTGACATATTCCCTAGAAAGGGAAGGTTGGTTGACTTATGGGCAGAAGTTTAGGACCTGAAAGGCCGGCAGATGTCTATTTTCACTTTTCTATTTTTGTAAAGGCTGTTTTCACCTTTCACTAGGGTCTAATTTGGAGAAGTTATAGTGAATTGTTTTATTTTATTTATTTCATGTTTAGCTTAAGGGAAATAGTAACATGTGGGAAAAGGAGTGCTCTTTATATGATGAAGGTAATAGAAGACAGGATCCTTTATATGTGCCGTTCATCATTTTCTTTCCATGAAGGCAGTAGAAGATACATGACTAAATTTTCTGTAAAGCTAGTGTCTGCTAATAGATGAGGATCAAAATCATTTTTTTTTCAAAAAAGATGAAGATCAAAATAATGTTCACTTTAAAAATCAATGACAACTGGGTGGCATTAGGTCTATTGGTTTATTTTATATTTAGTTTAGAGGGAACATCAAGTTTGAGATTGATCAAAATATGTTAGACATAACAGACATCCATGGGTGTTTAAAAATGTATGGCTTTAGTTTATTCATTTTATTCTGTATCTGCTACACCATTTATTGTTGTTTTCCTTTTTTCTCTTCATTTTCTTAGACAATCAATAACCATTTGACTCATTTCTGCAGACATGTTGGATGAGCTAGGAGAGCATGTTGAATCTATTGACATGGCTAATGGTAAATTTCTCATTGTCTTTTCTTCCCTTTCTGTACATTGTTTTCTTGTCTTTTTGTTTGTGTCTGCATGCGCATGCCTATTTGCATGCTTATGGGTGGATTGGTTAAACATGTGATAAGGTGCCTGATGTTGTTAGCTGTAACTTCTGTTCTCCCCACCTTTTTTTCCTTGTTTTCTTTAAGAAAGAAGACCAAATGATTAATAAGTAACTCTTATGTTGTCTGATCCTTGGTCAAATCTTCTTCCGTCTTGTAAGAATGTTACATTTGCATTTTTAAGTTGATGTTCTACATGTAATGCCTCGGCAATTCTTTATGGCACAAAATCTCTAAAATTCGTAATTACATATCCTGGTTAATTCACTTTATATTTCTTCGGTTCAAGAAATGTTAACATAATAGTGCCTAGCTGCCTTGTCTGATTAGCGATGATATCTTGTTCCAGTTCTTCTTGATGTGAATTGCTTTCACTATTTTGATTGTCGTATCTGACTGGTCAAAACCAGAGGCAAGATATTTAAATGCATCTCCAAACTTGAGGCAATAAAATTTTAGTGAATACCTACCCAGCACCCTGTCTTTTGTGATTATAGCTAATGCGAGATGATGAGTTCTCCCTAATATTGTATGGTCTGGGTAAACACCTAACCATAGATTAGCTGGTATATTGCTTTGGTGAATGTAAACTGAAGAGTCAGAGATTGTTCTAAGTTTTAGTCCAATCTGAATTATTTTTATGCAAATATTGAAATATGACATGACTCATCAGATTCTTGTTTTTACTTTTTTTAAAAAATATGAATCACCCTCAATTCAGAACTTATGAGGAGTGAAATTGATCAAGTAGAATCTAATTTCAGAGAATTTCTCAATGCACACAATCAACCAAATACATAAAACAGAAAAAGAAGCTGAAGAATATCCAATTCTTGTATGGAATGATTACAACTTATCCAATTATAGTGTGCAGAGAAGTAAAAGTGAGACTTGCTAATGCATAATTTAATTTTGTATTGTAACTGTTTTGCTGTGTTTGCTGCATATTTTTTCTGTTGCTATTTTCTGCGAAGAGTCTGTTCTCCTGAACTTTCTGCAGCCTCACATTTAGAATCCTGTATATTGTTTATGGAAACTTTGTTTTATGGGCTATTTTTAACTGAATTGTTCTGGGAGAGTGATATAGGCATCGCTAAGAACATCCAATTTTGAAAGTTTGGTCCTTTGAGGTTTGCTTATTCTCTATAGTACTTTTATATGAATGCAACAGATCTTCACTCGATTGGCGGTTTGGTTCCTCTACTTGGTTACTTGAAAAATTCTCATGCTGGTATTCGAGCAAAGGCTGCGGAAGTTGTGACTACCATTGTGCAAAATAATCCCAAGAGTCAACAACTTGTAATGGAAGCCAATGGACTGGAATCCCTCCTGTCAAATTTGACATCAGATCCTGATATAACTGTACGAACAAAAGCTCTTGGTGCAATATCCTGTAAGTACCTATCATTGTTCGTATTATGTTTTTTTTACTTAGAGCAGAACATAGAATTATTTGTTCGATTTCATTATATATGCATTTGCTAGAATGATAATTCAAAGCGTTCTCATGTGTTATTCAGCATTGATTCGGCATAACAAGCCAGGGATTGCTGCATTTCGTCTGGCAAATGGCTACGCAGCTTTGAGGGATGCACTGCGCTCAGAAAATGTCAGATTTCAAAGGTACCTCTCTTTGATCCTTTATCTACTTGGCTGAAGTATGTGGATATTAACTGAGTTGTTGGATGCACTGGGTATCATGAGTAGCAATAGACTTTTTTTCCCCAGTTAAGGGGAGCACCATGATAGAGATTTATATGATTAGTCATAATGGCGACTTAAACAGTGGGGTTAGAGAAGGTCAATGAGTTTGTGGATCTCGTGGTTGACTCGAAATTAGCTGTCCTTTATAAATGCGAACATCTCGGATCTCCATTAATTTAGAGAGACGTTGAATAAAATGGATTTGGTTCATAATCTGTTACCTTTGTGCTTGTGCTGATATTAGATATTCAATGTTTTTTTAACCACCCTTTCCCCTCTGAGCTTTATCTTTGTGTTTGTGCTTATAACCAAATTATTTCATCAGGAAGGCTCTCAATCTGATTCAGTACCTGCTCTATGAAAACAACTCAGACTGCAGTCTTGTTGCTGAACTTGGATTTCCTCAGCTCCTGATGCATCTAGCTTCCAGCGATGATTCAGGTGTGCGGGAAGCTGCTCTAGGAGGCCTTTTAGAGCTGGCTTGTTGCAGGACATCAGGAAATAGTAATGCATTACCTGAAGAAGATAAGCTGAGACAGGTACTCCAAAGCCGAATTGAGGGCATCAACTCTATGAACTCTGATGATCTTGGGGCTGCTAGGGAGGAGAGACACCTTGTGGACTCCTTGTGGAGCACATGCTACAACGAGCCATCCTCTCTTCGAGAGAAGGGTCTTGTCGTGCTTCCAGGAGAAGATGCATCTCAGCCGCCACCTGATGTTGCTGGGAAGCTTTTCGAGCCACCACTTCGAGCATGGGCAGCACAACCCATGGCACAGTGTTCAAACTCCACGAGTGACAACAAGGAGAGCCCGCTGTTACTAGGCCCTGGAGCTGTGGATGAGGGGTCTAGTGCACACCACGATGGCCCTATTTCAAATGGTGGAACACTGGAACCTCAAAGCTGAGGGATGGAATGTTGTCTTTATTAAGAATGTATTGCCGTTAGTGCAACGACATGTATAGAGGGCAACATTCGAGTTGTGTACAATAGTGTTAAAATGTACCTTGCTTCTCTTATCATTAGCCATCATCTTACCGAACAAAAATCAGCCTTCAAATGTTATGGAACAAAGTTATTTGTATGATGAACTCATAATGTTATTATTAAGCTGTAAGGGGTTTCTTGGTTCTTTTTTGAGTTCTGTCATGCCGCAGGAATTGGATGAAGTGAGATAGCGCGTGGGAGATGATGGCTGTGATTGTATTTGATGGTGATTATTTTGTTATAGTCAATTTGGTTGTTATTTATTATAGTTATTATATTGATAAATATGCTCATCTCCTTTCTTTCTCCCGAAAACAGAGAATGCATGGTGTATGCTATAGGCTAGCACTCGGCATGTATATTGCGAGTAATAGTGCTGTGATTATTTTATATTATCAATCCTCTGCCCCGATCCATTTTTCTCTCGGGTATTTAGAGCACCGGCTCTGACTTGGTTTGGTATTCCTGGCGCCAAGTCAACTCGATTCCCCCTGCGAGCAGGATTGAATGGAAATAGAAAAGAATTGTATTTGAGCAGGGAGTTGTGTGTGTTTGTGTTTGTGTTTTTTTTCTTCTTCCTTTTTTTTGTGGTTTTTGGAGAAAGGGACGGTAAACCCACCCATGGATTTCGTGAGGATCATGAAAAAATCGAGGTTGAAGTACAAAAGTTTCAAGGGCTGCAAAGAAAAAGTAGCAGCAATCAGGGGAAACATAGGATGGTCGATGGAGCCTTGATTCCTTTTCCCAACGAGTTGAAGCCTCTGTAACCGGAAAGGTGGTGAAGCATGGTAGTCCTCAGGCTTTATTATTAAATATAATGTTGTTTTTTCAGAATTATTTTGATGTCTTGCCAATAATAATTGATGGTCAAGAGATTATTCTAAATTTATTGCCATCTGACCTCGGATTTAAACTACATTTACTTTTAGATAGTTTTTGAATAAAATTTATTTAAAATTTAATATTTTTTGTGCTCATATCCGTCCTATAATCCTTCTAATTGCCACCAATAAGAGCCTCTAGCGTGTGGGTTGATAATGTTGGTGGAGGAGTTCCATAGTTGACCAACTTCATATCGTGTGTTTTGGTCCGAGGGTGGTGCAAAGCCGATCATATTCATCTACCAAAAAAAAAAAAAAAAGCCGATCATATATCCGGTTTTCGAGACCTTGAGGCAGGAGGATTTTTTTAAATGGATAATTTGGATTAAGGGAAGGAATTTGTTCCGATAATGCGGTCGATGAACGAACGAGAAAAAAAAAAATCGCGAGTATTAAGAAAGGGAAAAGCTTTGCGGTATCCTCACCCGGCTGGGCGTAAAATGGATGATAATCTAATAATCTATCAAATGTGCTCAAATCCGGTTTGGCGCTCATTCCGGGTACGCAAAAAAGTAAAAGCGAGCGAAAATATCAACGGAAGCCCGTCACGTGTACATTTGGAAACGCTGACAGCGAATCCAAAATCATAACTTAAACTACATAAAAATTCCCAAACTAAAAAAATCCCTCGGAATCTGAGACCTCCCAAAATATCCAACCCACCCACCTTCATCGATCGATCAAACCCTAATAATTCCTCAACCATCCTTCTCACCGCGGATGGGGGAAGAAGCCGATTCCAAGGACTGCGACATGGTGGCCGGAGACGGCGAAGGAGACGAGGGGCGAGTCCTCGAGTGGGAGGTCGGCCTCCCGAGCGCCGACGACCTCATCCCGTTGTCCCAGTCCCTGATCTCGCCGGATCTCGCCTATGCCTTCAGCATCGCGCCGGAGCCCGCCCGCACCTTGCTCGACGTCCACCGCGCCTCCCAGAGCACCGTCTCCAGCCTCCGTCGCCACCCCACCTCCTCCTCGGCTGCCGCTGCCCTCAATTTCTTCTCTCCCTTCCCTTCTCTCTCCTCCGTTGTCGCCGATGACCCCGTCGTCCTCGATGGCGAAGGAGACGACGCCGAGGATGGAACCACCGCCACCGTGTCTACCGCCGGCGAATCCTCCTGCGTCCCTCCGGAGAATTCCGGCGACGACCACTCCAGCCGGTCCCTGAAGCGGCCCCGCCTGGTCTGGACCGCGCAGCTCCACAAGAGGTTCATCGACGTTGTCTCGCATCTGGGGATCAAAAACGCGGTGCCGAAAACCATCATGCAGCTGATGAACGTGGACGGGCTGACGAGGGAGAACGTCGCGAGCCATCTCCAGAAGTACAGGCTCTACCGGAAGAGGATGGAGGGGATTCCCGGCGTGGGCCTGCCCCCGTCCGACCATTTTCCTCACGAGCCTCCGTCACAGACGCTGATGCCGATGCCATATGGTGTCCCGCCGCCGCCGGTCCCGATGCCGGTCTTCGGCATTTCATTCCACCCCGGACATAGCGGTGCCAAGGAGATGATGCCGGTCGTTAGCCGACACCAGGCCGCTGGGGCTTATCATGGATTTGTTTCGCATCATCCGAATGGAGGAGCGATTGGGGACCAGCAGGGGGACTGGTCTGCTGGGAACAAGTCTGGTTCGATTGTTTTCCATCCACATGCTATATCTAATGATAAGTAATTGTAAATAGAAATTAAATCGGTACATCTAAGGGAAGCAAATGCTTCTCTCGATCCTTTATATTGCTATGATCGTTCAATACAAAGCATGAATTTGAGCTTTTACGAGCTTGGCTTTAGGTAACCCACGAGAGGTTTCTAAAACCTCAATACCGATAAAGTACCTCAACTCACCAAGATCTTTCATTCTGAACTGTTTTTGAAGGTGTGACTTAAGAGATGAAATTCCCAATATATCATCTCCTGGTTTCATAATGTTATCAACATAGACTAACAAAATAACCATATATGAACTATTCAAGAATTTTGCTGTTTGATATTGATTTAGGAAGCATAACTCACATTACATAGTTTGATAGGATTAGAAAGCCCATATTCTTGTGGTTTCAGTTTTCATGTGCTTTATTACCTCAAAAACCATGATGTCAGCCTTATTAAATTTGGTAGGCTGTGTTAGGGGGAAAAAATGCAGTTTTTTTTTTCATGTTTATCTATTGACATGAGATGCGTGGCCTTTTGGCCTTTGTTGCTTCATCCTTTCTCATCCCAGCTGTATAGACTGCAGATCTGTATTTCCCACTTTGGTGTGTTATGTTACCCTTTTCTCTTGAAACTGCAAACACTATGCCTTTGATGTTGTCAAAGTTGTGACCAACTATCTTCTCATGGATTTACTGATTTTGCATTGATGGAGCTGTGATGTTGTCGACAAACTTCTTTCAGTGCCACTTGATATGTGGTGATTTTTCTTTTTATTCATTCGATCTTTACTTATTGCATCATCTTAATTTGGAGTACTTGTGCTACATTCTTAATGCCTCTAGTCTTTGGCCATTTACCTTTCAATCCCTTATATTCTGGTTTGGTTTATGATCCTTAATTGCACACATGTTCTTGCCTTGATCTTATGTCTAATAAACTTTGTCAGAAATCTAGTTTCGAAATTTCTCTCCAGTTTTTAATTGCCCACTACGATCCTGCCACTTATTTGGCCAACTTTTCTTCTGTTTGTTTTTGTCCTAGTCTCTGTTCCATAGTTTGTTTCAAGTTGCTTGTTTGCCTAGTGCGGAACTCAAAATATATAAGCTGTGTTTTATGGAACAATCAATTTTCACCAGGTATCTCTGTTTTTTCCCAAAAAGAGAAATTACATCTGATTCCTGTAGGACAGTTTGGATGGATTTGAAAGTTCTTTGCCAACCATTTCATTGAACAGCTGCGTCATGCCCATTTCTCTGAATTCATCTGCTCTGCCTTGGGCATTATTTCTTCTCCTTGCTTGAAGCATTGGTAGGAATATCTTCTCTTCGCTTTTTAAGTAAATTGCATTCTTCCTACTCAATATTTGGTTAGATGGTTTATAAACATCAAATGAGATTTAATTTATACACATGTAAAATTCAATATGTGACCCTTAAGTGATGTTCTTGTACATTGACATTATTCGAAATCCATAATTTAGTCTAGGCTTCATTTCTTCTTTATCCTGTGGAGATATGAATGTTGCAGTGGAAATTCTTGGCTTATTCTTGTCTGTCATGGCTCAATATTCAATTCATTTTGTACTTGCCATTTCCTTGGACCTAATCACCATAAAGAAGACTACCAGAATACTTTGGTATTGATACTTTCTACATTTCACCTGTGTGACTGTGTTTGGATTGGTTACTTTTTATTATTTTGCTCCTATCTTTTTCTTTAATTTTTGTTCTTTTTTTTCCTGCCAAATGTCTACAAAAATTGCATAGCTTGCAACTTTGGTCAACTCCAGACTGGAGTTCTTCTAAAATAATTACTTGGGAAACTCCTCTTGCAAAAATATAAGTTGCTACACCATTTTAACTCAGTCTTCTCTCCCTCTTTCCTATGCACCAAGTTCGATCACTTTCAGGCCTGGCAACATCTAATGCTCTGTGATCATTGTCTCACTTGGTGTCATGTTCATTGTTGCTAATATAAGGTTTTGCAGGTAAGAGTAAATATCATAATGAGAAGGCTGTTATAGTTAATATGGAGAGATGAGCAACAACTAATCTCTAAAAACCTAAATTTCTTGGGTAACTTTCCTTTAAGTTTACTTTGTAATATAGTTGACGAGAAAAGTTTTAGCATATTGGTGGACTTTTTGATGCATTACTTGTGTGTTAGTGATCTGGCAGACTTTATATCCTTGCTAAATGGGTCCATGGCTTCCACACCTCCCTCTTAGATTGTCTAAATCAATCTTATCTGTAACTGTTTCTTTTCCATTTTCATATTTTTTAGAAAACCATACATGTAAGAGCAAAAAAAATTGACAGCTTATGATACTAGTACAGTTAATTATGTAATGTTCTTAGTCCTTTCAGTTTTGTGCATAATTCACTTAGCTCTTTCATTTTTTTATCATGACCAAATCTGATTGTTCAATCATGACTGTTTTTCTGGACTGTAATTGTATGTGCTTCAAAATATTGTTTAAAATCTCTGGATTGAAACCACTCAAAATTTGTTTCCATTACGTCCCCTGTATATCATAATTCTGATAATGGTCCTCTTCATTGATATGTTACGAGATGTTAAAAAAACTTTTGATTTTTGATATGAAAGAGAAGATGCCAAGTAAACGTGCATAAGTTGGTTTTGTTGCCTATAGCTTTCCTTAAAAAGGATCTTGAAAAAAAGAATGTTTGCCTATAGCTAAGATTTCTGAACCTGGATGGATGGATTGACATAAAGAAGACAGCTTAGTCCAATTGTTGCTATTCAGTGTTCTGGTTGACTTACCTGTATCCTCCATTATTTTTCTTAGTACAGTGCTTCAGGGCGCCCATTATGCACCAACAAAAAGTTCATTGTTCATATGCACATAAGGGGAGTTCTGTAGCATTACCCCTTTTTTTAATTGTGCCAAAGTGACTTTTTGTCTGATAATGACTAATGAGACGTCCTGAAGATGGGCTGTGGCAACTTCTATTATTTGCAGCTTCTAATTATTGAAAGCAATAACTTCATTCCAAGTCACTGCTTGAATAGGAAATATAATAAAGTAGATACCATATGTCGATCAGTGCTGCCTGCATTTCTGAGGTTTAGAGAGGTTTATATGCCTGTGTGGTTGTAAAATTGTCAAACAAAGAATAGGGATATGGTACATAAGTGGCAAATCTTTGCAAAATTTTAGAATCAATCTTTTACTTTGTGAGCTACTATTGGTTTCAGGATTATCTTTTCTTCTTCTTTTTTTTTCCCTTTGCTTAGATGATTATGAATATGGTTTCAAAAGTCCAACTTGATTGGTGCTGTATACCCAGTCATGACTGGTTCATACACTGGGTGTTTCTAAGCCCCAACAAGTCCCTGAAAATTAAAGGGCTAAAGTCAGGTGCTCTGATGACAATGGTTCATCTCTGCTTATTTCAGTTTTAAGAAGTTTGATCCAGTAGGGTGGTAGGTGGCCATACCAGATCATATTTAGAATGCTTGGTGTGCGTTAACTCATTTCTATCCATTTGGACTATCTTTGATTATTCTACACTACTTCTGTAAGTAACTTTTGTTCCCTCATTTTATAAGCTCTAAGATGATTCTGATTTTTAAGGTTTTTCCTCTCAGGTGTTGATGCTGGTCTCTGCTTCAGGTCCCAACAGGTATCTTCTTAGATTGCTACCTTTCGGCGCGCCATTCATATCAACTAACTAGTGTAAGCAATAAGCTCATTTGATCGCACCTTTATAGGCTAGATTTTAAGAACTGATTTTCCATCAGGGAAGTCAATTTAACAAAGACAATGTTGCATAACTAATAACAGTAATCGGCATAACTAGAAACTGAAAATACTCTGGGGATACATCTATAAAAGCCAACAGACTATATCTACTACTGCAACTGCAAACAAGCTGGTGTCACATCTCTTATCTTGGAGGAGGGCAGAAGGTGATTAGATATCGTGATGCCCTGCACATGTTCAGGCTTGAAGAGTCATCATAGGCGAAACTGTAAGCTCGCGGGCATATGGACTTGAAGATATGGGAGAAAAGCGTCGGCTTGCAACTCCTTGGAGAGCCATAGTTCCCAGTGCAGCAGTACTCATCTTTCTGCAGAGCCAAGCATGCGCTCTTGCATCCCACCACCTTCCCCTGCTTCAGCACTGCAAAGTTTGAAGGACAGATCATATTCAAGTCCACCTCACAGCCTGCCACACCGCACCCGATCCCTCCACCAATCGGGGACATTGTGACTGGAAGATTGAAGCCGTCGACCAAACTCACGTCATAGTAGTGAAGGGGGGATTTGGCAGTTCCGAATGTCATCTCGACAACCGTGCTGGGTGGCGTGCTGCCTACGCCCTTGCAAAGCAGTGCGCCGCTGCAGTCCCCAGTGTCACAGAAGCCTTTCCCTTGTTCATCAAAGAAACAGCCTTGCCTGCCCCATATCCTGCCTGACCATCCAGTGGGCACCGGAAAGACTGCTTCCTCGCCGACGCCGAGGTGGAAGCCACCGTCTTCTGGGGAGGGGTTGCCTGAGCTGCCAAGAATGCCGGGCCACACACTGTGGTTGCAGTTGTTTACCACAATGATTTGGATCTCACCTGCAACTGAGGAGAAACACAATTGAATTAGATACTACAGCTGTGAGCATGCAATCAAAGGTTTTGTTGATCCGAGTCTTACATGATAGAGAGATGGAGAGGCAGAGGCAGAGGAAGAAGAGATGTGAGCTGGAAGCTGGCATTTTTCTCCCTCTTTGATTTTCTGAAGTTATGGTATGATATGGATCTTATATTAGCCTGGAAGCTGATTTCGTTATCATGAAGCATGCTACAACTGCCTTAACGGTTTTATAAAGTGGACAGGCATGTTCCTATACTACCATTGCGCTTGCTTTTCCTTTCGTTCTTTAATTATTTATTTTCTTACTTTTACTTTCAACTTTTCCCCCAGTTTTAAGCTTTGCATATATTCCTTGCTTGGGGTTGGGTTTGGGTTTGTTACCTCTATGGTTCTCGGTATATGAAGTAAAAGCCCATGTCATGAACTGAAAGGAAATGTTGATCCCTTGCTTTAGGGGTTTTAATAATTGATCTTAGAGCTGCCTGTTTCTTAAATATGTGGTCATGCATTGCTTTCTTCAAATTTTTTTGAAGCCATCAGGATTTTTTTTTTAGAAAAAACAGAGAAGGTAGAGAAGTCAAGATATGTTATGGTATTTTTTTCTTAAAAATAAAAAGAATATTGGTGTAGTATGTTCCATGTCCACGACCATTGTTCAACCAAGAAATAAGAGCCTACCATGAAAACATGTTAAAAAATAGGTCCGGCTACTTGCAGTCCATGTTAGCATCTTTATTAATCCTGTATTGTTGATCTGCAGGATTGCTTGGGATTAAGAAGAGGGAAGTGCGTTAAACTTGTATATCGACCCTGTTATTGTGGAAGCCTTAAACCTTTCTCTGATGAAAATAAAAGATTTGTTCTATGTACGAGATGAAGCCTCTCGGACGTCAAGTATCAACATTTTGGTGATTTATTTGGGGCCTTAATGCCTGCTTTGGCCCCAGCGGTTTGGCAAAAACTGAGGTCTGAGTCGAAACTACGGCGCATAGAGCTAGAGCCCTTGTTCCGGATAGAATCTACGGTACGTAAAGCATCTAGCTGCCAAGAAATTTGAAACAATCGAAAATTACAACTGTAAGAATTCGGAAAAAAATATGCAGAGAATTTTTAGCCGTCTGCCTTTCTAATTTAACCTCTTCTACATTTCTAGAAAAGGTGAATGGAAATAATGGTTTCTAGAATTGGCAAATATGTTTTCTAGTTCTCCATGTTATTTGTGGAGTAAAGAAAATATTATGGATGAGGATATCTATATCAAAATTTTATATTGCAAAATGTTCATCTCTATCCGGACTAGGTCATTTGAAGATCAATACATCAATTAAGGCGTTGAGCAAACGGCTCCTTGCGATGGAAAGGATGAATTAGTTTGGCGGGCCCGATTTGTACATGTGAAATGTGTATCTTGAATAGATAAGAAGGCAGGGGAGTGCAGCGTTTTTCAGGTTATGCATGTATACCAAGAGGCGAACAGGGTTGCAAACTAGACTGCTAGCCCAGCATTCCGAAGAGGTCATCAGGGACTTTTTTCTCCATTTTTGGGCCTCTTCGGAATGCATTAGGGAGTTTTTTCTCCATTTTTGGGCTATTTTTTCACTTGTGATTCTGTTAGCTCCATCTATCCTGAAGTTGGGTGGTCAGCTATTGTACTTAAAAAAAAGAGGAGAAGAAGAAGAAGAAGAAGAAGAAGAAGAAGGGGGAAAGAAAAGCTGCTCCACCCTCTTCAAAATTCTAAAAAAGTTAAATTAATTAGGGAAAAAAAAGACCCTCTTCAAAATTCTAAAAAAGTTAAATTAATTAGGGAAAAAAAGAAGAAGGAAGGAAGGAAGAAGAAGGGGGAAAGAAAAGCTGCTCCACCCTCTTCAAAATTCTAAAAAAGTTAAATTAATTAGGGAAAAAAAATCAAGTATGCCACAACATGAATTTCTAACTAACTACATTTTTCTTTCCTAATCCCACCATAAAAAATATAAATCTTTTCTAAAATTCTGCTGAAGTAAAGCTTTTATAATTTCTCACTTATCCAAAAATATATTAATTTTTAAAATAATATACAATAATATATTTTAATATAAAAAACATATTATTAATATATTAAAAAATATAATAATATATTAATACAATATATTATTAATTCGAGGTTTGTGTATGTGAAATATCATGTGCGTAGCATAGATCTACATTAAGGGCTCGTTTGGTTCGCAGGAAAACGAGGGGGGAAAGTGTGGTCAACGGGAAAGTAATGAAATGCCTCTTGTTTGGTTGGAGTTTTCAAAGGAGAGAGATGGGAAAGTGGTATTCCTATGGGAATATGATTCCCACATTTCATGGAAAAGTCTTTCCCATGAGAAACATGGGAAAGTTACTTTCCCATGAGGTAGGAATCACTCCTTTTTTATTTTTTCCCAAAAAGACCCTTCAGCATTAAAGAAGCATTAAAGAGGCATTAAAGACCTAATTTTTATTAAGGGCATAATAGGAATTATATATAACTTTCCTAGGAAAGTGGATGGTCAACCAAACATAAGCACTTTGGAAATTAGTCACTTTCCCATGGTTAACCAAACATGTCAAAAGTACTTTCCTAGGTATCCTCTTTCTAGGAATCTGATTCCCAGGAATCATATTCCTAGGAGGGAAAATACTTCCCGCGAACCAAACGAGCCCTAAGAAATTGAAAAAGCATGTGTGTTCCACATGTAGAAAAATTGATCCTATCAAATTGTAAACGGAGCGTCTGCAATTGTTGGCCCAATAACGCCAAGGCTATGTACTCAGATTAGCATTCTACTTTTATGATTAAGGACGTTGGTTAATTAGCTAATAAATTTGGGACCGCATAAGCTATGAAATATTCTCTCAAACTGAATTGATCCTGTGGTCGGTATGTGTTCATCGAAAACCTATCCATGGCTGCGTTGTTAAGACCGAACAGTCTTATCATATATCCCATGGCTGTCTCTTTGAGAGGATGAGGCCGCCTCTCTCCACCCATCCCTCCTCTCCCCCCTTCCGTCTTCAACACCCTCTCTTCTTGCTCCCTCCTCCCACCCTCTTCCCCAAATTCTCCATCCCTGCCCGCTCCTATGAGGCCTGCTCTCACTTCTCGCCCCCGTCCCCGCACCCAAGAACAAGTCTTGGTTGGAGCCCTCCGAAGAGGAGGCGGGAGGCGAGAAGGCGCACCACCTATTCGACGGTGAGATCGAGCCGGAGGGAGTCGCCTTACGAGGTATTGGGCGTGTCCCCATCCGCAACCCCTGGCGAGATCAAGAGGGCTTACCGGAAGCTCGCCCTCAAATATCATCCCGATGTTAACAAAGAGGTAAGGCTTCCAATTCCCTCTTTTTTCTTACTTACAGTTCACCTCAACAACTTCTTTAGATTCTCCTAGAGAGCCTTGGATTCTCGATTCCTGGAAAATCTTTTTACTCACTCTCCCTTGCATCTGCCTGTTTCGTTCCGATGCTAAGATTTTTTATGCGAATTGGTGAAATTGGTTTTTTTAGTTGCTTTATAGAACTTTGGCAAGATTTCGTTATATCTATTATGATTCTTGTTTTCTCGAATTTTAGGAAAGTTCATCATATATACATATATATATATACATATATCATCCAGTGTGATGCAAGAGCTGATGATAAAAAATGTTAACTGTTCAGTAATGTTATGGAAAAATTTACATTATGCTAAACAACAGTTAGCAAATAGGACCTAACAGTTGCTAATCGTGTCAGCAATTCGATGGTTAACCTGCAAAAGCCAATGAACCGGAATGGTAACATGTACATCCACTGGACTATGGAGCATATCTAATCTCTCTTGCTGTCTGTATATTGTTCCCTTGTTCTCATGATTACTTTCTGAAGGCAACTTTTTTGTGTAATATATTTAACGTTTTTTATAATTTTACTTCATAAGTTCGTCTGGTGAATTGTTTAAAGCTGACACCATTTTGTTCTGTTGAGCAGGAAGCATCATCCAAAACTGAGACTAGACCTCCATTAGTGCTAGTATTATTGATACAGATGTTTTGACTTCTTTATGGACAATGTTTCCTACATCCTTGTCTACTTTAGATCTCACTTAGTGATAACAAAAGATCTCTTAAAAGAGAGTGTTAGTTCCGTAAAACTTGAATACAGTTGCCAGACACTAAAGAGGAAACTGCAAATATATGCATTGTTTTCAGACGTGTGCTACCTGCATGTTAACCTCCTCTAAAAAAAAATAACTCACTTGCCACGGCTGTCTCATCCTTCTGGATCATAACAAATGCTGTTTTCTTCTAAAAAGGCATGCGATGTGCTTGAAAGTTTTGGTACCATATATTCATTTTTATTGTTTTGCTAAAAAATTGTTTCTCTATTTTCTATTTTTCGTTTCTAGTTTTATTTTGACGAGACCCGTGAGTTACTAACTTGCTGGAAAGACTTAAGGTAATCATACTATACTAGATAAGAGACGTAATGCTTTGCCTTATCATGTTGATTATTTTACTGATATAGTTCTATATTGACTGTGATATAGGCAAATGCTCAAGAGAAATTCATGCGAATTAAGCATGCATACAATACCTTATTGAATTCAGAATCAAAGTTCAAGTATGGCAGTTACAGTTCAGATTATTCGAGAACAGCTGAAAGGAACAGCAGTACCCCAGAAGAAGAATTTTATGGCTTTGGTGCGAATCTTGGCTTCTGAAAAGTTGTCTGGAAATTTGCTAGATCCAAATTTAATTATATTACCTTAATTTTTTTAATTATTTTCCCGATATTGGATAAGGAGTTATTTATAGAAAGTAGTCCTTTTTCCTTTGCAGCATCATCATGAACACCATGATTTTTTTTTTCAATAAGTTTGCCGTCATACTTTAAAAATATGGTCACTCTATTAGCACTTCCTTTAGGATGTGTTATCCTCATAATTAATTGGAAGTCCTTATATAACCCATTTATTCTGCAGGCAATTTTTTGAGAGATGTTCAAATATCAATAGGTAGATTTTTCTCCTGCAGGAAACTGTGGCTTGAACATGTTATTCTCGCAGTTTTAGTTGATCAATCTTTTTCTTTCTACAAAAGAGCCAATTTTCCTTGAAGATAACCAGAACCTTGATGTTGCAGCGGATTTCTTTCGTGATCTACAAGCAGAATTTCAAAACTGGGAAGCAGGCATAAATTCAGAAGAGAAACCCAAGAGTCTGTGGGAGGAACTGGCAGTAAGTTCCAATCTGATAAACATTGTGCAATTATAAAATATGAAGTAATCCTTGTCCCTGCCTACCGAACATATTCCTATGCAATTAAAACAGAAAAAGCATTCGTTTGCTCTGAACTTGAAATTTTCATTATATATTCATCACTGTATGTTTCAGGACATTGGTGAGGAGTTTGTCGAGTTCTTAGAGAAGGAGCTCAACATCAACGATTCAAATTCTGAAGAAGAGAGTGGTGGTGATGACTCGCCGAAGGAAAACTCGTATACAAAGCCTAGGGAAGATAAAAGGAAAGATGGAAGCCAAAATGCAGGCAGTATCGAGAACAGCATCGATGAAATTGAAGCTGCTCTTGCTCAATTGAAAAAGGAGTTGGGACTCTAGTGGCATTCTCTGGAGTCACCTTTGAAGCATCTTCGTGGTAAAGAAGGAATTCCAAGGGAAAGACTTCCTCACCCATGATGAGTTTAGAGATATTGCTCGGAACAAAGCTGATGCCCAATCTTTTGCTCAAATGTCCACTTCCGGATGCCTTATGATTTTGCCAAAGCATAACAAATAATAGTGCATCTGCATTTCTTATATTGACAATATTCATGTAAATTCTTTTACAAATTGTACCATCCACTTCCACTTCCACTTCCAAGTTTTCGTTGACATGACTCATGTACCCGAGAATCCCAGTCCGCCTAAAGTTGTAACAAAAAGTTATTATTATCAAAATCATTTCTTTCAAAAAAAATATTGGTATCATTCCTAGTGTTACCTGGCTTTGAACATTATAGAGCATATGTAGATTTTTTAATTGATTTTCATTTGTATATCTGAAATAGATATTGCTAAATTTGAAATGGCAGCATAGCTGTTTTCTATGGATTCCAATGGTAAATATGAATAGAAATTCATCTCCTGGAAATCTGAGTCTTCTCACTGCTATTTAAGTGCGAACGCTTACCATAACATTATCTGAGATGGATGTCCGTTTCAAGCCTAACCTTCATGAGACTCCTACGGACCTATGAATCGTTCGCCCTGAATTGAATCACCCTTCAAAGTACTTTGGTGGGAAGAGAGCCTCTGATCATGGCTGTCCTCATGAAGATGTTTATGTGATTTAATATCGTCAAAGATACCGAGGATAAGGCCCTTGTTTCTAGAGTTGTCAGCGTCACGGAGCACCAACGTCTTGATGATGAGGGGGCGGTTAGCGTCTTGCGCCAATATAAGGATTTGCCCATGAAGGCTGCAGCCGTCGTCCTTCTTTATATATATTATTTTATTTATTTATTTATTTATTTATTTATATAATAGTGACTCACATAAAAAATTCATGCATGCATTCAAAAAAATCAGAAAAAAATATTTGACGAAAAGAAAAAGAAATAAACTTGAGACTCTATCAGATAAACTTTCTTGAATGATGCACAATATAGGAGGTAATACAGCCAGCAACACTGTTTCCTTTTTAATAGACATAAATGACTTAAAAGGAAATAAATCCTCTCGCAAGCCTAGAGATAATCTAAAGCAGACAGGTGCCGATCAATATAACTTA
This sequence comes from Phoenix dactylifera, assembly GCF_051530095.1. Taxonomy (NCBI): domain Eukaryota; kingdom Viridiplantae; phylum Streptophyta; class Magnoliopsida; order Arecales; family Arecaceae; genus Phoenix; species Phoenix dactylifera. The sequence goes on from NC_143197.1 coordinate 32,392,225, forward strand.
AAACAGACAGGTGCCCATCAATATAACTGTGTTGGCTCTGAATTTAGCCAATCACCATAGTCAGCCATCTTCAAAGCTGCAGCCTTTGAGGGAGTGCTGTCCATATTACTCCGAGATCAAACTACCAAACCCATATGGGCCATATTTCGAAAACGGAATCGCTTTGGTTGATGAACCGCTCGGTTCGCGGGGCCTCCGGGACCTAAAGCCGTTTTCACTTCGAACCTGGAGACGTGGCAAAATCTCGGGGACTGGGCTGGGGCCGCGGCGAATCTAATATTCCGATGTAAACGGCTTCCATTGTCTCTGCTCGCTCTTCGGTTCTTCTTGCAGCTTCCCTTTCTTTTCCCATCTCCCACGACCATGTTCCGAGTCGCGCTGAGGAGAGCAGCAACCAAAGCCCCAGCCCAGTCCCCAAGGGAGCTCGTACTCGCCTCGACGCCAGTCCTGAGGTCCTACGCGACCAACGGCCCAGATGGTGTTTCTCGCCAGATGATCCAGTACGCCCTCGGCCATGCTAGATCTCACAGATCAGGTCCCCTGCCCCTTTCTATCTTTCAGTCGAGTGTTCTTCTTCTTCTTCTTCTTTTTCTTCGATCCAATTTTGTAATCTTGTACTATATGTTTATATGTATGCAGGGGATTCGTATGCCCAAGCGATGCTCGTGCTGGAGCAAGGCCTGTCCAACTTTCGAGGAGGAGGAGATGAGGAGGCGATGGGAATGCTGATGCTCGCCATGTCGACTTTGCACTACGAGAGGTCACTCCTTTTATTTAAATTCATCATCATTTTTGAAGCGGGAGTTAGAAGAGAGTTTTGATGATAACTGGTCGCTTATGCTATATAATGGATCTCATGTATATGGGCAGAGGGCGGCTTCGAGATGCCTTTGAGAAGCTCGAGATGGTTCGCCAGCTGAGGCGCACTTCTTTAGCTCTTAAAGGTGATTCCCATGGCTGCTTTCTGGAAGCTTTTCATATGATTAACAAAAATGAAATGGATAAGCTCGCACCGGCTATGTGCTGTTTGTTGAAATGCTTTTGACTGATTCTCTTACCTTTTTACCTTCGTCAGGGTTTGGTAGGTTCTCTACATGCTGTTTCTGTGAGAAATTTATGAACTGCTCCGTAGTTTTTTGGTATATTTGGATGCGATAGAGACCAAACAAGTCTCCCATCTGTTTTCTTGTTTGGTCAATCGGTCTATCATTTCGATTTGCACAAACGGTGTTGCCTTACTTTACAAATTACAAAGGAATCATATGTAGGGATCCATCCTGCTGTTCCAACATCCTACAGAAACCTTGCACATGATTTCTCACCTAGTTATTGGCACTAAGATGCATCCCATCTTTTCTTTTTTCAAATGAATGTGCAGTGGCAGCATGGGAAGCTTTGATCGGGCTGAAGTTGGAGCTGGGCCAGGTTGGTAAGCACGGCTATATATAGCGTCTGTGATGCTTTAGGTTGGATTTATTTGATGGTTATTTTGCCATAGGATGTTCCTCCATCAGTGCTCGCAGATGATTTCTCTCAACTGTCGAGGAAAAGCATGGAAGTCAGCGTACCTGAATTGCGGGCTAAAGCCATCAAGGGACTTGCTGATCTTGTGAATGGGGAACTCCAATCAGGTTTCTGTTTTCTTTGGGGGAACCCTTGTGACTTTCTTGAAGTTCCCCAAGAAAAACATTCCGACTCTTTTATTAGAAAGAAAAGCAAGATTAGGATGGAAATGATTTTAATTTTCTGTGACAGCTGAGCTGCTCTTTGAGGGGCTTCCAGACTATAATGTGCGAGAGGGTCAAGATCAAATGGGTATGTTATGCTTCGCAGCAGCAATTCAAGAGGCAATTTTTCCTCTGGATGCCGAATTCATGCAAGTTATTATTTTTTTTCTTGATATGCAGGAAATGTTGCTCTTTCTCATGGGGAATTTCTTCATTGCACTGGGAGCTTTTCATCGGCAAAGAACTTGTATGAGAGGGCGCTTCAGATATCAGAAGGAAAGGATATATCGAACAATTTGTATCTGTCTTCTGCCAACATGATCCCTGAAGAAGGTCTCCTGGGAGCTACATGTGCATTAGGCCAGCTATTGTCACATTTGGGGTAAGGTTCTTGTGGTTAACTAAAGAGTCACTACTTTAGTCAACATTTTTTAGCTTACATTCTGCATATATGATTCACCTAAAGATTGTATCTCACTTTTACAATGCAACAATACAATCATTGTGATTTTTCTTACTGAGTTGGCTAATGCGGTCTTTCTCATTCAGGAAATTTCAAGAAGCGGAGGAGTTGCTGACCAAGGCACTAACTAAAGCTGAAAATCATTTTGGTTCGTCATACTTAAACTTCTCAGTACATGAACTGTAGATTCATTATAACATTTGGCTATTTTTTAGTTTGAGTTCGACTTGCATCACATGTTATTCTTCGACTCAGGATCAACTCATCCGAAGGTTGGGATTGTGTTAACTTGCATAGCTCTTATGTTTAAACATAAAGCAAAGATGGAATCTTCAAGTTCTATATTGATCCAGGAGGTTAGCCTGAACCTTGACATACAGTTGGTAGTTGTGTCTTTGCAAATTCAGTTGTTGTTTTTCCATAGCTATAAATGTGGCCAAACCTGGTTAGACATACAGCATGGCTTCACCTTGTTTTGCGCTATTGGTTTTTACTTAATTGTATGCCATGATTATCTTAAATTTGCTCACATGCTCTCCACTAAGCTGGGTTTAATTTATATGCAAGCACCCAAGTCAAAGAAGCTTGTCATTTTTATTGAAATTCAGTATATTATCTACTTAATAACTTGTTGATACTGCCAAATGGCAGGGATTATATAGGAGGGCCATTGATTTGCTAAAAGCTCCAGCCTTGGATTGTGAAGGTATTTCAATTTCCACTGCTATATCCAATTTTTCATTACACATCTGCATGTAAGAATTGCTTTTTCAATGGTGGATCATTGCAGATGCTGCAGTACAGGTGGATGGAAGAGACATTGTTGCCCTTGCAAGAGGTAGTTCTTTGCACCACCTTATTTGCCATGTTCATAATATGTAGGACCATTGCATATAAGCAAGACATTATGAAGGATTTGGGTTCTTTCATGTCAATGGCAAGAAAGATCATAGAAGGGGGGACCGGGGGGGGGGGGGGGGGGGGGGGGGGGTGGAATCAACTATAGATGACCTCTTTCTAAAGGTTATTTCTTGCTGATTGAAATTCTCTGTTCATTTATATTTTTAAAGTTTATTGAAATACTCTCAACCCCAATCTGTAGATGCCCCCCCCCAACTCTGACCAGGTTATGATACTCCAAGTGACCACATGATTGTTGTTTTATTCGTCCTGGGATGCTAGAAGTGGATATAATGTAGGAGGTGTTGTTAAATATTAGCCAGTAACACAGAAACATGTAATGTATCAGATCCAATTTTTTTGATTGATTTTGAAGTCCTTGAGTGCTGCTATTGGCATGGGCATGTTAGTGGTCCACTTCCTGCACCCTGAACTTCTCTGTTCCGCTTACTCTTCCTTCTCCTCCTTTAATCATCATTCCTTTAAAAGGAGCCACCATTTTTTTTATTATGCACATGTATTTGATTTTATTTGACCTGTGATTGTTGGACCTTTGATTTATCCCAGAGTATCAGCATCTGACAATTAAAAATATGAGGGTATCTGTGTCATTCAGATACAAAGTCTGCAAGAAGAAATTTGTAGATAATCTGTACTTAACACAAACCTGCTCTGAACACTTGCACACAAGCCTATGCATCATGAGATGTAACGATACCTTTCCTTTTAGACAATTTCTGGATGATCCTTGATCTCAACTAGAACATCCTTAATATGTATGAATTCTGTGGAGGGCTTCCCCTATTATGAATTACATCTCTTTATTGGAACCCCTCTTCTTGACTAGCTTGTGCAGGCTTTAATAGCTTGTAGTTAGTGTGGGCCTTTAGGTCCTTTCTTACAACATTACGTACTTCCTAGCAAAAGATTTTTCTCCATTGTTAGTACTTGTTTCGGACCCTGAGGTTTTAGAAAAGGTTCAACCAGTTTACGTTTTTCTTGGTATCTTCAGCATATGCCCTCTCAACTTTCTTAAAGTTGTTTGCGACATTTTTGTTACCGTCCATATGCTTGTGATTTGCTGCTTTGTAAATGCTTGCCTCTTAATAAGTATTGGGTTAGTTGGTCGAAGGAGGAACGATACTTAAAGATGACCTCTCCAATAGCGGTTGTGAGGAAGTGTATGCAGAAGGCCATTGTCGTAATAAAACATTTTTATATAGTGAGCGGTGAAATATGGCTTATTTTAGAACTAGTTTGTTATGGTTCATCTGAGCTGTATCATGGAAGAGGATTGCTTTAAGCTTCCAGTTTATGGCAGCATGTTTAGAACTTCACATGATCAATTTTAATTTTTATTATGTAGTAGTAGTAGAAGAAAAAATACTAGATGATGGTAACATGGTTTTTCTCTTTGATCTGCCGATAAATGTAAAAGACTTTTGTTTCAGTAAAGATGCTTGCGTTTAGATGATAGAACAAATTGCTTGATAATAAAAATAAAGCTTATAGATTTCATGATAGATTTGGAAGTCTATAACTAATACGTATTTATTTTATAGAGTATTGTTTTTTCGTAACTTCTACATTTTATTGATATAATAATGTAGTTGGAATATTAGGGTTTATCTTAAGGTTTTGACTAAATAGTGTTATTGTTTAGGTGGATATGCAGAACTGTTATGCATTCAACAGAACAGAAAAGAAGAAGGTGAACGAATGAGAAAGTGGGCCAAGACTATTTGGAGGAACCACCGTTTATCTCTCGCCCAAGCGCTTGATTTTTGTGAACCGCCAAAAGCTCCTGTTATCGACACACGGATTGGTAGAGTTATATGATTACGAGTAACAAAGGCTATATAAATACAGAGTTATATGATTACGAGTAACAAAGGCTATGTAAATACAAAGGCCTACTGTATCTCGCTATCGGCATTTCTGTGTACCATTGTTTTATACTTTGTGGTAGATCTCTTGTTCACTCTCTCTGTGTGAAGCACGAAACTACGTACAATATACAATCTTTGTGGTGTTGTATTTGCAATTAATAGATATTTTTTATCATAATTTTTTCATGTACTAAGTTTGACATATCTACAAATATATCAATGCCCACTAATATCTCAGGCTCATTAGTGCATGTGTAATTAAAAAATAATACAAATTACAGGTTTTTATATGCGGTTCACACATATTCCATGATTATTTTTTTTATTGTCTATTTCCATCAAGCAACAGGCCTAAATGTGCTCTGTTTTCATTATCATTAGGCTATCATGATCAAGTGGCGACGCTTGATATAGGTAAAAAAGCAAGCAGGAATTTGACGAGTGCCCATACGCAACTTGCCTCACTCAAGCTGCCTCTCGGTTTAATCTCGAGATGACCCAGTTCCATTATGATCATATGCAAGACTAAACACATGAATAATGATATGCTCATGCACGAAATCTACATTACGAAAAACCTTAATTCAACTCCATTGTGACGAAATGCAGGCCCATCTTTACATGGGTATGCTGTCGTGAAAGTACTTCCTCGTGCATAATAGCCGTATTCCATCATTAATTGTCCCACAATTTATGACAGTGCTCTCTTGATTCCTTTATATATTAAAGAAACTGACAACTAACGATCATTTATATGAAAAAAATTCTGCCGCAGTCCTTTTACGCTGCTTTTTCGCTATCAATTTCTAATTAGTTATGACAAGTTCATTGATCAATAAGTGATCGAAAGCACATTAATCATATTACTCGATGAAATAAAATGCATATATTTTTATATATATGCTTAAGAAGAAGAATACATTACTCCGAATAATGAAGAAGAAGGATACATAAGCCCACAAAATGTACAAAGAATTACTTTTGAATAAAAATAAATGCTCTTAATAACGCAGAAATGTCACACAAAAAGTTCAGACAGCTGATGCATGACTCTTCTGCTGCTCCTTGGATCGGGTATCAGGGAGAAGTGGGAGGGTGCATATCAGGAGTCTTCAACTTTTTGGCATGAAACATTTCGTGTTACGGTAGCATTGCATCCAATCTATGATTACCTTGGATGATCATACGCTACAATCACATACAGCGAGTGCATCCAACGCAGTGGTGCATCGCGTGCGGCTGTCGATGATGATATCCTCTTAGCCGTTCGATCTTTGGCTTGTTTGGAGCTTGGAGCTGCCTCCGAGGCACAGCCGGAAAAGAACCAAGGAGGCTCTGCGTTGCAGGCTAGCGCATGGGAATGACGGACACCGGGCTCCACGGGCCATCGTTCTTGTTTTGTGGGCCCATGATGCGTCGGCCCATGATCTTATGACAGCTGTCCACGTCATCCTAGCCCGAAAAAGAAAAAGAAAAAGAAAAAGAAATCATGACAAGCTTAAACTACGATCTTGGTTTTAGTTGGTTTGGTAAGGATTGAAATCTTAATCTTACCATGCGTTCGACCGGAATCAGACGGCTGAGGGTCGAGAGATGAGCATCGGTCTGCACGACGCACCTCATCGCTGATACAGCGACGGTGGACGCAGCGAAATCCACGAACGTGGTATCTGTACCGTTGAATTTCGATCACGTGGTTTCCCAAAGACTGGATTTTCTTATCATGCCGAGGTGGGGGGTTCGGTTAGTTACCTAATAGGGCGCGGAGGAGGAGGTGGGTGACGCGAGCGGATTGGGAGGCGTGGGTGCGCCACGTCAGCAAGTGGACGTAGGAGTATGGGGTGACGCAGGAGAGACGCCAGTCCAGGGCCTTGAGGACCGTCAGTTCCATCTGCTGGACTATGCTCGGCTGGAACCGATGGTCCAGATCCTCCGTCTGTTTGTAAGCACGTCGACGACGATCGATTAATGCTTCTTCTTGGGGAACTCAAAGAAAGAAATGGATGTATAGGATTAGAAATGGAGGAACCTGGAGATGATGCAGGGAAGGGACGTCGACCTCGTCCAGTTTGGAAGCAATTGAGAGGCAGGCAACGGACAGCAGCTCTGTCATCCAAACTTCCCATCTCTGTCCAAGATGATGATCATCATCATGGAGGACGTCGATCGGCTAAATAAAGTTAGATAGCAAATAAGGAAGTCTGGGAGGACGCACTACGTACCATGGGACGATTCATGGAGAAGAAGCGGTCGAGATAGTTGACGGCGTTAAATGCTGTTCCAGTGGCAAGACCAAGTCGGCTGCAAACCTAGAGACACAAGAAGGTAATACTAGCGACAGTAGTGGTAGAGGTAGTGCAACATGATGAGAGCTAGCTAACACCCACGGTCAGAAGTCAGAACTGGAATATGATCGCATACCAGGATGATGTATCTTATGGCTTTGGTTCGGGCAGTTGATAGATGAGCGAAGTGGTGGAGTTGCTTCGAGTACCCGACGCATGGACCATACTGGTGCTCCCTGAGGATGTAATCCTGGAAGGCTTGGCTGCGTTCTTCATCAGTGATATTGCTGTAGGATAGCGGAGGAGATTCAGGGAAACACGAGTAGCGCTGTCCGCGTTGAGCTGCCACCGGAGAAGGCGCGGGAGTTAGAAGAAACGGCTCTTCGTCGCACAGCAGCTCTAGACTGCTGCTCTCCACCATCCTCTCTCTCTCTCTCTCTCTCTCTCTCTCTGGGGGGATTCTTCGGGTTTTCGATATGTGATTGATCGGGGTGAAGTGGAGGAGGTTTCTCGCGATCGATCTAGAAGGTATAAATGGAGGAAGAGGAAGAGGAACCAAAGGATGGTAGTTCTCAATGACGAAAGGAACTGAGGATGATGCAGCCTTTTATAATTCTCGGGTAGAGAGAGAGAGAGAGAGAGTTGCAGTGTCTCTGAACGATGTGTACGGGATCAGATCTGCAAAGGCCCTTAACGGTTTTTCGAAACCTGCGGCTGACTGTGTGAGTACGCTATCCTGACCTCTACTCTCTCGGTTTTGGTAAATATCTCTTCTGTGCCTGATGCATAAATTCTAGTAAAAATATGAAGGATAAAGGACGCGGAGTGCAGGGGAGGAGGTTATCCCCTGTAGCCCCCTCAACCTCACGTAACGCGACGTGCGGGTGGTGGGGTCGCGCCAACCGACCATCAATCGAGGCGCAACACGAAGGAGCACTGGAGGTGGGCTGGCCCAAGTAAAAACGGGGGGTTGGTGGTTGGTGGGGCTTTAAAAACGGGGAGGGTTGCCCTCATGAGGGAGGGTAAATGCTGAGTGTCTTCTTTTCTCCTCTCTATTTCACCACTGGCGTGACGGTACACGAGGATGGGCCCGTTCTCCTCCATCTCTCATAATTCACCAATTAATATGCTGATGATAAAGAACTTGTCTGGATGATCGGCTGCTAGCTAGATCTGCACCTCATCGCATCCCAGCCTAGCTCCTACCATGGAAGTCATACCAAAATATAAGTAACCGGCATTAGGTTAATAACCATTCATAGAGAACATGCATGATGTCCAACCTCGTAGCATTTCTAATTGGACCAGGTCTGTTCTGAACTTTTGCATATCTAAAGGCTACAGCTGAGATATCCCGTTCCCACTTGATAAAAAAAAAAACTATCCTTCCTGAATGATGATAAAACTGGAAGCCATGCCGCGGTCATGGTGGTGGCCGGCGGAGGACCCTCCCCTGTGAATAGTGCGAGGTAAGGCTACAAATTCACACGCGGGGAGGGGAGGTGAACAGCCAGGGACCATTCACGCAATATGCTCTGCTCTACTACAACACGTGAACCATATAATTCCTCGGTCGCACTACCGGTTGCTCTGGTTTCCATTATTCGAAAGCTCTACTCCTTTCCGACGCAGCCAAACAAATTGATTGCGAATGCTGGAGCCCGCCCACACGCCACGGCAGGTGGGTGGGCCACAACAAGACCACTGATGAGCGGCAGCCCATAACATCATCACATCATCGACAGAAAGCACAACATAGAAAAGACACATGACTAAAGAAGAAGTGCATCCACGGACTGCTTTGATTCTCTTAGTCCACTAAGATTTTTGGGGGTTTTCCGGTGTACAGCAATCTCCACTAATTTCTACAAAGACAGAGAACAGAACTGTTCTTTTGTATAACAATCTCTCTAACATAGACGCCATACTTGGCAGTACAAATCACAAGCCAGGTTTGGGGATCGAGCTGCTCCAACTTATTGCAAGCATATTTCGAAGATTATTCTGATACCCACCTTCTGTCAGGAATTTTCGAACCCTGTAGCTGAAATCCTTCCAAGCCTATCGACCGGCAACCTAAAAACAGTCAATTGCAATCCTTCATAGGCTTGCACATAAATCAACACTAAAGACATGGGAAGTCTTCCAAAAAATTTCATCCATTTGCCCACAGGTATCCCCTGCGGCCTCTCTAATAATAACAAGATCTTCAATCCAAGGCAATGCCAAAAATTATGTTCAACGTAAGGTTGTTTGCTGAATCAATTATCTGAATAGAGCCATGAAGAAGCACAAGTGATTGAACATAATACCCTTGGGGGCAAGTTCCTAAATCCAGCTCTCCTTTCCAATGTTAGCATTCCTGCTCGTCTCTGGCATCCTGGCATGCTACAATATTTCTCTTTCCTCCATCCGACCAGTCTACTCTGCAGCATGTACCAGAATGATGCACCAAAAACATGCTGACAATCTATGCCAAGCTACTTTGCATCAAAATTATCTGAGTCTCAGATTTATATATGGTTCCCATGCTCATGCATCGCGTTGATTTAGGGTTCCAGTGGCCTTGACCTGGATAAGCTTGAATGAAGCTTCAAGGATCAGGATAGAGATAACAATTCTTGCTAGCCTTCAAGCGAAAAATTCACCAAATCCTTTGGCCTTCCATCTGATATCAGCATCAATAAATTCTGCAATTTTATCAGAAGATAAATGTGAAGTGAAACGGTTTGTAAAGGATAATCAAATTAATTAAAGATATCCTTAATCATATAATAGAAATAAAAAATATGCTGTGAATTCGTTACATGTTGTGAATTCATTCACTTTCTACCAACTCATAGTTCAGGTGAATTAAATAACTACTGAACTAATGAATTAGGGAACTACCAATTGCAACATTTACCTAATTCATTATTTTGTGTCCACAATTGTGAGTTCATTTAGTTGAAGAAAAATATATACTCACAAAAATTAATTTCCAATACAATGATTCTGCTACTATCTAGCTCATGATTTAGTCAAATCAGCTTAGAAGTTATAACATGGCAGTCATTACTGTAGCAAAACAAGGACGAAGAAAGGGGAAAGAAACATATCACAAGAAAAATGTTGAGAAAAAAAAAGGTCCGGGATGATTACAACCTTGTTTAAGCAGACATAACTCATTATTTCATCATACACATCAATGTGATGATTTTACTTATCCCCAATACAATGTTTAGGTAGCAAATAATTTATCCAAACAACTAGTGGTACATGTCAAATCACATAATCTTAGGTTACAGCTCCCCAGTCTATTGTTAGGCAACTGCTAACACCTTCTGAATATCTTGCATAAAACCTTCTCAATGGTGCTCAAAAGAACAAGCGGGATACTCTCATTGATTTGGTGACACCTTAGTATAGATACTCGGATAAGATGCAACCTTGATTATTTTTCAATGAAGGAATCTTTATCTTACATGATGATTCTCATTTTGCAAGAACTGGTCCCTTTTCACTTCATGCAAGCATTGTTCCCCCTGTATCACCTAATGTGTTATTTAGCTATTTTCTACATAACATATATGACAAATGCTGAAACCTGAGGTTGCCCTTAATAACTCCGAGTCCAACATCTGACAGGGACTATAGGCTATCTTCACCTAGTAATTTGTAATCATCAAGTTAAAAATGGTCAGTATATAGAATATTTGGAGCTCTCTTCTCAATAAAGAAGGTATGGAAAAATTACATGATTCCTTTTCAAATATCTTTAACAATGTAGCTAAAATGTGATAAAGAGTCTGCATGAGAGAAGGACCATACCTGCTGTTTGGGTCACAAAAGAAGGCACCAACGAAGCCATGACTACAGCAAGAGCAAACATAGGAGCAGCCTGTGATGGCCAACATACAACCTCTTTCCAACCATGTAACATGTGGGAGGAAGCATAAATAAGAAAAAACAACAAACATGTGAATAGTTAATCCAGCAGAATAGATATAGCACCTTCAGCATGAAATTATATATGAGGGAAAAAAGTTGATCTTGTTCAAATGAATGGTAATTATGATATGAAAATATTAGAATAACAGTATGAGAAAATTTTCAAAAAAAGCAAAGACATCGTGAATGCCTAAAAGATTCAATATGGTTTCCATTCTAAAGAAACTAAGGGGAACTGAAAGAAAGATAAGAATTCTCTGCATTGACAATTTATCCATCACAGAACATAACTGCCTTGAAAGAAAAGTGAACACAGGATAAAGATTTCAATCATTGGATGGGAAGGATGACCCCTACACTAGTAAGCAATTGACGGAGATTTCGCCAAGAACCCAAAGAAAGATAGCTGAATTTTTAGTAAAGTAGTATGGATTCCAAATTCGTATGTCAGAACTTTCTGATGAACCTTAATTGTAAGAAGTAAGTTTAGTTATTAGTCCATTTACCTTGGGAAAGAGAATTAGTAATTCCAAAAAAAAAATCAACTAAGAAAATACATAATATGAATTAGTGGCTTCTGTTTAATGCTATAATCAAGAAGATATGATAGTTACTAAAGGTCAAAGAATCTTGCATATGAGAGGCCAGCAGAATGAATTTCTTAAAGCATCAAAACATAATATGTATTATATTGGGGAGGGGGAGGATGAAAGACGACATGAAACTATATACAGGTGGCAATTTAACAACTGTTTAAACAATAAGAGGCCCCAAATGAAAACAATACATAATATATTCTCCTATAAACTGAGACTTTGCAGGCATTTGTATCTGTGATGTATCTCTGAAACCTGATTGAAAAAGCTCAGTTAGTAACATTTTTGGGCCATACCAAGTCCCCCTGTGACTGTGAAAAAGAACACACCATCCAAAATTGTTAGGCAAGACCATCATGCCCAGATGTATTGTAAAACATTGCAAAGAAACCACCATCTGCAAGCAGAAACATAGAACTCTTAGGTGCAAAGCTGCGAGACCAGGAAGTGGGGAAATTACTCTATTTTCTTCCATTGGCAGAAGAATGACTGTCTTATTCTTTGACATATCACTCCAGTTTGCATTCTATCAGAGAAAGAGCCTTGCCACTTCAAGCATCATGGAGCAAGGAGACCTGCCGCTCCACCATGCATCCACCTCCCTGGCAGAGAGGCAGCCCCACTTCCAAAACATAACCACAATACCATCATCAATAATGAATGTAATCCCAATGCAAGATGCTACTCTAACTGGTTCTCTTCCATGCAAAATATTCAAATGCTGAGATAGGCTACTTCAAGTACTGATGCAAGATATACCTAAAGAATAACCACAAAAAGTCACATAGAACATAGAAGAGTGAGAGGGTCAAGGTGGAAGAAATCATGCAGCATTCCTCAACTAAAAATTTCAACTTTACTTTCACGGCTCAATATATCTTCGTTCATAAATAAGAGAAGCAAAATCTTACCCTTCATCTAAAAGTAATATCAATCTTTGAACCTGACGTTTCAAGACCCTAGAGATGCAACCACTGATCCAACACCTTGTCTAAAAGCTCAAGGAACTGATTTCAATCCAGATTAGATAAAGTAAACTCAAAAAGTAACCTAGAACTTGAATCCCAGCATGAAAACTGGACACGCTAATACAATTGGCATCAATGCATTAAAACAGTGTAACAACTCAAAAGAGGGAAACTAGATAATGAGCATATACAAGATTCCTTTCCTGTCAGGAGGAAACCTCGTTCCATTAAAACTATGGCCAAAAATTCAACTATCAATTGCACAACATATAAACTTAGGAACAGCATAATGACACAGAAGCTGACAAACCAATCGTTGGTTTGTTCAGCAGTAAGAAACCTACATATGAAGTATTACAAGCATGCAATCAACGTTTGCCGTCTCGGTATCGGACCCCGTACCGGTGCTACACTAACACAATGTTATTACCAAGGACCGTCGAATCAGTACCGAGACCCGTACTAGTCAGCGGTCAGTCCGGTTCGGTATCGGTTTGGTACCGAACCAAAATTAGTACTGCTAGAGCGTGCCGGTTCCGTACCCGCACGCCCATTTTTTTTAACTTTTGAAGAATATTTAATTGATAATCTAAATCATTGAAGTTTTCTAATAATTTTAAGTGTAATTTGATTTTTTTTGGTGTTTTCTTGATATTTTTTGATGTTTCTATGATCCCGATTTAACCTAATGATGCATTTTATTATTTGAAAATTATACAAATCAAAAAATATTTAGTGAGACGTCGCATGCCACAAGGAACAACATAAAATATCCTCGATTCAAGTAGTGACGTAAAAATATAAAATAATACAATCACTTATATATATTTAAAGTATAATATACACATGGATATCTAAAATGGGATTGAGTGAAGATAACCTTCGTAGATATCCGGATCATAAGTATAGTCCGAAGGCACATCAACCCACCTTCTAACCAAGCAACATTGTAGTCTTGTACGTTCATCCCAGAAGAAACGCAGGCTGAGTTATAAGCACTTTCGAATCGCTCGCTGAAGCTCTGGCTCTGAGAGGTGTTCTCTGGTTGATAATACGGCTATGGAGGAGCCCATCCGAATAAGTTGGTAGCAAAATCCGACACGTAAGATGTTTACGGACTGCATAAGATAGTAGCCATCGAAAGATGCATCAGATACACCTATCCATATTTGTATAGGTTATAGACTACATGTGGCTGCGGATAATATGATCCAGTATACGACTCAAAACTTGATACGTCTATGGATCCTACACCACGTACGAGGTCATCTGCAGCTGCATCGTATCCTCCTAAATGACCTTGAGAAGCATGCCTTCTATATGCAATCATAACCTCGCGGGCTTTACCAGATTGTGCACCACGGTCCCTATCCTGTGCAGCATGCATAAACTGAGAGTCACCGGTGTAACAAAGACCACCCTGCGACTGTATCTCATAAACAACGGTCTTCTATCCTCCGTTTTCTCCATGGCTAGCAAATCTATGACCACCTGCTCCAGAACTCCTCGACACCTCTATTGGTGCTGCAAGTACTTTTTATTTTTATTTTTCGATGTGCTAGACAGCTGCCTTCTTACCTTTCGTATCCCTCACCGTCTGGCTATGTCGCCCTCCTAACCGAGTCAACCGGATAGCGTAGTAACCTCGTCTAAGCATCTCTTCATCAGATCTCCGAGAGGATGTCTCGGACAAGGAATCATGTGGTGACTGAATCTCCTGTGACATGATCTACAACATATAAAAAAATCAAGCCCAAATTAAAAAAATTGGCATGATCTCCTCTTATTTTGCAATTTTTGAGTTATTTTTTCAAGCCCCCCTAAAAAGGAAAGAAATAAGATAATGGAGAGAAAGCGCAACTTATTTAGCCTTGACTCTTCCTTCTGATAGCTTGAATTGATGTTGTTTATGGATTTTTGGAAAGGAGAATCTCTAGCTATGTGTGGACTCACCGTTAGGAAGGCCCTCTCGGGCCTTCCCAATGCTGTTGAAGGGGCTTTTAAAACCCCCAACATGCCACTATGGCATTATTGCCACAAAATGCCACAGTGGCCGCGCTATGGCAATAATATGATTATTGCCACACTGCTCCTTAACTTGGTGCGAACCGACTGAGTCAGAATTGAACCGGTCGGAACCGCCGAAATGGTTCTAGCCGGTTCTGACGTAAAAAGGACCGGTACCAGTCAGTGCCATTGCGATTCTGGCACGTAGGGGCCGGAACTGATTTTAATTAGCGAACCGGTCCGATTTCGCACCAGGTTGGTTCGGTACTGCCTGAACCGGGCGGTTTGGCTTAGTTCGGCAGACGTTGGTTCATACAGTATGGTATGGATTTTTTTTTGGCATACGGAATATCGGTGCGCCGTCTGTACCGGATATCGGTACCAAACTAGTACGATACAGTACACCTTATACTACTCAGTTCGGACAGGTATAGCATACCACGCACGTAATACACTAAAGCACTAGTCGATGATAAAGCGAGTATCAAAATTCTATATAACAAGATATGAACAATTAAAAAAATGTATCAAAATACAGCAAGGCTAGGGCTTCAATTGAAAAACAAAATACTGTTCATTCAGTGGTTTGCGAACTAATTCAAAAGAAAAATAAGGTTTCAGCAAATTGAGGCTCCATCATTAATGAGCTTTTTCAGTAACACCCAATTGTCCATCTTTAATGAGCATATTGCAACCATGGTCTCTATGTCTACTATTGTTTACAGCAAGCAAATAATCCATATTTAGCCGACAAAATAGTTATGTGGTTATTGTCCAAGTTTTTTCTTTGAGTTTTATTTTCCAGTCAGGCATATAATACAGTGGCTCACCAATTCAAGGCACAAAACCTGATTTCATACTTTAGACCAAACCCACAGTCGATTAATTCTGATAGGAATTTGGTCTGAATTTTGCTTTTGGTACAGCAACTGATATCATTATTCAAGAACCATGACCTGATGCATATCATTGAAAACAGGAAAGCAAACATCTCCAGCAGGTCCAACAAGGCTTCAAGCATTATAAGCCGGAAAATTCCAAATATCATCAAAATCATATCCATAATTCCTCAGTACAGAACCAGCTCCAACAATAGGATGAAAGAAAGTCGTAAATACATACAGCATATCACAGCAGATAACCTATCTTCTTACCTCAACAAAATTCCTGCCATCTGACTGCATAAACCCTAACAATCTAGGGTTCGGGACACACAGCTATTCAAGATTTAAGGCCCTCAAATCCAAATGAAGGAAAAAGAGGGAAAAAAGCCTAACTGAACCCTAATACTATTGCTTGACCTAACCCTAGATCTAGATTTAGATCCGTCGAGTTGTCGAAATAATCCACTATATTACCCACAAAAACAAGCATAAACGAATTCCAAGAGAACCCTAACCTCGAATTCGCGCGCGCGCGCGCGGAAACCTCGACCGCTCTCAAAGCTATTCCTATCGATCGATCCGATCTCGAACAAAAGAAGGAGAAAAAAAAAACTGAGGGGAAAAAAATAGACCGCCCGACCTTTCCCTCTTCCGAGAGGGGAGGCAAAAGAAAACCAAAAGGGGAAAGAAAAAGGAGAGGATTTTTCTTGGTGGAACGATCGATCGGGAGAAACTCGCCGGCCGACCTGAGCCGGAGCGGACGGCATCCGAACCGCCCCGAGGCCGCGCCCACCGCGGGGCAAGTGCAACCGGGAGTTCCGGTTTTTCGCCCACGGAGCCGGTCCAGAGCCCGGCTTTGACCGGTGGAACCCGATTAGGCCGACGCCAATAAAGGGAACCAAGCCCAGCGCCTTACCGGTTTAGCCGGTCAGACCCCCAAGTCTCCCCCACTCCTATATATCATTCCAAACCGAACCGCACTCTCCCCCTTTGGTTTCCGGAGGCGCATCCCAAAAAAACAAACCCTCGGAACCTGGAGGAGAGAGAACGCTTCGAACCCCCGGGTACGGCCTCAACCCATTTCCCCCCTCCTCTTTCCTTTCGTAAATCCATTTTGTAGATCGGTTAGTAGGCACTCTGTACAGAATTCACCAAGTGGGCGCCCACTTTCCCGACACGCGTCCGCCTCTGGAGTGGGACCCACTCGTCCCATCATGCGGGCCCCACCTGAGGTCCTCATCCCTGCTCCCTCTTCTCTCTTGGTTTCAATTGATGCCTACGCGAGTCCCGAGTTAGTTAGCCCAACAGTGTCATTGGGATGACAGTTATTTCGGTTGCTGTACAGTTGAATGGCATCTGCGTCGGAAATTATACTCCCAATTGGTACCCAAAAGCACGATCCGGCCTGGAAGCACTGCTTGATGATCCGGTCGGGTGGCCGGACGAAGCTGAAATGCATGTACTGCATGAAACCGTTTCAAGGCGGCGGGATCCACCGAATCAAAGAACATCTTGCCCGGCATAAGGGCAATGCTTCGTGCTGCCCGAAAGTCCCGCCGGAGGTCCAGGTCGCCATGCAGCAGAGCTTGGAGGGCGCCGCGGTGAGAAAGAAGAAGAAGCTTAAGCTTCCTGAGGAGGTGAAGAAGGTTAACTCGAGTAACAATCAAGCAGAAGGGGACCAAGTGGAAGCTGCGCTGCAAATGATCCCCGTACCTGAAATGCTCGGTGATATTGCTCCCGTGCAGGTGGAGGTGAGAGAGGAGGGTATGCCCAAAGAGAGAGGGAGGAAGAAGAGAGCGAGATACACTTCTCCTCCCCCTCCTCCTCCTCTCCCACCTCTTCTCACCGCATTGGAGGTCGGCGTGCCCATCAAGCCCGGTTCAGGAGCGACCGTGGATAAGGATCAGGTTTATATGGCAATTGGGCGGTTTCTCTATGAGGCTGGAGTGCCTTTGGATGCAGTGAATTCAGTGTATTTCCAGCCGATGTTAGATGCAATTGCATCAGCTGGCCCGGGGCTTGAAATGTTCTCGTATCATGATTTCCGTGGTTGGATTCTAAAGAGATCGTTCGAAGAAGTGAATAACAAGTTGCTGCGTTTAAAGGGGATGTGGGGTCGGACTGGATGTTCTATATTGGCAGATGAATGGACCACTGAGACCGGTAAAACCCTGATCAATTTTTTGGTGTATTGTCCTGAAGGAACAATGTTTTTGAAGTCGGTTGATGCGTCGCATATTGTTAACTCCGCTGATACGCTCTATGAGCTGCTTAAGCATGTGGTGGAAGAAGTCGGTGCAACAAATGTAGTGCAAGTGATTACAAACAACGCTGAAAGCCATGTTGTTGCTGGGAAAAGGATGACGGAAACCTTTCCTACATTGTTTTGGACGCCATGTGCTTCACGGTGCATAGATGCAATGCTCGAGGATATTGGGAAGTTGGAGGCGATAAATGAGGTTATTGAGAATGCAAAAACCATTACTGGGTTTATCTACAATCATGCGATTGTTTTGAATATGATGAGGAAGTATACAAATGGGAAAGATTTGATAATCCCCAGTGACACCCGTGCTGCTATGAATTTCATCACATTGAAGAGCATGACTAGTCTGAAAGAGGAGTTAAGAGCAATGGTCAGTTCAGAGGAGTGGATGGAATGCCTGTGTTCGAAAAAGCCTGGAGGCATTGCTATGGCTAATCTTATTGGTAGTTTAGAATTTTGGTCTTCTTGTGCTGCAATTGTTCGCATAACGGAGCCAATAGTGCGAGTTCTTAAATTGGTCGATAGCAACAAGAGGCCTGCAATGGGCTATATTTATGTGGCTATGCATCAAGTTAAACAAGCAATTAAGAAGGAACTGGTGAAGAAGAGAGACTACATGACTTACTGGGATATCATCGATTGGAGGTGGGACAGGCAACTGCCTCGCCCTCTTCATGCAGCAGGTTTCTTCCTCAACCCTCAGTTCTTCTACAGCATCCAGGGAGAAGTTTCCAATGAGGTCTCATCAGGCATGCTCGATTGTATAGAAAGATTAGTGCCTGAGACAAAAGTCCAAGACAAAATCCAAAAGGAGCTCAGCTTGTATAAAAGTGCAGCAGGGGACTTGGGAAGAAAGATGGCTGTCAGAGCAAGACATACTTTACTTCCTGGTAAGAAAGATTTTGTGAGCTTTTTTTGTCGTCATCATTGTTGTTGACTGCTATTATAGCTTTTGCTATCCTTATTATGGTATTTATAAATGCATCCTCAATGTGATAATACATTGATTCTTGTTGTAGCTGAGTGGTGGTCCACATACGGAGGTGGTTGCCCGAATCTGATGCGTTTGGCCGTACGCATTCTCAGTCAAACTTGCAGTGCTAGGGGATGTGAGCGGATGCACATTCCTTTTGAACAAATTCATAACCAACGAATGAACTATTTGGAGCATCAGCGACTCTGTGACCTCATTTTTGTCCGTTATAACTTGCGTTTGCAGCAAAGGTAAGAAAGTGATCTAAGAATAACTTCTGTATGTGTGTTTTACCTAATATGAAACATGTCACTTACATTAGACATTACTAAATTCATGGGGAAATCATGATTTATAACTATACAGGCAACTTTTGAAGAGTAAACCATTTGATCCTATTTCCATTGACAACATTGACACTGTTGATGATTGGATTCTGGAGAAGAGCGAGCTGCTTTCTGGGGCTGATGAAGATCCCAATTGGATGGTACTAAATCCACCATTAGCTAGTGGAGTGCTTTCAGAAAATTCTGATGATGTTGAAGTTGAAGCCTTTATTGCAGGTATCTTTCGTTATTGAGTTACATGTATTTACAATTTTTTTTTTTTTTCATTTGCATGAAATTAAAGTTGAAAGGCTTTCTTTTCATAGGACTTGATGATGAGGTGATCCAAGGTGCTGGTCAAGATGCAGAGGATGATGATGACATTAAAGAGGAAGATGAGAGCCATGATGGTACTTCTTTTACATGTAATTGAAGAGTCATATAATAAAGGGATGATGGTTCCATGTAGAAGTTCGTATATTCAGTCTTTCTAAGGGATAGCGTGATTATTATTGATTAGCTATTTTGCATTTACTTTGGGCTGCTATTTAAAAAAGATATTGTAAATCTGTACTCAAGTAGTCTATAGATGCTTAGGCATTTGAATATGTAGGTTGTACTTGCATTTATTTGTAGGAAGGCTACCTTTCATCCACTTGCATGCATGAACTATGCCTATTAACTTACAGGATTTGAATGTCGGTTTCTGTATCCCTAATTTGGTAATTGAACTCCTCCTTCTGATATAATATTTTATTTTTCAGAAGCATTGTTTGTGATCTCAATAAGCATCTCTCCAGAATTCTTGTTCTTTTGTGAACGAACACCTTGCAGAACATTGTAATGATGTGTATGATAAATTTTCATGGGTCTTGTAACTACTTAGGGGACATTTATGCAGCATCCACTCACCTTAAAGTGTGAGGAAACTACTTTATCCTCAATTTTGTAACTTTAAGCAAGTGAATGAATAAAGACCTAGAACTTTTGTTTCTCATTGATTCAGTCTAAAATTCCATTCCAAATGTATTAAGGAGTTATAACCTAGCCTATAAGCAAATTAAGCCATACTCACCTATTGTCTAAGATATCCAATTATCCATAGAAAGACATGTTCAAATAAATAAATTTAAGTTGAATTTAGGAATTTTGGCCCGTGGATTTGTGCAACAAATCGCTTTTTTGATACCTTATATTCGAGCCTGGCCTACATAGGCTCTCTTATCAAGCTTAGATTCTAAGATGCACTGTCTATTAATCAAATAAGCTATCGGAGAGGAATAGTGGGCTATTGGACATAGATATTTGTGGAATTTTTGCAAAAGGAAAAGGCAAAGGCAGCTATAGCTCTGCTCAAAATGAGAAAAACAGAGACAACTGTCAAGACAAAGTGCAAAAGCAAGTACAGGAAGGAAAGTATTATCTCTGGATATGTTTCAGGATGAAAGTGAAGTAGAAGGTCTGGAGCTCCTTGATGTGAATTAAGCTACTCCATTTCGGCTAGAATCAGAACTGTGGAATTTATTGCAGATCAGCTAGTCATTGTTTGAGGCTGAAGGTTTGATGAAAAGAGACAACATCATACTCTTAATGATATGGGCAGAGGTTTGTTGTTCCTGCATTTTAAGACCTCATATGTCATAATTCCATTTACATTTCTCACCTTTGTATGTAAGACAAGTTGCATGCTACTTGAAAAGTATCATATGTAAAGTAAGTGCATCTGTGGCTTTTGAACTGTTGCTGTAGTTTGACTTCATTATGCAGAGAAGTAAAATGAAAAGAATGTTCCAGACCATTGTATTGGCAATTAATGTTGGCTTCTCTGGAGATGCATGGGTTTGTGGAATATTATCACAATGTGATTTAGACTTGATACTATTTTTATGTGGACTATCTTCCCTGTCGAAAATGATTGTCAGGTACTTGATATTATTGCCCCAGCGTCGCAGTTTATTCTGTCAGTAACTGCTGATGTTGCAAACATGGTAAAGATCTCTTAATGTGAATAACTAGAGAATGCTAGGTTATCTGAGCAATTCTGATGAAGTGCAGAAGTTATATGAATCTTATAGAGTGATAATGTAAATTCTCTTCTAACAATGTGATCGACAACAGTTGACCATGCCTTCAGTTCAAAATGTCATAAAATTTTAAATTTGGACGCACTTGGTAACAATTTTCTGGATGTGACTAGATCTAAAGATCAATGACATTGAAATGCTGAGTTTTACTTAATGGGATCATTAGGACAGAACGGAGGTGTATGATTCTTATATATGATGAAATTTGTAGAGTCTGCTGTTGTTCGATGACAAACAGAATGGCGAGATGGAAACATATGAAATGGTTGAAATCCAAGCAAACCCTTCTCAAAACTTTGCAGATAAAAACTGAAATTGATGTAAGCTATTGTTATCGATAATCGAGACAGTCAGGCCTGATCTTAGCCAATAAATGGTTTAAATCCACTAAAGTTTGCTGAAATGGAAGATATGATGATTTGTAAGGGGTTTTAATGTTAACTCTTTCCCTTGAAAGCGATTGTAATCCATATACAGGAAGTTACATTGACATGATGGTTGGGCCCTTGAGTAACATTGACACACTCTACTTTAGTATTAGATATGCTTGTTAGTGCCTCATGAAAATTATGAGATATCCTTGAGTTTAGTGCCACAACACCACAAGAAATGACATTTGAATGCTGATGTTAAGAACCGAGTTCTTGTAACTCTGGAGCCAGGGTTGTGGGATTCATTTCTTAGTTTGGCATGGCTTCCAGCTGCCTGCCTGCTGTTGTCCTCTTGATTTTCAACTTCAGCCAGTCACGGCGTGAGTGGTGTTATTTGAGATATCATCAATTTGTGAGATTATTAGCATTTGAACATCTAGAAGAGTTAGACAGCTCCCAGGGCATATCTCATGCGAAAAAAAGTGCATTCTTATTCTAGTTGCATAAATGATGCCATTGTATTGTGCTACCAGGACTCTGCATATTCCCAGGATCCAGTTTTGGTGGGTAAATTTAAAGAAGTGCAGCGTTGTATCTGTATGAGATACAAATCAGGAAAAGAGCATATGAAGAATATCCAGCCCTTAAATATTCTTGTTTTTCCCTCTCACCTAATTTTGTCCAAGGTTATTTATTTACATTTAGTAAATCTATCATTAACAGAACTGAATGGCGATGGTAAAAAAAAAAAATACAGCCTCAAATAATAGTCGATCCATGGCGGATCCTAGGTGGGTTTACTCCAACCAAGTTCTGAGTTTTCTAATCTGATGAATTCACAGCGTTAAAAGTAAAACATACAGCAGCCAGTCGACAAAGTATTTCTGCAGAACATTATTAAACCTATATATATAGATGGATCTTTGCATGCTTAGCGAACAGCCTAAACAGAGGAAGACAGTTTTATTGTTACACAGCAAGATCTACTGTACTATTAACGACCACCAGGAACAAATGGTGATGAAAATGTTCTGTCTGTGCGATCAGTTGTAGATAGATCTGAGATCACAAAATCGTCGAAGCATTCATCATATCCTTGTGCCGAAGTGCTGGTGATGAGAGCATCCGCTGACATAGGAGGGAGGGGAGCATCACCTTCTAAGAACTGCACGACTTGCCTCATGCTCGGTCTCGCCATGGGATCAGGGTGCGAGCAGAGCAAGCCAAGCGTCAGCACCAGCTCCATCTCCTTCACCACATACTCGTCTCCCAATACTGGATCCCTGGCCTCCAGAATCGTCCCCGTCTTCCAGCATCCTAGAACCCATTCCACCAGGCCCGGCACCTCCACCGACGGGTGGCATTCTATAGGCCGCCTCCCACAGGCAACCTCCAATAGGAAAGCACCGAAGGCGTACACGTCGGAGCTCGTTGTCGCCTTGCCGGTCTTGCTGATCTCCGGCGCGAGATAACCCAGCGTCCCGACGATATGGGTGGTCTGAGGATTAGTCCCACGAGTGTGTAATCTCGCCAGTCCGAAGTCCCCTAACTTCCCATTAAATTCTGCGTCAATTAGGACATTGCTGGCTTTGATGTCTCTGTGGATCACCACTTGCTCCCACCCTTCATGGAGATAGTGGAGCCCGGAAGACACGTCCTTGATGATTTGAAACCTCTGGCTCCAAGTCAATGCCGGCTGCTTTCCTTGGAAGAGGAAGTTGTCGAGGCTGCTGTTGGGCATGTATTCGTATACCAATAGGAGTTCCCCTTCGCGCCGACAGTAACCAAGTAGCTGCACCAAGTTGCGGTGCCTCAGCCTGCCCATGCTTGCGATCTCAGCAACAAATTCCCTCATCCCTTGCCATGATTCGTGAGATATCTTCTTCACTGCAACTTGGGTTGACGAAGAGGGCAGCACACCTTTGTAAACCCGACCGAAACCACCAAATCCGAGGAGGTTCTCTTCCTTGAAGCCTTTGGTTGCTTTGAAGAGATCCTTATATGAAAACCTATGAGGTCCGTATTCGTGTTCCCAGTCTTCAAGTATCTCTCCGTACTTCTTCCTCCTCCTCCTCAGAACAAAGAAGATCGCAGCTATGGGGATGAGCAAGAAGCCTGCTGCAGCTAAGGGCAGTGCAATAGTTAGAAGAAGATGAGATTTCTTCTTGGCGCTCTCTTGGTAAGGAAGTGATGGAAGCTTAGAGAGATTAAGCGGCTGGGCATCTCCGTTCAGGCTAAAGCTCCATCCCAGAATATAATGATGCGATGTAGCTGCCCCTGTTGATGCGGAAAAGCCTACATACATGTCATCAAGGAAGACCGACGAGAGATCGACCTTCGAAGACAAAAGGGGAGAAGCAGGTTTAGGTGCATCGATTGGCGATATCGTAACATCCAGCTGCATATCCATGCCGTCGTACTCGATCCAAACCTGCATTAGGTCTCCGCTGATCAGCTTCAGACTCTTCGATCCACCACTCTTGCCGTCAAAATATGATACAGGAGATGAATTCACAGATATCAAGTTATTGATATCGATGCCGACATGGTTGTCATTGATGTCGTGGAAATCCACGGTCATGACAGTGTCGAGCTCGATGGCAAATATATGATTGCTAGAGTTTCCATTATCTGTCGTGTTGAAGAGGCCGAGATGCTGGCTGGGCATAGCTCCAGCGAACTCCTTCGAGGGGGAGACAGCGAAAGCCAGGCCATGGCCGCAGACATCTGGATACTCCGGTATCATCGCAAAGACAAACGTAGTACTGAAGGAAAGAGGCTCGCCATTTGAAGAGTTCTTGAAATGGAGCAGCTCAGGGTGGAAGGCATGACCCAGTCCTGCCTTTGTGTTGTTGGTCAGCATCAAAAGCCCGCTGGAGGTGATCTGAGCTAAGCCGTTGAGGCTCAAGTTTGCATCGGTGAATCCATGGAAGATGAACTCATTGTCGAAGGAGGCTACCAATTTCAGTAGAAGGATCACGAGGAGGATCCTGGATACCATGGCTGCATTCAAACATCATAGAAGTATTCCCACTTCTTGCTGGCCTTTATTATCTCTACTGGTTAATTACCAGCTAATCGGACTTCATTCTGCCAACTGCTGCTTTACTAGGTCCACACACCGTCCGTGTTTGAAAGAGACTGGAAATTGGATCTCCGAACTGTAATTGCACCATTTTTTACTATGCATCATAAAGTGATGTGAAGAACACAGTAGTGGTGGCAGTGGCAGCAGGGCTGGGGCGTGTAAAAGTCGCAGCTGGAACCACGGAATGGAGGATTTGGATGAGTTGGTTTAGCATGAGACGAACGCTTGGACTTTTGGGGATCACCAATTTTATGCGTCAGGTCTCTCTCTAAAAAAAAAAAAAAAAAAAAAAATCATTGATGGCAACCTAGGAAATTAATATTTGAGGACCTACTTTGCCTGACTTTTCTTCGTCTGCAAAAGATTCTTGACGTGAAAACAAGGGCAGCTATACATCTTCATCAACGTCATTTTATGAGTAGAAAAACTAGGGCTAACTATTTAGATTTTGGACTATTGGCATATGTGCTTCGAGAAATGGTTCATGCAAAGACAGAGTATGGCACGCCTAATGGAAAAAGCGGCCTTTTAACTCGATTCTTCATAAGGTTCAACTCCTGTATGAATAGTATAAGCCCCAAGCTTCCTCTCATAACTCTCCGAACTTCTTCATAGCAGTTCTGTTTTGTAGCTATTTTCGAAGTAACAAAAAGAAAAGCAACGGTGGGAGCGGAGAGTTAGAGTCGAAAGAGAGATTTTTCAATTCCTTCGTCATCCAAAATCAAAAAATTGTCAAAATATTTGACTATTTACTCGTTTCAATATAAAGAATTAGTAAATCAAATAATAGATAGTACACGAATTGGTTGGGAAAATAGATGAGTTGTTAGCCATAGAATATTATTCTTGGTAGACTTTAACCTAACCAAAACAATAAAGAAAGATTCAGAGAATTTTGCCCTATTTTTGACGAAGTAAATAGACCTAAGGGCCTTGATCCATATTTTTCTCATTAACGTAAAAGAAACCGATTCTTAAATCTCTTTCATACTCATATCACATCGAGGTAATGTAGAAAAAAAAATGTAAAAATTCAATCCAATCTATTGTAATCGATTGTAATATATTGACTAACCAAAACACGAGAAGAAAAAAAAATCTGACTTAGTGAATACTGCCAGAGAGAGTCGCAATACCATATGCTAAAAGGAAGAAACTTATAAAATGGCAGTGTGAAAACTAAAGAAAATTGCAGCGGTTAAAACATTGCAACCTTCCAAATAGGAAACGGCTAATCCATTGGTATGCCAGAAAGTTACAAAAGTTGTTCCTTTAAACCAATCTTCTAAAATGAAAAATACTTAAATACCCAAGAAAGATGGTTATATAAAAGTAATATGTTGGAGCTAAATCCTACAGCTTCTTATTTATCGTGGCTTGAATCTTTTATGGCATATATCGATGCACAAGCTTTTTTTTTAATATATTTTTGGAGAGAGAGAGAATTGTTGTACGATATAATCGAAACCACCACAAGTATACGAATGACACAATTATTTCTACGTCCAAGAGAGTAGCTGCTAATCTATCTCATGGCCAGATAGATAAATATAAGGACTAAGTTAGTTGATAGGATTTTTTTTTTTTTTTGTTTCTACGTCCCTAGACCGTGTCACACAGGCGGGATATGGAGGTACAAAATAAAAATGAAAGAAAGGGATGGGTTTTTCTCGCTTTCGGCCAGAAGGGCTGCATCCAAGCTTAGATACGGTATGGGGAGGAGGGTATCTTTTGTTCAACTATTTTCAGGTGGGAGTTATCCGGTGGATTGGATTCAATAAGGATAGATTCTCCTCAACCACCAATAAGTGCTGAGACTGTTGCGAAGAATAACCAAAGAGCTGCACTGAAATTGGGCAAGACTCGCATTAAATCCGGTCTTATCATATAGACAGGCTGCCACAAGTTAGCAGCTCAGATGCAAAGTACAGGAGGCCAATCAACTTCAAGAGACGACGACGTCTTTTTTTTTATATATTTGGACTACGTACAGATAGCTACTGAGGATAGAGAACATATATATTAGTAATCTACGAGAGGCATGATTACTATGGATAGGTACTGAGAATACCAAAATAGAAAAATTATGATAGACATGACCCTAGTTCAAAAGTATGATAAGTTCATACACTTCATTGACTTAAGACATGAATTCAATTTATTTATTTTTTCTGGTGAAAACGATTTCAATATTATTAGAAGAAAAGAATTCCAATTGGATGGTCATCTTGTTTTATGAACTTCGGAAGAGTAATGCTAACTAGGCTCCAGGACACATGCCCCAAGCAAGAGCACATTCGGCTTTCTGGTAGAAATTAAAAGAGCATATAACAACGGCATGCAATTCTGCAATCAAACAAGCACTTGGGGTGAAATGCTTCATTGAATGGTTCTGTATATCTAAACCATGCAGTTTACTAGAGGAGATGGGAATTAAGATCGATCTCTGAAATCTATAGTGGATTGAGGTAAAGAGAAAGCTAGCTTGAGTAAGAGAACCAAAGGATAAGTTACATAGCAATGTTTAATTGGCATCATTGAAAAAACAAAAGGAGTAAATTTTCATGAAGAACTTCAATTAGCAACATCCCACTTATAAATTACAAAGGGAAAAGAAAGCCTTACTACTAATTATGGTAAAATAGGTCCATGATATAATATCCTACCTTGATCAAGGTTATGGGGTTAAGAGTATTTGAGGAGGGTTATCCTATTATGTAGGCAATTACTTACAAATCAAAGGTTTTTTTTAATATTAAAACAACCTCTTCAAAGGCAGCATAGCCATTCATTTACCGCTGTCTCTATAGAAAATTAAGCGGACCTAATTATGCATGTGGACAGGTTTTTGTACCATATACAATCGTATGATGACTTTCTTCCTTCTTGTCTCTTTCGCGGTCGACAAACTTACAAGAAAGACAAATAAATAATTCGGTGGCAGATGGTGTGTCCATTTCTCATCACTCGTCATCCCATACATATGGGTGTGACGTGTCATAATATTTTGAGTTATGCGGACCGGGCCTAGCCGTTAGATCGGGGCCCTTATTACGATGGACACGGACCCAAGGCTTGAACCGGAATTGGACCTCCACGGGCCCTCTCCAATGCCGCATTCCAGTTTCCTGCTTTCGTAAAATCGGCAATACGTTCGATCGATCACTCAACTCGCAGAAACCTCTTTATCCCGGCTCAAGGTATTTTCTCTTCCTTCTTGCCTTCTCTCCTATTTCTTTTCCCTTCCTTTTTGCATTTATTACAATATTGTTGAGAGATGTGTTGTTATTTCTTGAAAACCTCAATTCAGGCCAAAGTATGTTCATTTTAGTTCTGCATTTTTTTTTATTTGTGTTCGTATTTTATGTATTATTGTGTAACATTCAACTCAGCTAATAATGAACTAGGTTTATCCATTTGATCGGCCCATATATAAAAGTTGGAAGAGGACATCGAAAAAAAGTAATGTGTGAGAGACTTCTACATTACATTTGGTAGCGCATGACAAATAGATAACTGTTATTTTAGAATACGATTGATAGAAGGAGACACATAAGAGAGTAAAAATAAGTAAGAAATACTAAGCAACTCACTTTGCTGGATGGGGTGGTTTATCATCTTGGGGATGCCGAAATTCCTTGTTCTGCTCCGCCATTGCAAAGAGGATGAAGAAGAGGTGGAAGAAAACAGAAGAAATTATTGGTGATCTATTCATCAGGAAGTGTTGCAGTCTTGTAGATGGCTCTGTGGAGAATGGGTGGCAAAGACTTCATAGATGTTCTCGTTTTCTTTCTTTCTTTCTTTTTTTTCTCGGACGTTTACTTCCAAGGAATACTTCGGGAGTGGCACCAAGTTTGTCGGCCGGCTATTCACGACGAGGCCCAACAAAAGGGACAGGAGCACCATAGTCGTCAAGGGAGCTATGGGAGCTTAGGGGTTTTCACTATTGGACCGGGCTGGCCCAGGTGGAGGTTTGGCATGGTCTGCAAAGGTTTGCTGCCCATCAGCAATAACCAAGTCGCAGTGAAGAAAGTCTCATGGGAATGAAGACAAGGGATGAGAGAGAGAGAGAGAGAGTTTATTGCAAAAATTATAAGCATGGGGGTCGGCTCCGTCGCAAGAACTTGGTGCAGCTCCTTGTCTTGTTGCCCGCCAAACGGAGAGCTCTGACTGGACTATGACTTCATGCTTAATGGCAGCCTCGACATGTTCAGTTTGATCGACCCCAATCTATGCTTGACTAGGTTCAAAGTTTTTGTTGAAGTATACTGCTTGTTCTATTTATATCTTTGTTTTCTATTCCAATTCTAGTTGGAATAGTTTACTTTCTAGTGTTACTTTTAAGACTCAATATATTTCTTTCTTTCGGGGAAGAGAGAGTGTGCTTTTATAAATATGGAGAACGAGCTAAGTGAACAAATTCTTTTTGGCGGTTGAGAAAGGCATTGGAGGGGTGAGTCTTTTTTTTTATGAGAAAACTATTTATTTTGGCTTTTTTTGAATAAATTTATTTTTCTCTTTCATTTTTTTTCTTCCACTTATTTTCTTCTCAAAATTTTCTGCAAATTTATATTTTTATTTTTTTGTTATGTTTGTTGTTTGCTCTGGATTGTAGGCCAGCACAATTGATCTATTTCAGATAGTGTGCTGTTCTACGCTTTCAAATAATCAAGAATGTGGCATCTAAGCTTTCTACTTGTACGAGGAATGGGAGCAAGTTGTCAATAAATAGAGACATCAAGGGCGGCAACATTCTAGCACATGCAGAACTTGAGAGAATGGTAGGAGGCTTTCGCCTTGCAAGATTATGTGATCACGGGACTCAGGAGCGGTTCAATGCATTTGAGAGCCTAAGGCGAACTCATTAAAAGGAGTATTTTTTCTTTTTATTTTGTATTTAAGACCTTTCCTACAGTGGGGTGGCCTAAGGCGAACTCACTAAAGAGAGCATTTTTCTTTCTGTTTTGTCCTTGAGGCCTTTCTAAAGTGGACTTTCTTTGGACCAGAGCCTTAGGCGACCGCCTCAGCCTAGGCCGGCCCTGACAAAACTAAACTCCAAACCACGCAAGTGTTTTGTATAGCTTTCGCACGCAAGAAGGATCCACCTTCCTTCGCACGAGACCACCATCTGATTGCGCAATTGTTACTTTGAGATCTGTGTTCCACCGATCACATGACCATGCTCATGTCTTATAATGCATCCAAACAGCTCCCATCGACGCTCCAAGTCCGATCCTACGATTGCCACATATTTCATAGAGAGCTTGAATGGCCCTTCACGTTACCATCTTATCTAGTCGCAGCAAATCAGTCAATCATAAAAGAAAACCCATTTATAAATGAAAGAAAGTACACACAAGTATAGCATAGGTACATAAAGTTCTAATACGATTACTCCATTAAGTCATTGCTTATATATATATATAATAAAAAAAAGATTATTTGCCAGGCTTCCCGTCAATCACAAAGCTTAAAGTGTATATACGCAGCTTCCATCATCGCTCCTAGCCGTAGGATCGTAATTTTTAGCAGATGGATCGGTGCAGCCTTCTGGAACTGGCACATGGACTTGTTGGGCTGCTTGGCCTGCACCCAGGTAACAAACAGATAAGCGAAAAGCCCAATCTTATTTGCTGCCTGTGTATATTAAGGAAACAAGAAAAGGCTTTGTTAGCCTTCAGGAAGGACTAGTCGATCTAGAAGCGAGATGCAAACCTCCCATCAAGGCCCCTAGGATTAGAGTGCTAACCATAGTAATTTCCAGTCTTCATGGCATCCTGATTGGCATCTCCAAGTGCAGCCTCGCTCATGTACTTGTCCGCCAGCTGCACCCTCTTCACATTATCCTGCTCCATCACCAGCATCTTACCGTACTCCATGAGCGTGTCCAGGGTCATCGTAGGCTGCTCAAATGTTGGTGCTCCTTCACGCGAGTTAACAAGCCTCTTTCCAACCTTATCAATTCCAATCTCTGAAATCCACTTCCTCACTTCATCATCATAGACTCTGGCCCGGAGGGCACCGAAGAAGTCTGCATACAAAGAGAGCAAATATCCATCATTCTTATCATGATTCTACCATTTCAGTGCAGTGAAGAAGAGTTATTCCTCCCAACGTGTTCAAGAAGATTAGTGTAGTTTATTGAGATATGATGGTTTTCAAGGGGCTTACCAATGGACTGGCCTGGGAAGGCATCGACAAGCTTGATGACATCTTCCTTGGGAACGTTGTCGGTCCTGAATATGCCCTGGCAAACGCCGATACGGTCCTCCCTGGTTGGCGCCCAGTAGAATTTTTCCATACGACCATCACGAATGAGAGGGGCATACAGGGTGGAGAAGTCGTTCCCAGTAACTATAATGGGGACGCGAGGATTCTCCTGCTTGTTGTACATGCCAGGGAGCTGCACATTGGTTGGGTTATCGGCGATGTTCATAAGGGTAGCGTTCACCATCTGATTGTTGACAGTATACTGGGTGGTGCCACCCATCCTTCCTGCTCCTGCATCAAGATCATTGATGAAGAGGCAGCACATCTTCCCCTTTCTAATGATGTCTGCCGCCTCGCGGTATCTTTGCCTGATCAACTTTGCAGGCTCTCCTGCATTCCCACTCTCCAATTCTCCAGCGCTCATCATGACAGGGCTGAATGGAAGAAGAAGCGAACATCCGGATAAATATTGTGAATGGAAAGCAGCAACCACCATAAGATAAGCATTAGGGAGCATTGACTCGATTCTATAGAGGAAGATGTTTCCACAGATGAAGATATCAGAAAGGAATTCATTCACCATGCAATACATGCATGCATGCATGCATTGCACTTGCTCTCCAAACCGATGAGTGGGTTGGTTATTTGAGTCCTGGTTTTTCCCCCTCTCCACGTTTGAATTTTGCATGCTGGGAACCAGCAATTCCACGGCGCAGAGAGCAAGGCAATATCCAGTGAAAGTCTTATATGTGGGAATGCATTGAGTGGTGTGATGTCAAGCATGAACTTGAATCTATATTATAATTCAGCAATTGAAGGAGAGAATCATGTGAGAGTCTAATAGATCATGTTGTTGGTCATCGAGCAACTTGAAGAACTAGCTGCATCCTGTCCTCTGATTGCTCGAGGAGATGATGAATGACCAAGCAGAGGGATAACTTCGACCTTGATCGAAGGAGATGGGAATCAAAGGGCACAATTTAGTGGGATCTCGAGTTCTGACTGTAAATGCTTCATCTGGTCGGGCAATTAGAGAAACCAGAACCTGGATCAGGTAGAAATTTTCTGCCTGATACAAAGAGATCCTAGATGGTTCCCAGATTCTCTGTGCTAGAATTTAAATTAAAATGGATAGGACGGTATAGGACCAGATGATAGTATGATAATTGAAGAGAAATTAGAAGGCAACCCAGGTTAGAGAAATAAGACATCTGATGTTACAAGGAACTGGAATCAAAGATTAATGAACTTACCTCAAAGAGAATATCTGTAGATTTTGTTCGGTTCTATCATCGAGTGAAGATACTATAGATGCAAAACAGAGTTACCACCCAGCTTCAGCATCATGACTAAACCAAGCGACTAGTTGATTGATCTCTATAATTAGTTTAATAGATTTAAGAAATCATACTTTGCACATTTCAACTGTGCAGAAATCATTAGAACAAAGGTCCAGAAACAGGAAATAAAATTCTAATTTCTTGCAACCTGTAACTCAAACTAGAATCACAGAAACAGTCTTCCAATTCATATAAAAAGAGCAATCGACGGATCTTGGAAGACCAATGCCAAGCACTTATCGAAAGAGGCGGAAAGAAAAGCAAAAAGATGCACGGGGGCAGAACATAAGCAGGAAGAAAGACTCACTTGATCCCCATCTTGGCAAAGACGAGTTCGCATTGGAAAGATTTCCCTTGACCCTTGCCACCCCAGATACCCAAGATGAGGGGAATCTGTCCAAAAGCCACCACCAAAAACATTTAGGTCCAACCAACAGCAACCGAAACATAAATTAACCTGTCAAATTAGCTGTTTGGTGATACCTTAATGCCAGGCAGGTCCATGAAGTTCTTGCTGATGTGAACCACAAGCTTGTCCATGAAAGCTGGGGCTATGTAGAACCCATCCACGGTGTTGTCCAAGTTGTACCTGGAAAACCATAATACCAAGATCAGATAAGTATTCCACTCCTATACATTAATGAACCACGCAGCATCTAAAATATAGAACTAGAGCTCTTTCAGTTCCCTTACTGGCGAAGACCCTGGCTGATGTACTCATAGGAGCTCATGACGGGGATGTGGGTGCCATCACCCATGGGAGCTTGGAAGAGGGAATCAACCAAACCCTTCCCTCTGGTGATATCTTGCTGGTCGTCGGATTCATCGAATGCAAGCCCAGCCCATTTGTCCTTCTCGGTCTGCTTCGACTCATCGAGGTCGGCAGCCAAGACCTTGAAAGTGCCGGTGGAAACCTTCCCATGGCTCAAGCTAGAGCTCACCTTCTTCAAGCTGCTCCCGAAGAAGGCCGAGCTCGGAACCGAAGCTCCCGAGCCAGAGCCATGCAAGCTCAGCTGCACCAAGAATACCAAAACTACTCAATACAAGAAGTTAACGACAGAAATCATCTGCATGCAAGGTTAAGTCTAATTAAATAGGCAGTACCGGTACTCTGTTAACAGCTCCAACGGTCGAGACAGCAGTGGCCATCTGGGAGCCGAGGGACGGAAGTGGAGGACGAGAGCTCTGATCTCAACCAGGGAGAGGTCTGCCACTGGTTTGCTCGAGGTTGAGCAAGGGAGGAGGCTTGTATATATAAGAAGAATATTTGGCTCTGGTTTTTTTAGGTAGTGGTGTGGTGAGGGGAAGTTCTGAAATTTCCATCGCTTGGGCTCCTGTGGAGCGGCTGTCCAAACCCTGAGGGCCACACGCTGGAGATTAGGCAAGGCGACGCGTGGCAGCTTCGGAGCCTACTGTTGCAGGTCCGATAAGTTGCGTCCAAACTGGCGTCCCTGCAGGTGGGACCTTGGCTGGGGCAAAGGGGTGGTTTTGGTGCTAGGAAATATCTTCACCACCAATCCATTCTTTAGGTGTTTCTTAGCCAGGTAAAATAGCCTTTTTCTCCAAATTATGATTCCATTTTTTTGCTGCGTGTGTTCAGATCTTTTTATTTTTTTCATTCTAATCTGAACTGGGCTGCCATCTTTTTCTTCTTTTTTTTCTTTTTTTTTTCTTTTTTTTTTGTGTGTATGTGGTGTATGTGGGCATACGTACGCATGCATGCTCCAAAAAAATGTGAGCGCAATCATTTTTGGATAAACACTAAAGATTACTGCCACCATGTAGGCCAAGAGTGCATACCCCAAAAAAAACATATAAATCATTTTTTTTTAGTAAATACGGCAATTCATATAGATCCAACACGAGTACATCCAGTCATATCAAAAGAAAGAAAGATCACCATTTTTTTCGAGATACAATAATGGAAGAGATACTTTTTAATTGATATAAACAAGCTAATGTGCTCACATATATACCAAAGATTAAGGGTAAATACATGCAGTTTCTAGCTCCGTGTCCTCCTTAAAAGTGAGAATTTTTCGCCCGAGTTCATACATGCATTCCTATTATCAATGTGTTCGTCTCATGGGTTCTCCCATCAACTCTCATCTTATTGAGCTACTTGCGCTACGGCCCTCCTCACTGCACCAGTTGACCGCATTCATCTCCACTAAGAGCAGGGAGGAACCATATCTATGAACTGATTGAATTCAAAATATGGAAGAGCTAGAAAATGGTTATTTCGACTGCACAAACTGCTGTCATTTTGGTAAACACAAATCGCAGCATGGATCTCTCAAATCAGATGAGTTTTTTTTTTTTTTGGTAAAACGGCAATCCATTTCCACTAAATCAAAAAGTACATCCTGCTAAATCAGAGAAAAATAAACAGAGCAACAAATGGGGAACACCAGCTAGACTCGTCCAGATGACGTCCCCAGCGTGGCGAGCCACATATGAGGCTACCCAGTCCGCAGCTCTGTTTACCTCACGATACACATGACCAATCTGGACAGCTAGCATCTCCTGAACTAGTCTGCGGGTATCTCGAATCAATGGGTGGCCGTCACCATATCTATCCACCCCCCGTATCCAGTCAATCACCGTGGCAGAGTCGCCCTTAATGCACAGTCTATCAACACCCAGCACACATCTCGCATACCGGATACCCTCCCAAGCAGCTCGTAGCTCCGCCCCAATGACAGTCAAGCCTGGAGTGCTCCGACCACCAGCTGCAATCAATCTGCCATACTGGTCCCTAATAACAAAGCCAACTCCTCCCGAAGCTCTATCCATCGCCATACCACCATCAAAATTCAACTTAAGAAAACCAGGGGGTGGGGGTACCCAGAAAAGAGAAGCATACCTAGGCGCTGAAACAGCAGAAGAGGTACCCCAAATGTCCCTAGCCAACTCAGATGACGTCGATGGAGTCACCAAACAGACCTCCGCTGCCTGGGCCATAGCTCTATCCATAACAATCCTCGGGTGCAACCCTCTCCCCTTGAACAGCCGTCCATTCCTATCCAGCCATATATGATAGGCCAGATAGGCAACTGCAACCCCAAACATGGCTGTGCTAGATCTCCTGGTGGAGTCCCTCAAGAATTGTAACAAATCCACCACTGACTCCCACCTCG
Source organism: Phoenix dactylifera (assembly GCF_051530095.1). Taxonomy (NCBI): domain Eukaryota; kingdom Viridiplantae; phylum Streptophyta; class Magnoliopsida; order Arecales; family Arecaceae; genus Phoenix; species Phoenix dactylifera. The sequence continues at coordinate 32,427,672 of NC_143197.1, forward strand.
AGGGTAGGGCTGCAGATAAACAGCTCCAGATCTGTACCGCCCTAGGATATCGGAGTAAGACATGATGTATGGACTCCTCGAGATCCGGACATACCTCGTAATACTGGGTTATCCTTACATCCCTCCTAACTAGAACGCACCTAGTCGGAAGGCAGCCCCAGGATACCTTCCAGAGGAAAAGCGCCACACGAGGATGCAACCTCAGCCTCCAACCCGCATCGATCTGTCTGTCTGGCACCCTACTTATCCAAGAGTGAAGATCCCTGGCACTTTCTGCCGGTCGGCTCCCATATCAATCTGTCGGGCCCCTCCAGTGATGGAACAGGTAAGGCCAAAACTCTCGCCGCTAACTGCTCTCCAAACGCCTCCCGAATCAGACTCTCATGCCACCATCCCTCACCCGGAACAATCAGATCGCAGACCCTAAGCCCCTGTAATCTGTCCGTATCCACCAACGTCGACAAACGACTGATAGGAAAATCCGTCACCCAACTATCCTCAAGTACATCAATGGAACGTCCATCACCCACCGCCCATCTAATCGCTGGCAGCACCACATGGGCTCTAACACAAAGCAGCAGAAATTAAAGCTCCAAAGCAATGGCCACAGAAAGAGTCAGACTAACATACATCCCAGATGCTACGGCTCTGCCAAACAAATTCTTCCATGGCCATTTATTATAGTTGAAGCAATTTCCATCCATCATCAGATCAAGCTACCAATCCCTTCTCATGATCACAATGTGGAATAAACGCTGCATGAGCAAGTATAATTATAGTTGAAGCAATTTCCAATTCCATCAAGATCTAGCTACTAAACCTTTCTCATAGTTGATATGTGGAATAAACTCAGCATGAGCAATTACATTTAAATATAACAACCAGAAAAGTTTTCATATATAACACAAAGTGTTAAATAAATACTGCACCAGAAACAAAGTCACCGCACTGGATACAAACAAACAATTGCATGACATTGATTACAGAATCTTTATAACAAATTCTGGCCAGTGAGACTATAGACCTCTTACAAGAGAAGCCTGGGTAATGAGACAAGCAACATTGGTTCAGTGATTCATGCTCAGCCATGTGGCAACTGGCAAGGGATAATCCTAACATTTTAGAAATAGTATTGGAAATGAAACCTGGAATCCCAAGCCATGAGATTGTTTAAGAAACCTCCAAAAATATTGCTTGAATTTATGCAGTTCAGGCACTTTACCAGTGGGAAAAGCCTAACCCAGAAAATAATCATCATATGTTGGATATATGGTACATAGATCTATTTTTTTCATATCGAACTTGCCAGCTTAAGTAACTTTGAGCCTGAGAAAACTAGTATCTCCTCAGCCAGAGATTTAGATTAGTGCTTTAAACCCATTGCTTCCACTGCTGCTTAGACAGGATCAAAGCTGAGTGTCCCATTGAAAGGGCCAGAACAGCAATACTAAAGCTCATAGAACCTGAAAGAAAAGGAAATTAATTAAATCAAGCAAAAGAGTAATGCCACAGCTTTCAATAGCACCTGAGCATCCAAAATATGTTGCTGTTTATAAATCTCCTAAACATGTGCACAGAGGAGTATGAACTTGTTCTCCTCATTGCCAACTCGAAGGTTTTGCAGCTTCAAGAGCAAGCACATGTCAATCTCCAAAAAAAGGCTCTTTCAGGCACTTCAACATATAAAGGACCTGATAGTTCGGTTCCCAGTTTTCATGTCCGAAATTAATTCTATCAAGACAAAGCAATACTATACTGCTAGAATAAGAAATTCTATGACTAATACTTGCAAAAAAAGGCTTCACTTATAAGAAGAGGGAGAAAGGGAAAACATATAACTGTAACCAATGAACTCATTCATCAATTTGATTGTTCCGTTCCAGAAAGACAAACCCTTGTTTTTTCTTTGTTGAAGGGAGCAAGGAAAACTATAGCCATAGAAAGCTTTTTACCTGAATTATCTAAGTTTTGTAAATCGTTCTTCACTGTTCATTCATATAATAGACAACATTTGTCTTTCAAATCCTTTCTCGTGACTTACAGGATTGTCTCTGTAGATTTCCGTCCCTTTCTCCTGAAAGCACTTACATAGAAAGCCACTCCTAGAAGGCCACTTCAAATAACTCACTATAGATTAAGTGATTTATCTACCACGTATCACTAAATTTAACACATTAGTGTCTTTCCTAATACACAAATTTCTCAAGCATTGAACCTTCTCGTCACATAAACACCAAAAGCACATTTTCACTTTGTCCATGCAGTTCTATTTCTACCAGATGTCATTTTATCTCACCGATCTATGGTATAATACATCCACGATACTAAGAGAAATTTTCTGTAGGAGGCTAAACTAAAAGATAATAATTAATAGCAAATTCATGGCAGGCGATTCTTATGCCTTGCAACATAAAATACACTGGTGAATTAGTCATTTTGGAAAATCAATGGTACAAAAACTACTTAAATGCATGACTAATAGTAATATCATCTCTGAGAATGATACTAGAACAGTGATATGTCATGTCGTTCTGACATAACAATCAAACAAGCCTCATGCCATAAATGCACACAAACAACAAAGGGGGCTCATTCACGAAGTCAACTAAACAAAAAGATTATGTTAAGAAAAGTACTCGCAATGAAATGGTTAAAGAGGCGAGATATGGACCCCATGTCAATTGATTTCAGAAGGAGAATGGGATGAATGTGGAGTTTAAGGGACTGCTTAATTAGAACTGCCAGATATTTCTAATCTTTAGTTCTTTTGATCTTGCTGACCCACACCCATGTACCGAACCCATTATCCCGTTCTGAGATGCGAGATGGATCTGGGCGCACAGAGGAGAAGTATTTGGGTCGATCTGAAGGTTTTCCTCTTCTTGACGGCCGGAGAAGGTCGCGAATCAGGGCGGCGATGGTGGTGGCGGGTACCGGTACAGATGGGAGCAGAGACGCGGGAGAAGAAAGGGCCAAAATAAAAGCTCACCGGGGAAAAATAAAAGGAACGAGGAAACCGCACTCACTTTCTGTTACCAAGAAGGCAACTGCCCACCGGGGCCCGCGCCTCCTCGTATGAGAGTAGTTCTGAGCTGGATAGAAAACAGTTGATGTGTCGCAATTTTATTGGAGCAATTCCATGCCGCTCCTTGCAAGCTCGAAGAAGTTCTCTAGCACGGGAAGGAGAGGACCAGTTCCATTAACAGCAGGATGGTTGAATGCTGAGTTAACCCTCAAATCTTTGTGAGCTTAACTCTCATATGCACAAAATCAACATCCTGAAGCATTTTGTTCTATTGTTTGTCGGCAATTTTGATTCTTGTTCATAAGTACAGAAAGATTACTTTTTGCTGTGCCAGTTGCATATAATTAAATCGCAATATGTTGCAATATTTTAATGATATTTTCCATCTACATTGCGTTGTAGCTCGACACAACCGCAATACGCGGGCATCAAAATCGGTTATGCAAAATTTATGCCTTATCAAAGCAAGTTATAGAATATAACATCGGACAGTTTAATCTAACATGAACGTAGCATTAGATATGCTGCACATCATCTGAGGATATGGACATGGGTGGCGTGAGGAGGAGCCTAGCCACCGTTTTGATTTGAATACAGTTATTAAAGTCGTTTACATTTCAACAACTAACCGTTCTCTTTGCCTCACATTATGGAGTTCTTTTCTCACGACCACAGCCGCAAGAATAGGAGGCTGACTACCTTCCTCCCTCCAAGCCAAATTCCAACCCCCCCTCCTTTTGTTATAAAACTCGCAAACGACTTGTACCTTCTAGATATCGGAGAAGCTAGAAGCTGCCATCATGGAAAGAAAAATCCCACGAGGAGACGAATCGACGAGATTGAAGGACGCCAGGAAGCCTCCAAGCAGGCTACAGAAGCAGGCCCCGACGTCCCTCCAGCTCAAGCCTCCCACCAACAAGTCCTTCCCTTGGGAAAACATTCCTTCTTCTTGCGCTCCGATCCCTTTGCTGTCACCGCTCATCCTTTCTCCCACTCCATTTCCATTCGCCAAGGAGAGAGCGGCAAAGGAGGACAAAGCTGATGTTGAAGATGGGGGTGAGGAGAGGATGCCGTCGCCGCTGCCACCATCCGGCGGATGGCGCCACCCAGCATTGGCCACGATGATGACGGAACCCGTCACCCTCCCCACTTCCTTTCATTTGCGGTTCAAGTTGGTGGATTATCTCCAGTAAGCACCCTACTGAGATTTTTTTCACGTATATTTAATCTCTAATGTGTTGCTTGAGATGGGACGATCTCAAATATCAAAATTGTTGTAAAGGGTAGAGTACCTGAGTGTATAGGTTTACCGATGATGCTCTGCCATTTCTTCTGAAAAAGAAAGGGCCGGGGAAGATGAAATTTATTACAGATACTAGAATTAAAAAGGACCTCAAATACACCTCGAAATTGGCATATTACTATTGTATTCTTATTTTCTAAAAAAGAAATCTGATAATATAACCGGAGATTCCTCCCTTCGGTTTCGTTATCATAGAAACCATCCTCCTTTTGTTAGTTGGGACTTGGGACATAAAAGTATAATCATCAACTTCAGAATGTAAGAATGTTTAGCAAGAAAACTGTTGAAAATTTATTGGTAGGTGAGCATAGTAAGGGGAATTTTTTTTTTTTTTTTTTGCTGACATGATCATATAGGGAACAGGGGAAGATAAGGCTTGATGTTCTTCCAAAGAAAATAGCAAGCGTGTTTATCAGGAAAAAAAAAAAATTCTTTGAACATACAAGAAATGTGGAAATGCTCAAAGATCCTTTTCTAATTTTTTTTTTTTTTTTTTGGTTGGGGTGAGGGAATGTATGTACACACAGAATCATTTGATTCTTTGATTATTCTCTTAACTAAGAGCTCATGATCAGCAAAACATATCAAATGTAATTCGCCAGTCAGAACCCCTCCATAAACACATACAATTGCATCTGGGGAACAGGGATCATGAATATCAGCACCAACAAGTTATCAAGTGATTTCCAAACCCTACTAAGATACAATCATCATTTTCTAAACGCCACATCAAGTACCACCATGATATAAAATGCTAAAACCGATTTAACTATTGTTATTGTTAACGGAAAACTAATTTACAATGCTCGATTTAGCCACTTTACAAAGAAAATCACCAAAAGTTCCATGAGCAATGGGAATTTTCTTTTTTAATGTCATCTCTAAAGGTATCATGCCTGCGAACTAAAACACCGAGCACGTTATTGGCGAATCCAACTCGGGCCAAACTATAGTTCAACACTCATAGCATTTGAACTTCTTGGAAAAAGGGCTCATTGAAAACAAAAATTAAAAGTCCCAACTCCTCAGCAGCCCACAATAAAAGTTAAAATGAGTGTTTCCAGATGGGCAACTCAAATTGAAAATGCAGCTCTATAGCTTCCCTAAAGAGGGTGACCAGCAAAAAAAAAACATGGTAGGAGAAAATAGCAGGTGAAATAAAAATGGTGGTAATACAAAAAAGGATAAAATAAAAAATGAAGTCCGGAGTAAAAGGATAAAGGCAGCATCAATTGAGGACAAATTCAATAAAGGACAACTTAGATGGCTTAGATATACCAAGGGATGCACAACCACACAAGTACCTATGGGTGATTTAATACATTCAAAAAAAATGAAGAGGGAAAGAGGCTGACCAAAAATCATATGAGATGAAGTACTAATGAATGACTTGATATTTAAACATCTTTTAGAAAGTATGGGCTAAATCAAACGGAATGAAGGAAAAAGATTCATATAGCCAACCCAAACTAATTTGGGATTAATGTTTAGTTGAGTTCAAATGGCAGGCAAATGCAAATAACAAGTTTCTACGAGGATGTCAATATAAAAGAAAAGGGTAGAGTGAAAACAGAAAGTCATAAAGGTTGGCTCAACTGCAGTGCAAAAGCCATGCAAATTTTGTTGCTTCAAAGATGGCAAAATCATGGGATAAAACCATCAAAAACTACATATTTACTCTCATATGTGATACTAGAGTAGGACAAACTATTGGTAAATATCCAAAAAAACACACACAAAAAAGCAGAAAAAATAGCATTTTTAAGAAATCACATAAAAATGGCATTCTTTTCCGTGCTTTGTGTGTTATCTGTTCACTGAAATCAAGTCAACATCAGATCTCAGATAGTACTTATTGCATATTCACTTGCTAATTTGGTAGCTTCAGCAGGGAAGTGTACAGGATTCATGCTTAAAGCTTCAGTTCCACCAGATGCTAAAGCTAGTGTCACATTGAAGCTCAGGCTTTTAAATCTGTAAGAGATTCCAACAATTTGGGACAACTGAAAGCTTATTGCCGAAACATAACAGAATTCTACCCAACATTTTATTTTGTTGTGCCAAAGCAATGGCTTTCTTGTTGCACTTGGCATTTCATTTGCACTAAAGAAAATATATGCAGATAAAAGCCAAAAATGGTCGGCCCTCTTCATTTTTTTAACAAACTTCGAAAATGACATATTGTTATGTTTTCATGCGTCATATTTTTTCATAAGCATGCATTTCTCCCTGACATAGTTTTGTTCTTCACATTAGCATATATAATTTCACCAAATATCCTTCGCAATAACTCCAAATTCAGATTAGACAGTATTTTATGGACACAAACACAAGAATTGGGTCCACACATATCCAAGCATTGAACTCAGGAAGAGGAAAAATAAAGATACAGGAACGTACAAAAAAGATTTTAACCGAATTACATGTATACTTGAAAATATCATATGCAAGAGAACATGACCGGTGATATTCGTTAAGGTCTTTTAGTATATATTGCTCATCAAAACTACTAAATCGGAGAACATCATGTACATTTTATTTAACACGGTTATTTTAATACCTACGTTCTTGAACAAGCTGAAACATCATTATGGTTGGTTGAATTCATAAATGGAAGGGTACAACCTGCTACCCATCTTCAAATGCCTCAACCAAAGAACTTGGTTGAGTATCCAAGGTTCTGTTCAATTGCTTTGGACATTAGATAAAGCCCTAGAAAACAGAAGTTCTTACAAAAATCAAATATTCTGGCTGTTTTGAGGGGTAGGAAAGCTAAACTAATACAAAAAATATGTTTTCCTGATTTGGCTAACCCAGGCAACCAAGAAATTCTACTGTTCCTTTTCTTGGGAAAACTTTTCCATTTTCTTTTTCCTTTTCCAAAAAATCTCCAGAGGACTAAACAGACCCAAAGTGTCAAATGAGCACATGATTTATCGATACATATTTGACATGTATCTTCTAACTATCATAAGAAAATATTTCCTTACAATGAAACAAGGACATTTCTAGTTGTATGCCATGTCAGCATTGGACATGTATCAAAATACTAATACTTCTTAGTGCTTCCTAAGATAGGTCTTGCAAACATATTTGATGTATCCTTTTTTCTGAATTTAAAAAAAAAAAAAGACTTTGGATACTGTTGGATACACCTGATATGCTTACCCAATACCTTCAACAATGAGGGAGAAGGATTTATTTTCTTTCCTCCTTCTTTTTCTTTTCTCTCAATATTTATCATACCAATGTATGCATATCGTGTCTAGGGCTGGAAGCACTACAAAAAAAGTCTTTTCCGGTGCTTTTCAGAGCCTATACCGATGCTTATAAGCGTCGGTAATTTTGGCACCCACGCTTTCAAAAGCGTCGCAAAATCGTCGGCAAACTAAAAGTGGAAACTTTTTTTGCTGACGCTTTCAAAAAGCGTCAGTAAAAACCGAAGCTTTGCCAACGCTTATAAGCGTCAGGCTCGCTCAGGCCTTTGCCGACACTTATAAGCATCGGCTCTCTTGATTTCTGCCGACGCTTATAAGCGTCGTTATAATTATTTTGTAAAAAAAATTATTTAAAAACCCTAACCCTAGACAGTCACACAGTGTATTAAAGAAGCCACAGTTATCACATGTATTAAAGAAGCCACATTTTAATTTCATTCGATGAATTTCTTGTCATTAAAATGGGGATTGGAGATCTGTACAAGAGCTCGAGGATTGGAAGGGCCACACCACTTCTCCATCCGCATGAGAGAACAACCAAAAAGATTAAAGAAAACAAAAAGCCAAAGATTTAAGGAAGAAAAATAAGCGAGAAACAGCAAGATGCCAAGATTAGGGCATCTTGGGAGGAGAACACCTCAAAACAAAAGCATCGCAAACGCTCCACCGCCCGATCTTTGCTTCCTCTTTTTTCTTATTTTCTCTCCACCCCTGGCTTCGGATTCTTATTTTCTTATTCATCTCCATCACTATTCCAAATCACTGTCCATGCTATCCATTTCCTTCAACCCTCTCCGCTTCTGCAACCAAAACCAGCAAAAAATTAGAGTTGGGGGAGAAGGGGTTGGGGGGCTCACCGGAGATGGCCTTGAGGACAGCTTCCTGGGGCAGTCCCTGATCGACCGGAGGCGAGGAAGAAAAAGAGGAAGAGGCGGGGGAGGGGACCTCGCCATGGGAGCATCGAAGAGGGAAAACACCATGGAAAACCCTAACCCTAGACGGTCGCACGAGGGAAGGCGAAGAGAAGGAAGAGGCGAGGGCGGGATGGTGGTGGAGGGAGGGGGACCATGGCCATGGCTCTGAGAGGAGGACGATTTGGTGGATTTGGATTAGAGATTTATAAGGAGGGAGGCGACTGGAGGGGTTAGGGGTCATGAGGGGAGCGGCTGGAGGGGTTAGGGATCGGGAGGGGGGACGATTAGGATTTATGTGGATGGGGGTGGGGGCCGGGGGTGAGAATGAGCCTCCGACGACGCTTTATAAAGCGTCGTCTTAGGGGCAATTAAGCCTCCTACGATGCATTTTAAAGCGTCGTCTTGGGGGCAAGATTTGGCCTCCAACAATAACATATATATGTGTCATCCTTGGTCCCGGCTCATTAGGACTCCGACGACGCTTTTAAGCGTCGTCTAATCACTTCCCTCTTTCCCCATTTGGCCTCCGACGATACTAGTAAGCGTCATGCTTTGCACAACGCTATCTAGCGTCGTCGTAATATCATGCCTGCCAATGCTATTTAGAAGCGTTGGCAAATTTTGGCGTTGGAGCCAAAATTACCGACACTTCTACCTAGCGTCGGCATATAGATGTCGGGATAGCCAACTTTTTCTGTAGTGAAGTGGGCCAGGTCGGACTTAGGCCCGAAAGTTTTTGGATAATCCAGGTCTGAGCCCGACCTGAGCCCAGGCCTGAACCCGATCCGAACCTGATTGGGCCAACCTGAATTTACCCATTTGGGCAAAAAATATGTCTCGCCCGAACCTAATTGAAATTTAACATTTCATAATATTGCTTCACAAGTAAATGAGCTAGCTAAAAATTGAATTTTCTCCTATAACAAAAAATAAATGATACATGATACATTATTCTCAGCTAAACCCATTTTAATTTGTCCTTTATTTTCTCATTATTCTTTCTAAATAACAACATACAAAAATAAATTGATTCGGATTTAGTCCTTGACATATCCGAGCCCCGCCCGAAAAACAAATGTGGCTCTACATTTAAGCTCAAACCCGGTCTACATTCTTTCGGGCCTAGCTCGAAGCCCGACCCAACCAAATGGGCCTCGGGCCGGCTCGAGCCCATTTCCAGCCCTAATCGTGTCGTGTATACACACACACACACATCTTGCATTGGTATCCATGCTTCATAGTTTCTTGGTCATCTAAGCTTCAATAATATTTTATTTTTTTTGTTTATGATAGAGTATCATGTAATTTATATTTTCAGCAAGTATTGCATAATGAGGAAGCAGGTGACATGCAAATGAGTCTCAAGCTATTGTGACACATTCGGTGGAACAAGATAGTAGGTTTTATTCTATATCGAAAAGTACACTGCGAAAATAACATAGCATCAAAGATTTCAAGTACAAGTACACAATCTTGTACCGATTTTTTGCCAAAATGGTATGGTACCATGTATGAACACATGGTGCAGGACTGTGTACCAATGCAGGAGACCTACCAGAATACTACAGTAACATTCATACTACGTACTGCCCCATTCTGCAGTATTTGAAACCTTGATAGCATTAGTACTAAAGCTCACACAAGAGTCATGGTGCATAATTATATGGCAAAGTTACATGTGTAACTTTGCCATATTTTTTGAAAAAATAATCAAATAAATTACATGTGTAACGCAAAAAGAAGGGAGGTTTTTACTTGAACACAATGCATCTGGGTCAAATGATCAACGAAGGCAGAGAGCACACTGGCAGAAAAAGCATCTCAGCTGTTGGGGTCTCATAATCCTCTATTGGCCCTTGATATGGTATACATTAAGGGCATGAACAGTGGTGATCGGTCCAGCAGGTTTCTGGACGGATGACCTCTCCACTGTTCCATTTACAGCCCCAGTTTACATCATCTTCGTCTCCCATAGCTAGATTTTTTTTTCTTTTTTCCGCCATGATCAAGCCAAAAGGCCCAAAAAAAAAAAAAACAAGGAAAAATAAATCTTGTCCGAATAGCCTAGAGAAGACAATTGAAACCCTAAAAATATACCAGATTAAAGAATTTAGCCTTTTCTATCAAAAAAAGGCATTTACTGGGAAAAATCGTACATACAGATATTACGTGAAAAATCAAAAGACTCGTAGATGGGAAAAAGAAGAGAGAGACCAATAGCTTATCAAGAAGATACTAATAACCATAAACCACAGCAGATTGACGAAATTTAGCCTTTTTCTGGAAATAAAAAGGTATCCATGCGGATGTTAAACCACAATAATGCAAGAAAAGGGAATAAAAAGTCATTTTAGTTTCTTTGACTGCAATAGCTTGCCAGAAGACAACTAAAACCCTTAAAGCGGATCGGATTGGAAAATTTAGCCTGTTTTTGGAGAAAATTAGTGCATAAATAGATCCAACGAAACAAAAAACAAAAATCAAAAGAGGAAATAACATTTTAGTTTCTTTGATTCCAATAGCTTGCCAGAAGACAAATGAACCCTGATAACAAATTGATCAGTTAAAAAACTTTAACTTATCTTGGAACAAAATGAGGAAGAGGGTTTACCAATGGGAGTTCGTTCAATACATTCTCTCCGAACCCGAAATTCACGAACCCGTCGCGCACCTTGCTAATGGCGTCGTCGACAACAAGGATGTAAACAGCGCAGACCCTGATCGCTGTCTCCAGCGATCAACCAACGTCTCCCAAAAGCGGAAGCGGGGGCAGAGAACCTCCGGGAGAGATACGGAGAGCGGAAGATACGCGAATCCGAGCGGATTCGAGGGTGATATCATAAAGAAACTTGGGGCTTCGTGAGGTCCAGGGTTTCGAGAGCAGTGGGGAAGGAGGGAGAAAAGAGGGGGAGTGGGTTGCGGACGAGAAACAGGGTATCGAGGGAAGAATATAAATAAGTTTGCGTCCGGAGGAAACCGTGCCGCGCCGTACGAAGGCCGAAGGGTCGGCGAGAGCCCGGCCCGCGCTCTAGTCCATATTTTCTAAAAGACCTGCTTTGATAGATGGGCCGGACCGGATGGCGTTCCAGGCTAAACATATTTTAGAGAGGCCACTAATACTGTAGATTAAATGGCTGTTTACGTAGCCAATCACTATGATGGCACTTTATAGACTCGAAAAAAAGTGTTGACTAGAATATTTCGTGATGTGTTGTTTTCTGATTTTATTGGATGTGTTCGTACTCATATAGTCTGACTCGTTTGCCTTAGCGCAAAAAACAAAAAACTACTACAGGGCCCAAAGTGGGTATCCTATTTTTCAGGCTACGCGTAAAAAAAAAAATTTTTTGCAGCTCACACTCGACAGATATGAATACGGCCAACAAGATCGGAAAATAGAAAACTACATACGGCACCGGTACATGTGTGAAACTTCTATAGACAAAGGGCTAGTATGCGAAATTACTGCACCACCCCTTCTTCTTTTAAGGGCTTTAGTTAGATTCCTATCCATTAAAAATGGGCTTCCAAGGGGTTCTTGACCGTAGACGAAAGGAGCCAGCGCCATATGGCTGTTTGATAGGGGAGGTGGCGAACGCACCACTATGGCAAATTCACAATTTCATTTGGATTGGTAGGAAGTTTGACCTCATAAAATGATCCATAATTTTGAATTTATTAGTTAACTATTAACTATTTAAGATACCTAACCATTTAATCAATTGCCACATGGCATATTTAATGCCCACAGTCGAAAGAAAGCTAGGTTTGTCATCAGCATTGTCGCAAAAAGCAGACCTCCCATGTCCCTAACCATCTGCATATATACGGCATGCTTTGCATGCCAAGTGGATGGTGAATTTGATGCTCACCTGAAATCCACTAAGAGAACAATCAAAGGAATTATGTCATATAAAGCATACCTCCATGTATCCATACCAATGGGTTGATTCTTACTAGATACCATAATTGGGCATGATCTTTAGTATACTTTTGTACATTTTTCCTAGATAAAATTAAATGGATGCAGTGAAAAGTTAGAATTTTCCATTTAAATTGGGTTAAAATGAGATAATTGTTAAAAAGTCCTCTGAAACCACGATGAATCATTATATTTCATATGGCTAAAGACATGCATGGTTTAGCTGCATGACCTCAAAAAGAAGGGTAACCATAGACAACCAATCAATGAAATTCTAATTAGGCAATGTATGGAATAATAATTTCATTTTCCTTTGAGTATTTTGCTGATATTACAACAAATAAAAGGAGGCAGACATGAATGGGACCGATAATCCAACTCGTGATTTTCCAATTATGCATACCAGCTTTACTTTTGATGCTGATAGAACTTAATTTTCCTATTAGTTAAGCATCCATAATTAGGCCAATCTTTCTACGTATAAGAATTTCAAAACAAAGAAAAAGAAGAGTTCATGGTTTTTTTAAAATAAAAAAATCATGTATAATAAAGAGTTCATCATGTAAAATAATCAAGCATCTGATTCGTTCTCTCAATCAGCCATATGTTATAAAAATATCCAAAGCATTTCAGCGATGGTGACGGCCGGCCATGTGCCGCTTTCGTTCGCAACGCAAACGGAGTCAACCGTCCGGGGCAAACATAAGAAATATGAATCAGAGAAGGATAACCAATTGGTCTTTCTCAACAAACAGTTGAGAATAACTCCTAACTTACATCTGAATCATGACTAGATTCACCTTTCTTTGCATAAATACACCATTGGATTACCTACTTTACAGATCTCAAAGCATATGAGCAAATCTCAAAGCAATCTGTGGATGATCCAACGGTGGATTCACAGAAAGATAAAACCCGTTCTGTTTGAATCAAACTGTGTACAATGGCCCCGAACAAAAAATCAGTGTAGGCTCACAGGCAAACATGAAATCACCCTTTCTATCTAAGTATAAGCAAGCCAAAGCGTCGATAATTTAGTACTCAAACTTCAGCTAAACTTTGTTCATTGACATCAAGACTTGAACCTGATATCGGTACAGGTTAAGCCTGGCATGATGCAAGCTTCCATCCAGATGTCAAATAACAACGTCAAGCTAGCCCTATGTTTTGCATGAAACCCGCAAGGACCCACGGCGCTGCTCCCCGTACCAGCACACGCAGCTCAACCCAACCAGAACCTCGACGATCGCCGCCTCCGTCTTCTCCAGGTCGGAGAAGTGCAGCGTCTGAAGCATCAGCGCTCTCGGACTTGGGTCGAATCGCTGCCTCCAGTCCATGTGCCGCTCTTCATGCCACCGAATCGTGTCACTTGCCACCGGTCCCAGCCATGCCAGTATTCTCTCCACCGCCTCCTTCCACCCTTGAGCCAACCTTCCGTCCATCGGCCCCCGCTCCTTCCAGCAAGCCCTCAGCTTCGACCTCACCATCGCCCGGAGCCCAGCAGGCAGCATTTCGTACAGCTCCTCCCTCGCCGCCGCCTCCCCCGCCTCCGGTTCGCCGGAGTTAGACCTTGTCGTCAACATCTTCTCAGCCAGTGCAATCGCGTTAGCGTATCGCAACGCTAGCCCGGCACCACCCACAGTGTTCGGTGCCGGCTGCAGTAACCTGCTCCAGTGTTTCGGCTCCGATTCTTTGGTGCGGAATATGGGGCAGGAATTTGGGATAATTAGGTGCTCTACCGCCGGTCTCTCAAGCGGACCTGACGAGTGCTTGGCTGGGAACCGGGAATAGAGTCGTAACTTGGGACGGGCCGGAACGAAACTGGCACGAGATGCGCTGGGCGAAACGAGGACCGGCGGCAGCGTCGGTACGAACCGGCCGAAGACGGCGCAGATTCGAGCGAAAACGCCGCAGACGGCTTCCAACATGAGGCGGACGGCCTTGTCGAAGCTCTGGTTCCACAGCGACTCCTTCCTCAGCCTCAAGACCTTCTCGCGCTGCGACTTCAGCTCGAGCTTCACCGACTCCGCTTTGCTCGGCTTCTGCAACGGTATCGGCCCGCTGTACCGGTCCCACTTCCGCTTCGACGACTCCAGCATGCCCAGGACCTGCATCTCCTCGTATAATCTCGCAGTCGCCGCGACGTGTCGCTCCATGCTTCTCATCCTTTTCTCGACCCCTTTAAGGCTCACAGGGATCCGGTCAAGATAGGCCGAGCCGGCCTTGAGGTTGGCGTAGACCCGGTCGAACCTTTGAGCGAGGGCCCCCTGGCACCGAGAAGCGAGGCGAGAGGCCGCGGCGGCGGCGCGGTCGAGGTCGGCGACGAATTCGGCACAGGCGAGGCGGAGGAGGAGGGCTTGGTCGGTGGAGTTGAGGTAGGCCACGCCCCGGGAGCGCATCGTTTCGGATCGGAGTTTAAGGATTTCGGGATCGGAGAGGGACCGATGGAGCGACACGAGGCTGCACATGGCGCCCGCGGCCTCGAAGGCAAGGATCCCGATACCCGGGGCCTTCCCCCCGCCGGCCGGTTCGTCGAGCCGGAGGTCGAGGCACTCGCGGTCCGGACCGTTCCGCCATGGCTTCGGCACGACCATAGACGCGGATATGTTATTCCGGGATAAGCGGTTGTTTCGGGATCTGTTAACGCTATCGTTGGTGTTTCATTTGGTGGGGTGGCGGCGAGAGGGGAGGCGCGGGGTATAAGAGGAGGGAGGGAGTGAGGTTGCCGTTTTCTGAGAGGCTTCCCTTGGACGCGCTTTGATACAGTTGGATTACAGGGAATGAACATGGAATGGGAAACGAAGAGGAGAAGGTCGTGCAAGATGCCGACTGCTTGGCGTTTAACGCCATGTCGCTAATCACTATGAAATGCTTGCTATGATTAAGTTATCTAACCAGGCAGTGCCATGTGGTACGTGGTAGATACTTTGTTGAAAGGATAATTTATTCTACGTTTACATGTATATCTTTGCCAAGCCTGTGACTCAGAATTTAAGCGAAGTCTATGCGGAAGCCTCAAATAGCTTAGGATTGTGACATAGGAAAACGAAATGGCAATAACCAGCGATGGACTTGCTTTTCCTTTCAACCAAAGGGCGATAACCAGGTAAAGAAATAGCAGCAATCAATCAATCAATTGATGGACTTCTTAAAGCCTTTTTGACTTGTTCATTAAGCAAGGGACTGCCACATTTTCTTGCATACACATTACATGCAACACCAGCCGGGAAATTGGGTGGGTACGACTCACTCTTTTTGGTTGATGTAGGAAGGGACTGGGAGGATGAGGTGACTCGGCATGTACACTGCGTGTGGGGTCCGCGGTTGATGGGCATACGTTGGGAGTTCGGTCAACACAATCTTTGCTTGATTTCTAGCTTTTTCCCTTGGGATTCGCAGCCGGTAGAGATCGCTTTTGTGAGATCCAAAGAACCTTCCATAAGGGGGGGTATTGTTGTGGTCTGAATTCATCCACTGTTACTGATCAAATTAGTTGACCAGAATATCGTACAGAGAATCCGATCAAGCTACCAATTTAAGCAATTGATCAAGTTGCCGAACAGAGCAGATGACTATAGCAGGCAATCAAATCATTTGACCTAACCGACCGGTCAGACGGACTAACCGCTGTATATTTCAAATTCAAAGCATATCTAAGACTGTTTAAGTCCACACATAATTTACAACCATGGTGAATCAAACAGATAGCTTGTCTTGTGAGAGTATAGCCAAGTCTGCATGTAAATAATGCAAGAAAACGTTCGACGTAGACTTTTCTATTCTACAGGCTCGGTGAATGCTTCGCTGAGGGATTTAGAAAGAAAAAAAAAATTGCCAATGGAGAAATTTGCAGTAGAAATTATGACCATCTGATTTCTGATGTTAGCCTATTCTGCAGTAGAAATTTGTAGTAGAAATTGACCGTGAAGTTCAACGGGAGATTAGCCCATTCTGCATAGGATTTTGGGCGGGTAAAGAATATCTTGTCCCAAACGAAAGCCCGGCTTGTTATCCACATGCAGGCCCAAAGCTGCTCACATAAACAAATATAAAATAAAACCACCAACTTTACGAAATGAGCCTTTGGTTTCGGATGGCTGACAACAGTTTCCTCTGTGTTCCAACCTAAGAATCTATCGGCCCTGTTTGGGGGAGCTGTTGGCAGTAGAGCTGTTAGAAGTAGAGCTGTTGAAAGTAGAGCTGTCTGAAGTAGAGCTGTTATAAAAAGCTGTTTGTTGTTTGGTAACTACATTCGTAAAGTGCTGTGGTACTTTGTTTTGTGTTTGGTAAACAAACTGAGAAAGTACTTTTGTATGACAAAATTACCATAAAGGACATTGCGTAGTATTATACAACAGAACATAATAAAACATAACATAAATTAATACATAAATATACGATATAGTATAATATTATTGTAATATAAAATAATATTATGTTAATATAGCATAATAGTAATATAATTATTAGAGTAAATTAATATTTGGTAATTTAACATAATATTAAATTATTTAACATAACATATTAATGTATTATGATATAATGTAATATATATTATATTTATAGTATAATACAATAATAAAAGTATAAAATATTATAATTGTTAGTATAAATTAATTTCTCATAATATAACATAATATTAAATTATTTAAAATAACATATTAATGTATTATAATGTAATGTAATATAATACAATATTTATAGTATAATACAATAATAAAGGTATAAAAAATTATAATTATTATTATAAATTAATTTTCCATAATATAACATAATATTAAATTATTTAAAATAACATATTAATGTATTATAATGTAATGTAATATAATATAATATTTATAGTATAATACAATAATAAAGTTATAAAATATTATAATTATTAGTATAAATTAATTTTCCATAATATAACATAAAATTAAATTATTTAACATAACATATTAATGTATTATGATATAATATAATATGATATTATATTTATAGTATAATACAAAAATAAAGGTATAAAATATGATAATTATTAGTATAAATTAATTTTTCATAATATAACATAATATTAAATTTTTTAACATAGCATATTAATGTATTATGATATAATATAATATGATATTATATTTATAGTATCACACAAAAATAAAGGTATAAAATATTATAATTATTAGTATAAAATAATTTTCCATAATAATTTCCCATAATTTACCATAAAATAATTTTCTACGGTCCAGGGGCTCTTCTTCGTGGTCCACGCTCGAGGAGGACCTCAGCGTGGGCCGCGAGGTTGATGATAAAAAAAAAAAAATAGATTGATTTTGGAAGGTATGGAAAAGGATTAAAATTTTTTTCTTCTAAAATGTGGTTCAAGAGATGCATACAAAAATTGAAAAGAAAAATACATTTTCTTACGGAAGGGAGTCTGACGGCTAGGGTTCTTGGCTCCAGCAGATTTTTAGGTTTATAAAGGGATAGACTATGTAATTATGTTATTTTAATATGGGCATTTTTGTCAAAAATACAGCTTTCCGAAAAAGCTGAAACAGCTTCCTCGCAAAAGCTCCAAATTGGAGCTTCCTCCCAAAAGCTGTTTTCAGCTTCCCGCAAAAGCTGAAACAGCTTTTTGAAAAATTTACCAAACACAGTTTTTCATCTAAAAGTACTTTTGGAGGGCCAGAAAGTGCTTTCTGGCCCTCCAAAAGCTCCCCCAAACAGGGCCATCATGTCTCTGAGAAAAGAAAGTAGCAGGCCGCAATATGGGACAATCTGGGAGTAAGTATCCCCATACACTGTATTAGATAAGTCCAATGAGGTGTATACGGCATCATTGGTTTCCGTTGCAGTTGTTTTGACCCAAAATGTTCAGTCTTAGCATGGTTACCTCCTCCTCTCATTGATGCAGCTAATGGCTCCAAACATACCAAACATGAGATCTCTAAACAATTAATGAATAAAAAAGGGCACGGTCACATTCACACAGCAATATGTCTCTAGCAATTCTTAGAATGATCCTGCAAATTAATCTCCTCCAATTTAAAAAAATATAATAATGCAACTATAAGATATGATAATATAGCTAAATTATATAATAAATTCACAAAAGGAAATATTTGCAGCAACATTTTCTCCCACAGCATGACCAACCATTTGAGCAAAATGAGGACTCGAGGACAGGAAGAATCCTGTTTCTTTGAAGTAACTCTAATAATCTATATGAACTTTAATTTTTCATACCACTATGAGCTGGTCTCTCTCATAACTCTTATTCAAAAAAAAAACTAGCTCAAAAATATTATTTAAATTTTTTGGTTCTATATAAATATTTAAAAAAAATTTTCTTCGTTTAAATTTTTAACGTTAAATTAAGAGTTTAAATTTATTCAAAATTAATCAAAAATTTGCACCCACCTCTATCACGTCTTTTGCACGGGCCTAATCGGAAAACGTTTCAATTCAAGGCATGGATACTTCTGGAGCAATTCATTCATTGAGATGGCCCATGGGGGAGGAGATGAAGACTTTTGCCACTTGGATGGAATGGGAGACGGGACAAGCCACCCATGCAGGACAAAGAGTTAGGCCATTGCACGCGATAACTTGGACGGCACCTTGGTTGATGCCCTATCCGCCAAACGTACAAACTTATTCCCTGGTCCTACGTACTTATGGAATCAAGAACCCTTCATGGTGATGTAGACATCGAGGAAATTTTTCTATGGTGACCGATTGGATAGAGAAAGGTGATCGATATGGGGATGGTCATCTACTGATTCGTGAGACTCGCAGATTGGTCAAAAAATTGGCCTTCTTACAGGCAGCATACGTGTATCGAAAGGCGAATAGAGTTGCAGATTGAATCGTCTTCTATGTTGCTCGGCACTCTAGAGAGTATTTTTGGACTACTGCCACTGAGATTCCCTCTCCCTTGTATCATTTTATTGTTTCTGACTTGGTAGCTGTACCCATATAAGAGCTATATGAATGCTGCTTTCTACCAAAAAAAAATAAAGAACCCTTCACGCATACATGCGTGTAGTCAGTGTCGGAAAGCTATAGGGGGGGTTACTTGATTGCACGCATGTAGTCATGCAAGGCCATAATAGGATAAGATTATTTTTGTGATCAAGTGAAGGCTAAAGAGTACTGCTTGCCAAACAATAATGAAGAAATGGCGGAACCCGAGCTTTGATTTCAAAGCTAATTATCAGTTGTCTCAGGTTTGATAAGATATCGATATCCATCGATGCTCCAAGTAGCACCTTAATTTCTTTAAAATTTTAGGGAAGTCAAGTAGTGATCCATTAACGGTCGAGTCGCTTTATTAAATATCAGAGTCCATAAAGCACAGTCTAAGATAAACCCATGGTAGAACATCATTCGATGGGACTACTTGGGATAGAGATGTAGATATCAATCAATTTCATGTCCTCCTACTGGAAGCTTCGACAGCTAGAGGAGTCATCCAATCTAGGCAATGGAACTAAAGCCTTAATATTCATCAAGTAGAGGGATTTGGAACTCTGATGAATAACATATATTCTACGTTTAAAATATGGTACGAGAGAATCATTTTCCAAAACAAGGTGGTGGAACCCTCGTTGTATTTGAATTAACTGTTATCCTAGTCATTCCCGGTATTCCTTAGTCTGCAGGATAACAAAGAATAATTAAACAGTAATGCTTAGAGACCTATATTTGGGCGATATGCGCTTGGAATTTATTGGATTCTTATTTGTAAAGAATGAAAGGCCACCCACAGTGTGGACAAGATTTTGTTAATCAGTATTCGAAGTGTGCACTCAAATGGAAACCAAATCCATTACATATAACTTAATGGTCACAGAGAGTTCAAATTACGGAAGAGAATATTATGAACTCAGCAAAGTTACTACTTGAAAGAAAAGAATAATCTGAGATTGCCTGTGATATCATGCTTTATTTCCAAATTAATGATTTTTTTTTCTTTTTGAAATAGAATAATGCTAATTAAGCCAAACAAAGTATTTTTTTATATCGAATGGGCTTTAGATACTCCTTCAGAGAAAGAAAAATAAGGTTTTAGGTACTAACTGGAATGGAGGGTGGTTAGTAGGTACTATCATGGGAGCAAAAGTGCTAAAATAAACAATCTTTCGAATCAAAGTAGGGCTTACAACAACCAAAAAAAAACAAGAAGAAGAATCATCTGACCTAAGAAATCCAAGTTACAAGATATAAGTCACACGAATTTTTGATCCAAACATTTTATAGATTATGCCAAAAGGTAAATATATTTTAAATCTTAACTCATCCCTACACCAAGGCTGTATAATTATAAAGACAAAATTTTATGATTCATGAAAATGAGAGGCAAGATTCTATATGTTTCAGGCCATGAAGGAAGATTGTTAATATACTGCTTTACACAAAATAGAAACCGCATGATGTGAATAGGAAAGAAGATACTAATTCAAAATCCAAGAACCATCTGCTATTTCAGCCACAGATGACCGAATTTTTACAAACAATGATTTATGGATTACATTTATGATAGTTCGACATCGACAGTGCAAGGGAAGGATATGGTCCTTAAATTCTTAGGGCCTCAATTTTAGGTAGACAGAATGCTAAACACATTCCATTTCTGATGTTGAACAGTTGAGCATGGCACTAACATGAAACAACCAATTTCAAATGCAAGGGATAGAAGTTGCAAACATTTTACTAGTCTGTGCATTGTTCGAGAAATTTAAAGTAATACGAAGATGAGGATGGCCAATATTTTGAAACTAAAAAGGAAATCAAATGGAAAGTAGTCCATTCAAACAAAAAACTAACCACAGTGAACAACATACTAATACATGCATTGGTGAAGTCAAATCTCACTCTTGGTGAAGTGTTCTTTAACTTATTTTTTTCCTAGCATTGATGAAGTATAAACCATGAAGAAGTATTTTTGTAGTAACAAATTCCACCAACAATAGATACACAGCTTAAAATGTTCCAAATATTCGAAAGTAGGCACGCATGCATGAATAGAGCAAGCAGGCAAAGGTGTTAACAAGCCAGAATAAGAATATCTGGCCAAATGACCTACCTATATGGTTTTGATGGATTTTCAGTTTAATGAACTAAGTTGAGCGACTGATGCTCTAAAGAAAGCCAATAAATCTGAGAACTACTTACTAGACTGATGCATTTTTGGTGTAACAAGACAAGGATGTACATAATTGAAACAAACCACAGGAAATGTTCTTAAAAATTTGAATTCGGTACATATATATATAATCCGAAATCTACATATACATATATATATATATATATATATATATATATATATATATATATATATATATATATATATATATATATATATATATATATAATCCGAAAAAAAACATGCAAACGATTGCATGTGAATGCGAACAAACAAGAACAAGTCCACCGGATACCAAATATATGATAAAGATGCCTGTTGGCTGCAGTACAGTAGTACGTGAACAAGAAAGCTAAGACTCACGCCTACTTGCATCAAGAAAGAATTAGATTGACGAAGACGCAATTGACTCGAGTCGTGTTAGGTCTTTTCCAGGAATATATCGCCTTTACGTTTCGCCTTTTGTTACAGTTGCCAATCTACCTCACTCGAATATAAGAAACAGATGGAAATGGTAATCAACCAAACTCCAAAAAGTAATTGGGTCCTGAGAAGTTGCACCACAAGTTAACACTTGCACTCATTTACAGAGAAAGTGAGCATCTGTTCCTATTCATTTTCTTAATAGAAATGGTTGATGAGTCTCCATTTGGGTATATATATGCAGAAGGTTTCTTGTGGCCACCTTGTTTTCTTGAGAAAGAGGGCGTACATAAGACTCGATATCGACGGAAACATAGCATAAGACATGCAAAAGACTCCAAGAGTTGTCAAAAAAGCCAAGCTATATCAAACACCAATCATCAAAGCCCCACCACAGCCTCCATGCCTATCCAAATTCAAGCTCCTTAACTCCTCGAAATCTCAACCCCACCCCTTAAAGCTCCACGGAGATGAACCCGACAGGTTCCTCATCTTTCCTCTCTTCCATCGGTCCTCTCAGCCAAGACCACAAAACTGACTTCTTAATTTTTTTTTAAAAAAAAAGAAAACGGAAAAAGAAAGGAAAAGAAATTCTAAAACCAACTTCTCCTGATCTAGCTTTGAAACCCATCGAATAAAATGAAATAAAATATATAATAATAACCAATATAAAGACAGTCGGCTGATCTATAGAATTAAATAGCAAAATAATTAAAGAAGAAGCAGCAGCAGAGAACAACAGACTCAATTGAAACTTATACAAAGGCATGGATGGGAATAGAAAATAAAGGTGACATTGCATTGAAACAGTCTAATTCTACAGCAATGCATGCGCAGTTTACAAAATAACACAAGCATTTAAACAAGCAAACCGAACCAGTGATGATGATAGCATTGATAATGGAAGGAAAGCAATAGAAATATTTTTCCCTTTCGTGGCAAATTATATTTAGAAAGAGAGAGAGGGACTTATATTAGTAGGACGGTGGAGGACGAGGAGCCGCGGAAGCCCAAGCGCCGAACACCTCGTGTGTCATTTGACCGTTCGGCAGCAGATTGGGTGGCAGGTTATACAGCGGCGGCATCAACGACGGGTCGGCCGCTGCCGACCCTGCATGAGATGTCTGCTGCGACGCCGATCCGTTCCCTCCCGGTGGGCTCTGCTGCAAAGCCGCCATTCCTTCCGCTCCCCTCGGTGGCGCCGCCTCCGTCTCCTCGGCCTCCTCGTCCCCGAGCGGCAGCCGCTCGTACATGGCGTTTGTGAACGTGGCGGCGATCACCATCACCGGTCCCGACGCGACGAGTTCCCCCACGACACTCCCCCCCACCACCTGCCCCTGCCCGCCGGCGAAGTAGACGGTCAGCCCGGTGGAAACCGTCGGCGAGGGCTCCGGGAGGAAGGCCCCGGACAGGGAAAGGATCTCGAAGCGGCCGTGGAGGGTGACGACGGTCCCAGGCGGCGCTGCTGGCTGGCGGAGAGTGACGTTAGTCACCACGCCGCTGCCGCTGAGAATGGAGATACCGCGCTGCCGCCGGCGAGCAAACACAGCGACGGCGTCCATGATGTCGGTCCCGCTAGCGATCTCGAGGACGTGGGATCGGAGGGCGTTCGGGCTCTCCTTGGTGATAATGATAGGCGGCTTCGGCTTGTTCTTCGATCCGGGGGGGCGGCCGCGGGGGCGGCGTCCAGGGGCGCCGCCGCCGGTGGATCCGCCCTCGGCGACATCGAGGCTACCAGCAGGGGACTGGTCATCTGCATTGGCGTCGTCGTCGTTGCTTGTGTGGTTGTTGCTGCCGCTGCTGTTGGTGGTGGTAGGGTTAGGGTCTTGGTCTGGGCGGTGAGGACTGAGGTGGGAATTGGTGGGGTTGCGGAGATGGAGAGGAGAGGCCGAGGTCGAGGAGGTGACGGCCCGGTCGACACCTCCCATGGTCACGCTGCCTGCCCACCACCGGTTCGCCAGCTTTCCTTCTTTGAGTAGACCAAAGAGAACAACAAAAGCAAGGAAAACTATACTAGTTAATTTTCTGGTCACTTATTTCATTAAAAAAAAAAAAAAAGCTTTCTGGTCTCTTGGTTATAGCTTGCCGCTTCTGCTACTCTTTCATCAATTTATTTCTCTACCATGTGATATAGATTCCAATTTCTTTTCTATTCCTTGCTTTCCTGCTAGTATTTCTTCATGGAAGAAACTAAAGAGTTATAGATCCAAGTGCAAGCTTATCATTTCGCTTATCTCTACTTCATTCCAAAATTTGAGCTCCCCTTAGATTTCCTCTCTTTTCTTGGAGGGATCAAGTTAAACCAGTTGATTAAACCAGATCTCCCAAAATATTCCACCACAATAGAAGGAGAGCAGGAGAGGAATAAGATTATATTTGATTAGCTGAAAGCCGTCTCTACGAATTGAATCAGACCACGAGAACCCTACCAGTTGCACCCTTAGTAAAAATCCAAACGTAAAAAGGGAAGAATCATAGCTCAGACTAATTCCAAAACGCACCTTCAAAACTGTAGAGATGCACCGATAATTCTTGAACTGCTGGATCGGGAGTTTGAAGACTCTGTGTCTCGGCTTTCTTTCAAAAGTAAACCTGTGAAGGCTGTGGCCGTGATCTTTATTTATCCCTGCTTTCTGACTCTACTGCTCGTGGCAAGTAGAGGATATATATACCACGGCTCTCCCAGGCTGCCGCTGCCGCAGCTGCTACTTCTGCTGTGGCTTAATATCCAGTCATCCCCTCTCCCCCTCTTCTCTCTCGCTCGCTCTCACCGTTTTGATATGTTATCACCAGCATAAATAATTCATTAATCCTCTTCCCTGGATTACTTATGCTATGCCTCTTAAGCCTTCGTTTGGATTGTTTGGATGCTGGGATCCTGGTTTTCTCCGTCCATCCTCTCTCTGCAAGTTTATTAAAGGGGGCTGGGGTGGGGGAGTGGGGTAACGTGCGCATGGGAAAGTGGGAGGATGGTTGGAACACGTCACCTTCTCGAGTCCGGACGCAGCATCGAGTGGAAGGTCGGAGGCGGAGAGCATCAATTAAAGGACAGGGCCCACGTCCCTGAAACACTGCTCCCTCCCCAGCTTAGGACAAAATCCTTGATCACCGTTTCTAACCCACCGTCCACTAATACATTTTCTGCACGTATTACGCACATTACGTGTGCCTTTTTTAGGGCCATCAACGCCTGTCTTGTTTTCTTTAAGGTAAATTATAATTTTGATCCTCTCAATTTTATAAATATTTTTAATAATTTTTAATAATTGTTTTAATTAGATCTCTTAATTTTAATAAAATAATTTAATATAATTTTTTTATAGATTTTAATTAATTTTTAATATTAAAAAATTAGACACGATGCACGCATGGCATTTTTTTTTCTAGCTAACACTAATGTCAGCACACACGATGTAGCATAACTTTGCCAACAATATTTCCAAATTATCTGGCGACCAAGAGAAACCCACCAAGATTCCTAAATTACCCCTCCTCAACTCTTTACTTTTTTTTTTGTGCTGAAATGGGTATTTCATACATCACGAGTACGAATACACCTAATAGAATCGGCAAATAACAGGTCTCAAAGTGCCCAGGACAACTTCATACATCCGCTTCTCCCCACCCAAAACCCTTACCTCCATCTTAATCCCTCTTGCTGGATTCTCTTATTTTCGGTGAATCCTGCCTCGCTACCCCCCATGGATGGATCCGCATTCGAGGAGCAATGATAGTCAGAGAAGGCAGCCTGCAGGTCACCAGCTTCCCCAAGGCCTGCACCACCCACCCGAAAAGCTAAAGAATGAGGACCAGCGCAAGGCCCATGTTGGGAGCTCCACTCCATATGGGAGCTCACCTTACTCCTCAACTTTGCCCCCCTCCCGACCGAGCATTCCTTTTCCGGTGGAGATTTTCTTATTGCTATTGCAGTTCTCGTATTTAGTCTTGTATCTATTATTTATCAAAAAGTTTTTGGATATTTATGTAGAACTAAAAAAAATCAAAAAAATATGTTTCAGCTAGCTATTTTATGTAAGATCCTAAGTTGTTACAAATATAGACTAGAAAATACTGCAGGCCAATGTAGACTAGGAAACATTGCAGCACGAGCTCATTAAGACTGACCATGGGTTGATCATAGAGTTTGTAATTTGATTTGAATAAATTTGGACCCTTAGCTTGATGAGAAAGGCATGGCTTAAAATGAGGATAGTATATGAGAATCCATGCGAACATGTATATAATCCCACATCAATTATTCACCTACAAAATTTTTAGTACATATACAAGCTAGCCTTGTTCAGTTTTTAGATTGCTTCTCACCATTGCCAATAAGAGGTAACTCTCCTGTTTCCGTGAGGAGTTCTCTTTGGTGCCTTGTACCAAGAAAGTATAAGTTTTTTTTTACAAAGTTATGCTAAATTTTCATTTATTTACTGATGTTGATATTGGTGCCAGTAAGGAAAAAAATGTCACATGTGCATTATGTACACCCTTTTGATGCCAGAAATTGATCGGAATTGACCGAAAAGACTATATCAAATCACACTTAAAAGTTGAGGAACTTAATTAAAAAAACTATTTAAAAAAAATATAAAATTTGGAAGACCAAAAATATAATTTATCTTTTTTCTTTAAAGAAGTTGCACAATCTAAAGTGCATTGCGTGACGCCGGCCATAGCGACGCACATCTTTAGCTGGTTACACATCTATCATGTGTCCAAATAAATCATCGTTGGTTGAGTTGTCATGACTAAGAAGGATCCTACAAGGTTAGGTTGGACAAGATAAATTAGGATAACGTACTCAACTTTACACAGTTCTAATCCAAACTGAAATTAGTTTGTAATAAAAAATAAGGTAAGGACTAATAACATAAGGGTAGTAGGAAACATGCAAAATTTATATCATGACACAATTTCTTACATTTTTCAGGCACCATAATGCCCTTCGTTTGCATATTGTGCTGATCGCTATATTATCCCAGCTAACCTCATAACATAACAAGCGGAATAAAATTATGCCCTTACTATGTTATCTTTATTTTTAGTTTTATTCGTGATTTGCATATCGAAGTACACTGATTGATTGGTGCATCTATGATGCTTATCATTGTATATAACTGCAATCAAATCTGATTTTCATATATATTAAAACAAAAAAAAACTCAAAGAATATTATTATTGGCTTGTTTGGTTCGTGGGAAGCATTTTTCCTCCTAAGAATATGATTCCTGAAAAGCATATTCCTAGGAAGAGAATGCCTGAAAAAGTATTTTTGACATGTTTGGTTGACCATGGAAAAGTGACAGATTTTCAGAGTGCTTATGTTTGGTTGACCATCCACTTTCCTGAGAAAGTTATGTATAATTCTTATCATACCCTTAATAAAAATTGGGTCTTTGATGCTTATTTAATGCTGAAGGGTCTTTTTGAAAAAAAATAAAAATAAAGTGATTTCTGACTCATGAAAAAATAACTTTTCCATGTTTCTTATGGAAAAGTTTTTTCCATAAAATGTGGAAATCATATTTCCATGTAAATATAACTTTTCCATCTTTCTCCTTTGAAAACTCCAACCAAACAAGAGGCATCTCATTACTTTTTTGTTGACCATACTTTTTTTTCTTCTTTTTTCATGAACCAAACGAGCTTTATATGGCACCCGCTTGTAGAGGAGGTAAAAGGTCGCTGAATAAAGGTGGCGAATAATCTTCGCTACAGCGTGCTCAAATTCGTTTTGGCACCCACTTCACCAACCAGCCCCATTGACTTTTGGCGGGTTAAAAAGTTCGTGGCTCGTGGCTGGTCCATAAGCACGAAACTAAGAAGACTTTGCGGAAAGCATGCATCATGGCTTTGGGATTTTTTTTTGGTATATAAGAAAGGGGCTAAGCACAAAAGAAAAAAAGTTAGACATGTTGAAAGCATGCAGATAAAGGTTGCATTTATACGCGTCATGTATGAATTATCTGTCCAAAAAAAAAGAAAAAAAACATGCAGATAATATGATCTGTGGCAAACTCGGCAATGAATCTCCTGCTTCCGAATTGATGTTGTCTTTCCGTGTATAAGTGGCAACCCAATCAGCTACTCTATTGCCCTTACAATAGATGCTACAAGCTATAAAAGAGCCTAAGATTCTGTGGCAATGCAGAATCTAGTGCATTTTCAAAATTTTGTATAAATATTCAAGATTTATTTAATATATGTCCAATGTATAAATATATTCTGTATAAATATTTTGAATAAATCTACTTCATGAGTCATGAGACAAGGAGTTTTACTTTGATTTCTCTTGGAATTTTAGATTTCACCATCCCACAACCAAACATGGCTAAGGAGGTGGAGGAATTAGTATCCATCTTATAATACTATGAAAGAGCCTGTTTGGACTTTCGAAGATTCTATCAGTCAATAAAATCTTCAGGCGGCCGGGTCTAATTTGAAGCTCCGAAGTTCTGATAAAATTGGGAAGATATCGGAAGTTGGATGACTAACTCAGCGATAAGATCAATCTCAGAGAAGCAATTGCTTTCCCATAATAAATAGTATTACTTGCTCTACCTTTTATCTACTTCAGCCCATGATTTTGTTTAAACATAGAGACTTTTTGTTGAAGAATCTGTACAAGAATCTGTGCAAGCACTGGCATCCAAATTAAGAGAGCTTAGACAAGATAAATCAAATGAGCGTAGGAGCAAGAAAAAGGCAACTGTTGAGGACAACAGGAAACCAGCCAATGGATCTTTAATCCACTGATGAGACATCTATCTTTTCATTGCCGGCACCAGGAGAGGTTTTAATCTCAACTTATGAAAGCTAACACTTCCCACCATTCCTTTTCACCAGAGGAAAGGAGAAAAAAATCTCAGGCATCCTGGCCTCCGAGGTGGACCAAGTGGAATTCTAGCTAGAAAGTAGAAACGCAAACGCCTGCGGTAGAAAAAGTGGTGTCTCCGCGTGCAGACGGGAGAAATTCCCGAGGCAGCGAATGGGAGACACGGCAGATGGAATCGGCGGCATCTGCGAGGGGTTTTGCGGAACTCGCAGCGCAGTCCTTTTACCTTTCCATATGCTGGTTTTTTACCTTATTTTTTTTTAAAAAAAAAAACCTTGGCTGGTTTCAAATATAAACTAGAGTTATTAGAGATAAGAGAAGTTTGATGGTGGAAAACATTGAGCTTCCAAGTGCATATGAGTTGGTTCATGAATTGGACATAAGGCCATCTATCTCTCTCAAGTTGGTACCCTCCTCTGTCTAATAGAACCATCTTCTGGATGAAACAAAGTTTCCTGTATAGCAATTGGTTTTGCCATTGTATCTGTGGCTCAAACACATCTAATTCATCCATGCATTGATGGGGTGATATCAGGGCTTCATTTTTCATCAGGTGTGAAATCAGTGATAGTGGATGCATGAGACCCAGTCTCACCAGCCAAGCTCCTCCAATGGTGAAGAAACTTAAACAAATTATTAGAGAATGCCTTAATGTTACAATATGATATGAGCTGCTTCCACGTTAGGTTACATTATAACTTAAGAAGTATTCTACTCTGAATAAAAATGGCTTCATGTAATTCCAAGAACTGTTTGCATGCTTCTAAAAAGGAAAAAAAAAAAATCCAAGCAGAGCAGTGCAGTTAATGGGCCTGGCCTAGCTTTAAAAGCTGACCTTGCGATCTTATCTGCCTTGCTTGGGCCGCATCCGATCTTAGAGATTTGCTAAAACAATGACAGGAGTCACAGGATCCAAGTCCAACTTTAGACAGGTCCGGCCAGTTAAGAAACCCATAGCGTGGGCTCCATTAGGTCATGACCAAGTCCAGTCCTACCCGGCATGTTGATTATTGATCTGGGATATTGAATGATTCATCTTCTTTCGCAATATCAATCATTAGATCGTTTAATGGCCGCATCAAGATCTATGCAAGTGGATGGAAGAGAAAGGTTGGAGTGATTTGAGATCTATGCAAGGCGCGATCCAACAATTGATGTCGTTAAAGAAGATCAATCATTCTTTCACATGAAAGATACAACCCGAACTCTGCACATCATAAAGAAAGAGAAATCCAGGCTTGGCCTGATACATGTTGCACAACTCTGATCTACCAGAATTCCTCTCTAAGAGACCAGCACCTGCTATGTTCTAACCATTTGCATCCCATGTTATTCGAACAATTGTTTGCTATGGGCTTGTAATTTGGTCAAGCATAAGCATGGAGTAGGATAGTTTCCTCCAATGGATCATTTACTTATGCAAGTCTTAAGTTTTGAAATTGTAATGGAAGGCCAAATTAATATTAGTGATGCCATAATTGGATGGTCATGAACTTATAGCTCAGAAGGCTAAATGTGCCTATTCGGAAGGGGAGTGTTACTTTAGTGCTCCAAGTGACTCATAGATTTGGAAGGTTTGTATTTTGATTTGTCAGCAGTAACATGTGCAACCTGAAGGCATCTTCAGTGTTCATACCTAGGATATTTCTCAAAAGAATAGTGTTCTTATTTTCATCAAAAAAAAAAAAGAATAGTGTTCATTTTTTTGATTGGAATAAAAAAGAATAGTGTTCTTATCTACACCTAAAGTGGTCTAGAAAAAGAAATAGGAAATGCAACGCACTAATGCTCTCCTGTAAACAATTTTAAGATGGCACGGCAACTTATATAAGCTTCATCATCCTAAATATTATCAATATATTTTCGTAACTCCTATTCTTGCAGCCAAAAAACCACCTGTTGCACTGTATAGAGAACTCCTGGATAGCCTTCTTTTGGGATAACATCACTTCTGAGGTGAAAAGATTCTTAAGACTACCATAAAAGATATCTTTGAGATAAAATACTAATAGCAAACAAAAATGCGGAATTAGTTAAGTAATGTTGTTTGTAAACTTGCGAATTTGGACTCAATAATTGCTTGGATACTTGAATTAACTATTAGGCTGTGGCTTATCTACAAGTCTCCTTCCATATGTGAAACATATCACACTTGCTCTAGCCTGAAGGACTATATTCTGTACATGCTGATGAGCTGTACTTGATGCCTACCATGGTATCGCAAGGTATCAGATAAATATACAGGCCTTTTACTGCATATAGTTTGTATTTGACAGCACAAAACAAACGATCTATATGCATATAATTTTGAAACTTATACCAATAAAGATTGTTAATGCTCAAAGTTAGGCAGCAAACTAATCCATTACTGCATTTTATCAGTCCCTCTTGTAACATATAGAGTAGGTCGAATCAATGTAATCCAAAAAAAAAACAAAGGATCATTGGATTATGAGATACTGAACTTTTTTTAACAACTGGAAGCTAATCTGAAAAATTGTACCTTATCTTGTTTATAAATTGCAGTAATGATGATGTTTGACAGGATTGCAGCCATGCAAGTAGAATAAGAACCTGAAGAATCAAGAAAAATTCAGTATTCAAAATGAAATATTTTCCAAAAATGGGTCTTTAAGTAAAGAAAAAAAAAAGCCCATCTCGGTCGCACCAGATAAGCGAATTACAATACTTATCCTATCCTGGTGATTCTAATTGCATTAGGAGAATCACACTTGCTGAATGACCCTAGCACATGAACCTATCTCCTGTTTTTAGATAGTTACAGCGTTCAAGGACATGGTAGGAATCATTCATTTAATATGCATCCCTTTCCGATACAAGAGGTGACCTATAGAAGATTTCCAGATCAATCAAAGGACAAATTGGTGGCAAATAATTTCTGCTGTTTGTTGCCAATATAGAGAAAGTTCGCATGGTATCATGTTCAAGAAGTTGAAAAAAAAAGGGAACATTGGTGACAATTGCATGCACACTGCCTCTGAACTTAATCTACAACAGAGCCCTGATTTGGATGCCCATGTGTAGAGCACCAACTTGGCAAAACCTTGGTACTATTTCAGTCCCTGACCCCAGACCTAATTGTCTTTAAGCTGGAGCTTTGAATAAAGTCTTGGAATAGAGTCACCTGGTCATTGTCTGCCTTCTAAAGGAGTAACCATGTGCAAGTCGAAAAGAGGAAAGGAAATGAAGGACAGAGAGAGTAGGTAATGCTTGGAGCTTTGCTGAAGAATAAATTAATGCTCATGCAGAGGATTGATATATTAAAAATAGGAAGAGATTTCAGGGATATATAGGTAGTAGCAACAACTAGTATCCCAACAGAATGGGAGAAACCCTGTGAACTTGCAAATTCACCTCAAATACCATAAATAAGGGTAAGAAAATGATGAGAAATATATCAAACACTTGTGTTTCACAATATTTTGAAGCCTTCAGAACTGTGACCATTCTAAGCATGCCCTCACTGTTCATATTTTTCAGGCTGATATAAAATCGAATTAGGAAAATGAAATGTAAACATAACTGCGTTCGCTCACTTGCTGGTTTTCTTCTTCAGTTCTCAAATTCTAACTCCAGATGAACAAACAAGAGCTAGCATCCGATTTTACATAAACTAATATATCTCACAAAAAAAAAAAAAACATAAACTAATGGAAACCTAAAAGCAAAGAGGAGTTCCAGCAGCATAAATCCATATAGGTAAGTAGGAAAGATCATTCTATCACTATGCATATTTTCCACAAGCGTTGGAGCTATTAAAGAACATATACGTATGCAGTGCCTTTTCTTAGGTCAATCTTCATCCCTTGTGTGAAGCAGATGGTAATGGGAGAAGCGAACAATACCTTTCTATCTAACAACCAATAAGCAGGCAGCATCCTCTCTCACAAAAACTCCTTGAAGCCTGCTGCCGAGACAGTATGAGATGGTTCAGCTGGTACTCCTAGTCGGAGTTCAAGGTCTAATTCCATTGCCGCTGCTCCATAGCCCGACTGCTCTACCTCTTCTCCTCGCTCGCCGAAGCCCCCCGAAGCGGGACCATCTCCTCGTGATGGCCTCTCGACGAACAAAGGCATCTGCCTCGGCCCACCTTCATCGAGGATCCTATTTCCGGGGATGCCTTGTTCATTTGGAGCCATCCATGGCCATGTGGACATGCACCCTCTAATATTATGGCTTCCATGCATCGGCTTGGATGGGTAGTTCTCAGGGGTCGGAGAATACGAGGGAGCAAACTTGTTGGGGATGTCGAAAGGGAGTGGGCTTTGATTGGAGGGATGTTTTAGCTTGGCTCTATCCTTCCTGTGGATGTTCATGTGACCTCCTAGGGCTTGGGCATTACAGAAGCCTCTCTTGCAGAAGATGCAGTCGTAGGACCGGCCAGCGTGAGTGCTCGAGCCACCGTTTTCTCCAGGCTCGGCCATCTCGGGTTCCTCAGAGCTCAGGTCATCGGCCTCCATCACTGGCTAGGGTTGCCTGAAGAGAGGAGGTGGAAAGAAGAGCAAGCCTAGAGGTCAACTTATCTAGTAAGGAAGAGTATATCTAGAAAGACATAGAACAGGCAAAGAAGCTCTTTAGAATTTAGATAGTATGTTAACTATATCTGAAACCTTGATTATTGAATTATAGACTTGGGGTTCTCCATT
Source organism: Phoenix dactylifera (assembly GCF_051530095.1). Lineage (NCBI taxonomy): Eukaryota > Viridiplantae > Streptophyta > Magnoliopsida > Arecales > Arecaceae > Phoenix > Phoenix dactylifera. The sequence continues at coordinate 32,461,109 of NC_143197.1, forward strand.
GCTGCAGGTTCTTACTTTTGTTTGGTTCAAGATGCAGCAAAAATATCCTCTCTCTAAAAACTCATTTCCTCTAGAGATAGTTCCTATGTTTAGATCTTATTCACAACCCTCCGATCATGTTATCAATATGAACAAGTTGTGAAATTCTTACCACTAAATTATATTATGGTCGCTAGTGTTATGATGACAAATTTTACCTCATTTTTTTTCAAAAAAATCTTCACAAGTTTCTCCTCTTGGAAAGTTTGTTTCCAAAGGAGAGGCTTTTGATGGTCTGCTTACTCATACCACGTAGCTTAATTTGCTAGTGTGCATCGATCTGATTATTAGACTATTGTTGCATATAGACTAAAAACTAATGAGTGGCGTGGTTTAAGTTTTACCGTTCATACATGAGAACATATGTGTCATCGTTGTTAGGTCAGCAGACCAGCCTAGTTTTATGCTCCCTTGAACAGGAGATGGCAATGATCAGATAATGATGAAAAGCTGCCCGCCCGGATGACAAGATCTGATGTCAAAGAGGGGGCCCATTTCTCGCAGTTCTAAACAATCAATGACCAAAGAAAGAGATGATAAAGGACCAACGACGATCTATGAGGATAAGGAGGAGGAGTAGGAGGAGCTTTCATTGAAGTAGAGGCAGAATCGAATGATGACGATACAGAGAATGAGACAAAGCCTAAAGGGGAGAGCACTTAGACATTTCACTTTGAATACGGGGAAGTCCGCAGGGAGGAATTCCTCCGGGCGTATCGTTCAGGAACAAAGACTTCGCCAAATTCTTTTGAGTCCCGGCCCGGTTTTTCCCCACTAACCAATTACGTTACGACCACAGAACAAACTTGGTTGACGAACATGGTTTAAAACGTCAGGGGCATTCCTTGATCCAAGATATTCACCTGTGATGAAATCCGAGTTCCTCCAATGCGCGGAGCAAAAAATAGCGATTGACCGAATCAAATGCTTTTTGGATGTCTATCTTGGTACTACACATCTTCGGCTGCTTGGAATCCTGGTTGAACTTTCTCATGAGTTCGTGGGACAGGAGAATATTGTCAACAATGCCACGCCCCTTAATAAACGTCGGCCATAGTGATCCGGGAGTCCCGTGTGGAAGGGCTCTCGCTCAACGGATCAAAGGTACGCCGGGGATAACAGGCTGACCTCGTACGAGAACTTGTATAGAGAAGGATTTCCCGCGGCGCAGCAGTTCTTCCATACCAACTGGCATTCTGAAAAATCCATGAATCGGCAAAGATCGTCGTTGAGAATGGAACAAAAATCATTTCAAATCATTCCCGCGGCAGCCCCAGTGACAGGGTAGCGCTCTTTTTTTGCCTTCTAGACGACCCTTTCCTCAATTCCATGAAATTTGTGTCTACATTGGATTAATTAGAAAACCACGTAAACCATACAGCTGATTGATTAACTTTTTCTAAGTTTAGAACACATCAGTCCATTTGTTACAATTATTGGGGGCTTATATAACTCTTCAAAATTTATGTTTTCTTAATACATCTTTGTATTTATACTATAATAGGTATTTCATACAACTTTCTCAGGAAAGTAAATGTCCAACCAAACATAAGCCACTCTGGGTTGTGCCACTTTCTTATGGTCAACCAAACATACTAAAATTATTTTTTCAGACATCATATTAATTCTCAAGAATCATCTTTTCAAAAAAAATATTTCAGTGAGAAAACAATTTTCCCACAAACCAAACAAATTCTTCAATGAACCGTGCAAGTTTAAACAGATGGTGTGCGTATGTATACTGGCCCAAATCATGCAGCTCACACCATCTAGTTGCAGGCCTGGCCCATATACCACCCCATTATATGATCATCGTCATCATACGGCTAAATGGGCAGCACCCACAAACAACAAAACATAGCACAAAGAGGAAGAGAAAAAGACTCATAAAACAAGAAAGAGGAAATGTGGGAAGATTTAAGAACATACCAGAGAATTGCCGACGCTAACAAATATTTGTCAAGGATATGAGAAGGCGATCGAGCTGACAAAAATGCTGTAGAGGAGGGGGAGGTAGACGTCCACTGTGACTTGTTACCTCCATATTAAAAATAAACAACCAAGCCGATAACCAGCATCACTCCTATATTTATAGATGTGTGTTTGTGTGTGTGTGTGAGAGAGAGAGAGACAGTGAGAGCGAAGGTATTGAATCGACTCTTCCTGTTTCTTTCAACTCTCCAGGTTTCCCGACGACGACCTTTCTTGTCTACTTTCACTCTACGTCCGGGAGGCGTCATTGTTGATGTCATCGTCCGGAAGACGAAGAGGGTGGTTTTTTGGCTATATCTGTCATAGAGGCCAGTCTTCCATTCTCATCTGGATGACAGAAACTAGCGAGTTTTCTTCCCCTTGACCGCGGAGAAGACGGTAGCTCAAATCGGACGGGGTCACAGCGAATGAACCGATGCCGTGTGCTGACCTTTAATTCAACGGCCGCCAGAATAGAGTGCTCCTTTCTCATTTATACCTCATTTGGAAGAGAAAGAGAGAAAGTTTGGTCTTGGGAAAAAGAAAAAAAAAACGTCTAGTTTTCAAGTGAGAAAAAAAATAGCATTCTTATTGGAATGAGATTATCATATTTATTTGAAATAAATATAGAGACATGGAAAAGCTACTTTTCCACAACAGTTGGAAATTTGGGTTTTTGATTCAAAAATACCTCTAAGCCATCAAAATTTATGGATAACATCTTTTTTTTTATTATGAATATAATAAGTATTTCATATAACTTTTTTAGAAAATTAGATGTTCAACCAAATATAAGTCATACTGGAAATTGCTATTTTCTCATGATCAATCAAAAATACCAAAACTATTTTTTAGATATTATATTTTTAAAGATCATTTTTTTTAGAAAAAAATATTTCAATAAAAAAATTGCAAACCAAACAAGTCTTAAAAATTTTTCTTCTTTATTCTATTTGCTCCGCTTATAACCTAGAGGTTCTATTCTTTTGTAATATTTCGATCGCTCTTGGGTGGCACATTTTTCAGCCTCCCTTTTACCTTAAAAAAAAATGACATTGTAAAAACTCAACAGTGTGCTTTTTGGTGTTGATGTCAAAAAGAAGAAGGGCAAAAAAAAAAAAAAATGGTCAGATTGTTGGGTTGGTCGTCCTCTTTTGCAAGCATCTCTCATTGTATCTCGGTTTGGTGCGCTTTATGATATGCATCACCAGTCAAGAGGCAACACATGTACAGATATATACACATATGGAGTATATATATATTTTTTGTTTGTTCATACAAATGTAAATTAATAGAAAACATTTCCATGTAACCAAATTTTGTTTTGAGATTTGAGTGACTAAAGATTTGGAAATTTTGGTATCTTTGCCATGGTGATGATGCTCTTGCTAAGCGCATGAAATGATGCAAATTAAGAAGCTTGAAGTAGCTTCAACTTTCAACTCTAGAACAAGTGTTTATACTTTATGAAATGATGCAAATTATGAAGCTTGAAGTAGCTTCAACTATCAACTCTAGAACAAGTGTTTATACTTTATGAAATGATGCAAATTATGAAGCTTGAAGTAGCTTCAACTTTCAACTCTACAACAAGTGTTTATACTTCATCATGTACATAGAGAAATTGGCTACATCTACGATCACAACCACCAAACATTATTAAAACCATTTGGAGTTGCTTACGTGGATATTCATTTGTCGACAACTCTTATTTAGGGCCATCTCTGTTTCCAAATATTTCTTATATTTTCTTATGACATTCCTCCATGCCACAATAAGTCTTTCTCGACTTTTCTGACTCTTGCAATAGAAACTAAATTACCCCTCGGTTCTAAAGCCTTGTCAAATCTTTATACTACATATATGCACCATCTCAATTGATCCTCTATCATTTTGATACTCAATTTGTGCAATTATTATAGCTCTTTTAATACATTATGTGGGGACCCATGTAGGCATATAATTAGTCTCACATTAGCTATATACCAAGCATATATTGGATACTTATACAAGATCAAAGAGCCTGCATAACATTTTCTGACTAGTCTTTTTGGTGAGATCCTGGATTATTTCAAATAGTATCAAAGTGGACCCAACTCATGGCTTATGTGGATTAGAGGACTGCAGCGTGGGTCTATTTAGGTTGACCACGAGCTGATTGTAGTATTTGTAATTAATTTGTGATGCTTATAATTAGATATGAATGAATTTGGATCTTTAGCCTCAAGAGAATGCTAGAATTTAAATAGGAGGGAGTACATGAGAATCTATGGAGACATCGGTTTAATCTCATATTAACTATGTAGTAGATAGATCATAGACACTTATAGAAGACTAAGAAATCTAAATAAGTACACTTTCTAGCTAGTTTTTTTGAATGGGCCTGTGGTTGTTATACATTCAATATTCTCTCTCTATCCTTCGATCTAGTTCTACTATACATTCATATTGGTATTCTTATTTTCTCTACAGTAAACTTGTTTTTTAGATACCTACCTTTGAGCCATAAAAAATTATGAGCCTTATTGTTGTCTTAGAAAATTTCAGATCACGGTAAGTTTCAATACATAATACCTCAAGATCATATCATCATTCATCTAGCCATTTTATTCTTAAATGTACATCGAGAATAGGCTCAAAGAAATTTATAGGTAGTTGTAGAAAAGATTGAGAAACTATCTTAGCCAAATAAATCACCTATGAACATATATCCCAGGCTGCGGGGAAGATTTATTTTCTTGAGAGAAACATGTGATTCTCTCTCAGAATACCATAGTATGCTTTAACATATAATTAGAGGGTCTTTTCTTTGTGGATACTGACTTTATAAATTTTAAACAACAAATACAAAATCGCTCAATTAAAATTTGAGAATCAACAGCAAAACTTGAATGGAAAATGTTGTTAAGGCCTTTAGCAAGGGGGGACCAGAATCCTATGATAAGTATGAGAACTTCTGAGATCCAGAGGCAGGACTTTTTTTTTTTTTTTTTGTAGTCTGCTTTTACTAAAAGGATGGAGGTTTCCATAAGAAACCTTAAAAAAAATTTAAAGCTTTTAATGAGAATGTTCTAATTTGTATGTTTGCTTGAAGTCTGGGAGGCCTAAGGAGGTTAGCATACATTGATTACTGAGGGAACCCATTGTCTTCTTTAATCCAAAACGTAGGAGACTGGTTGTTGGCTGCAATACAGGGACTGAATGAGGAAAGGTCTAAAACGCCAGGAATAGATGACCTGTTTAGTAGTAGGTTTTCTGATCTCCAAGTAGCCAACCACTTGATCTTTGCAAATCCATCTTTCACTCAAGAGATGGAAATGTTAAATTCCTACACTTTCCAACCAGCAGTGATGTACTTCCCTGCACAAGCAGCAATTCTATCCCCAAGTTGAAACAAAATTTAAGATGCCCCTCACATATAAGACTTGGTATAACTGAAGTATGCCATTACTTTTATCCAACAAATATTGAACAATGCTTCTTATTTTAATTTAAATCATCTATATAGCATCAATGCATATTTGCATGAGAGAGGAGAGAGAGAGAGAAGGGGGGGTGGGGGGGTGGGAAGAGAAGGAGAGGGAGGGAGGGAGGGAGAGAGAGAGGGACAGGAGAATCTACTACATACTATAAATCGAACAGATATAATAATCCAGTTGTATGTTGTCCAAAACCACTAATAAACAATTACGGATATGATCAGCGTATTTGATTTCATTTATTCTTCACTCTTCAGACACTATTAAAAATTTCCAGCTTACATATATATGACGATCCGCAGCACCTCCAAAGCTCCTTGAGACAACCGAACCCCTCTTCACACATCGCCAGGCACAAATCCTCATTCCCTTTTACTAAATTTTATAACCTTCACCCCCACAAACGACACTCCTCTACCCATGTGCTCTCTCTTGTCACTGCCTGAACACTCATATGTACTTCCTTGGATCTCCACTGCCCAACAACCAAGCACAACTAAGACAATACAATGCCAATCCCCTCCTTGTAATGATCCTTTTACACAGATCAGGGCCCAATCGACCACCATGTTTTGGTCTTTTATCGCTCGTCTCTTACACCAATATGGCAACGAACGCCTACGAAACCTTCTCTGAAATGCTACATCACTAGATCATTCACAGTTTCCCAGTTAACCCTTCAGGAGGACAGCAAGTATGAGTCATCCTCTTAAATTCCTTTGCAGCCCATTTAAGAGAAAGTTGACGCTTCATTTGTCACACTTGGCATTTTAGCTATATATATAGATGTACTGAAAGATCGCCAGGTATCGTGCATGTATTCTAGCCCTAGCCTTTTTTTTGGCATGGGTAAGGTAGGTCTGAATCAGGGGTTTAGGTTTAGGGTCTACAGAAATATAAATACGGGGGTATCCAGTGGGTGATACGTGCAGATAAAGAAACCAAAGGAGCGTAAAAAGCGGTTGGGGTCATTCCTTGGAGTTTTATAAATGAGTTATGTGTTAATACTATAATGAGATGATTCTGTGAGGCTGGTGGGATTTTTCGGGCGATGTGGACGTTGAGAAGGGGGAAAACAGAAAGACCAACAGGTAGATTTAAGCTCGGAGAGGAAGGGAGGGAGGGAGGGACGAAAGAGAGAGAGAGAGAGATCTGACCCATGCTGAATGCTTAAAAGGGAATCCATGTACTAATTCACCAGGTCTTATATATCTTAAGAGCAAACTCACATGCATGCAGTTCAGTTCTACTGCTGGAATGTGTCAGTCAGTTAGTGTAGTAGGCTGGGAAATGAGAAAAAGACAACCTCTCCACTCCCTTAGGCACTTCAAGTCAAGTCAGTCTCCTTCATAAGTCTCTCTCTCGCCCCCTCCAACCCCCCTCCCCACACAAGAATCGATCTCTCTCACTGCACTTAGGGTTGAGAATTTTTGGTATGGAAGGTTGCAATAAATTCACTTACCATAAGACATCGATGAATTTCCTCGTCTGTGTGGTGAGGTCAAGACATTCACAGGCACATTTAATAACCTACTCACCATGTTCAGCTAATGAAAAAATCTGATAACTTCTTTTCAATAGAACACCGACTAGAAGCGGATATGATTATCAGGCCTTGGCTAATTGGTATTCTTTTTTTTCCACTCAAGAAACATGATTATAAATCATTAGCCCTCAACCCAAAAAAGCAGCAGCTGTGTCACTCAGGTTAATGAGAATAGAGGAAAGAGCTGTTTAAAGTTATATTTGTAATGAAATGAAATCTTTGACATGCTGGAGAACAACAAAGTATCATTCTAGAAAGACCATTTTTTGGTAAACATCTAGAAAGACCATTTCATTTCAAGCATTATATGTCAGAGTTTTCCAAGAATAAGTTTGCTCTATGTATGATGATTAAATGTTAGACTGATCTAATGCAGAGAATGAAAGGACAAATAAACCATCAGCATATTACTGTTACGTGTAAGAGTTCATGCAAAACTGGATGTCTTTCTCAAAAAAATGCAAAGTAGATGTCACCATGGTGATAATTAGATGTTGCGAACAGCTGTACGTTGTGCCATCCAGACAATCTCAAAAGAGGCTGCTTGTTCATAAACTTGAAATTTCATTCTGATATATGGTACCATCAGCGTTATTCTTACAATATTTGAGCACAGATAAATTTAAAGATGCAATCGTTCAATCTGAAGATGACAAAGCCTTTGGCCAAAAGTTGAGAGGAAGAAGAAAGGAAAAGGAGAATAGAAACTAATTAAGGGTACAGACAGATACAGAAACACGATGGATTTGCAATTCTATTTATCCTTCGGAAGATGTCCGAGCCTAAGTTCAAGATCAAATTCTTCATCAGGGCAAGGACAAAGTTTGAGAAACTCGGAGTGGAGTTTTTGTTGGCCGTCTGGAGCAACTCCTTTCAAGAAAGAACATGGATCAGTCCGCTGTCTCTTGCTACTAATGCTCTCCTCCTCATCGTTGCCTGGATTTCTTGAAAACCGAAAGCCTACTTCCCTGAGCTTCAGATTCTCTCTTCCAAGTTTCGATTCTGGCAAAGTTAGCTGTCGAGCGGTCGTTGGATCTTTGAGGAATTGAGTCGCAGTGAAGAGGGATTTCATTGGATTCTCTTGAACAATGGTCGAAGAATAGGGAGGAGAAACCAAGGAGTTTTGGCTATTCTCTCTGGTGGATGCTGCTGAAACCCTGGGAGAGACAACTGATGCTATAGCATCACAATTAGGGTTAGGGTTGCCGTTGCATGCCGGAGAGCCAACCAGCTGGTCCGGATACCATGTGCCTAATGGTGTGCAGGGACTGTGGTGATGATGCTGATGATTGCCATGGCTTTCACCGGTGGGACTTGAAGATTGTTTAAGCCTCGCCCTGTCCCTCCGGTGCACGTTCATGTGACCACCAAGTGCTTGGGCTGATCGGAACTCCCGTCGACAAAAGCTGCATGAATAGGATCTTGGAGGCCAGACACAACCACCCAAGTGGCCTGCAAAGTCCTCCGCAAAGGCCTGTTCTTCCCATGACTCACTGTACAAAGAGCTGGTGGAAATTTTGTAGATTGAGGAGCCAAAAATGGGTCTCTCAACCGATTTCCTTCGAGTGCACATCCAATTCCTTTTTCGCTCCATGGCGCTGTGCATGGATGAAGAAAAAGGAACCAAGGGAGAGAGAGAGACTTGAGCTTGGAAGAAGTTAGATGTTTGCTGTTGGGAAATAGTTCAAGGAAAGGTGGATATGGATGGGGAGGAAAGCATCTCTATCCTAGAGCCATAGATGGGTACGGGAGAATCTGGAGGGTAGGAAAAAGCTTAGCTGAAAAAGTCTTCTCAAGGTAGTTGGAGTGGTAGGGTTCTTGTATTTTTGGCTGGAGCGAAGGCATACCTAGTTTGAACTACGGTTCACTTTTGTACTATTAATATACAGTTTTGCTCTGATAGCATATTGAAAAAAGAGAGAGAGAGAGAGAGAAAAGAATTGTATTTTTTGTTGTCAGTCATAATATATAGGAGCAGCCTTTATATAGAGACTAGGAGGCAGACGAAGTTTGGACTAAATTTGGCACAAGCAATCACAAATTCATCAAGGTAAAATTTGATAAGGCCGATTAAGTTTGGCATAATCAATCAATGGACCTAATCAATTATATGATTTTAAGATTGAAATCGCAAGAAAGTTTATGTTTCCATGAGAAACAAATTGATTTGTTTTAGTACCGGGTGTCTAACATCTTATTATGGGTAGCTTTAAACACTAAAGCAGGGATTTACAGCCACATTTTCATAACCACGATGGTTGGTTGCTATGGCCCCAATGATCGAACAGCTGAAACAAGGGCCTACTTCTAACTACCTAATTGTCACTCTCACAGCTGTTCCTCTTGGACCATTCTTTCTTCAGAAAAGGTTCTCCTTGCACATTACCTTGAGTCTAGTTTTACCAGGTCATTTCAGATTGATACCCAGTCCACGGCATGCCAATTCTAAAATCATCAGTGTTAGCAAGTGCTGATGACTCAAAATGCAGCCATTAAATGGCAAATTATTTATAGTTTATTACTTTGTTCTCATACTTATAATCGGTAAATATTTGAGTACAATCTCGACAATTTCCGGCGGGATGAACAAGCCAGTACTCAGGGATTAATTATATGCAGAATTCCACTGAAATAATGTAATACTGCTGTCCTTCCTTCGGCGACGTCTCATTTGTTTTATATAAACGTCCAATCATTCTCTGTATTAAAACGACATACATGCAATAAACTAATGAGTAACTTGTGCCACTCAACCTTCATTTATGGGGTTTGTTTTGTTCTCGTAATCTAAATGAGAAGAATGATTTAGTCATCTTCGAGGCTGTGTCATTACATTGGGTCAATTGAACCAATTAAATAACCTTGCATTTGTTGTAGTGGTTGTATCTTGTGACCCTTGTCTTCCCCTTCCTCACTGACTTTTTGAATTTTTTAGCTGTTCACTTAAGTGATTTCGGAAACAACCGTTGATCAAATAGCCATTGTTGATAGTAACAATAAGTAATTAAATTATCATAATTACTCACTGTATATCTCAAATAAAAAAAAAAGAATTACTCACTGTACATTGTGGTGATGGAACCGAAGCTTGTGTCTCCTTGGAATCTCCAATTAATTAAAAAATGAACAACAGAATATCTGCCATGGCTCCTCAATTAAGGTGCAAGATAGGATGGAGTGAATACTTTGCATCTCAGTTGTGCACCCAGCCCTTATCGATTCCAGAGAATTAGAAAAATTACAAGGGCCAAACACTCCCATAAAAGATCAACTTCCACTTCAATGAAGGCCAGCTCCTTGTTCTTCATGACTAAATATACCAGTTAAATTATCCTCTACTCATAGATTCTATCTAACATGTATTCATTCTCCACTTGTTTTGCGCGAAAGAAGGAAGAAAAGACCCTTCTCCTCAAATTTAATCTCCTGATTTCCCTACAAAGAAACATTGATAATGATGAAGGGGACGTGAGACATCAAATGTTACAACTGGTGGCGTGGATATGAGAGTAGAGTCGGAAAATATTTGGGCTGAGACATGAAACTGAAACACTGGATGATATATAATGATTGTTTAATAGAATTAGCATAAGAACCAAAAGATTCACTATCCCATGTGTACTGAATTCAAAAACATGCCCCTTGAATTCAACCTTTCTTTGTGGGCCTTAAGCGGCAGTATTTTCCATACTTCCCTTAATATTTTAACTGACCCCTTGGACCCGTATTTAGATATCCTTCGTACTCTGCAACAATCTCAATGAATAACATCCTTCAAAAGGTAGGTTGTATCCACTTTTAGATTGTTCGCTTTGAGAGTAGTAGGTAGTGTTGCAGTCCCACCCTTTAAAATAAAAGAGGAAGACTCACACACTCACACAAACACATATGCAGAGAGAGAGAGAGAGAGAGAGATTTAGACCCAGCACGTAGACTTGGCCCATGATAGACGGGGTGCAATATTCCACTTGCATTTACTTTGTCAAAGTCTTGGTATTTTTTCAGTGTCAGGGTGTTGGTGGTGTCAACGTTGGGGCCTGCCACAAGCTTAAGGATCGAATTCATCTAATTCGTAGGTACCAAAACTCTTAATTAGATTTTGGCCATTGCTCTTAATTGGATTTACTTTAGCTGTAATGGAAGTCATCGATGCCTATGTTAGGTCCTATACCATTAAATGCCGCCATGTTATCTTCGAGTATTGCTTCATAATTAACTCAGTTCGTATCTAATCCTTAGATTTTGGTTGCCTTGTTGGATTTTAATAAACTAAAGCTAGCTGTCTCCTTAGTGATAAAAAGATGTATCATTTGGGAAGTTCTGAATCTATATTTATGTAGAGCTTGTGAATGAAGCATGCAGCATTGCAGCTCATGATGGTGTCACGCCCAATGATTGGTAAAGTAAAAATTGATGCCCATGCATGTCGCCATACATCATGGATGAGCGGATATAGTGTGTTTAGGAGGCACCCAAGAAACATATAAGCCTCTAACATTGTTTGCCTGTTTAATTTTTGGGCCGGGTCTGATGTTTGGCCTCCCCTGCCTTTCGTTTCTCTCTTCTTTTTTGTTTTTTACTTTTTTTCTTTCTTTCTTTTTATTCTCTCTTGTTCTTTTCTAGTTTCCCATTTCATGCTCTTTTTTTTTTTAATTTATCAGTGAAACTTGGGATGGGTTGCCACTGCTTTGCTAAAAATACTATCTGAAAACATGCTTTCGGTAGAAAATCACTAAAATGAGTGCAAGAATGATGCTCAATCAATTTTTTTTTATGAAATGCAGATCGGAGTCGTTAATCAAAGGTTTTTGAATTAGAAAAAAATGAAGAAAACCATTGTTCTATCGAGCGTTTATAATATTCACCACCGAAATCTACTTGTAGATCAACAAATTACTAGAATGGCTGAATTTTCCTTGAGATATTTTTAACATAGCCTTCAAATAATAGATTGAGCATGGAATTTTTTTAGACTAGTGTTTGTTTATAACGAAAACTTGATTCAAGTTTCAACTCAAATATCAGAAAATCCATTCCCTTATCTGGCCTCCCATCTGACAGGCTTCTCTTGATATACCATCCGGGCCTAGAGCAGCTTATGAACCCTCTATGAGGGCAGCAGGAGCTTCGGGGATCGTAGAATTCTCCTAAATCATCCACCGTCCAATTCAAGAGGGTCATAAACAATATATTCTCCTTGGATGACAATCTAATATAGGACAGCAGCCAGGAAAAGATTATGGACAACTTTGTAATTCGGTCCAAGTTTTGGAAGCTATCACCCAGCATAATACAGGCATGAGATCATATCAAGATGTTTGGCTGTCATTTTATTTTTCGCCTCGATTAGTTTTCACTCATCTATTGAATACATTAAAAAGGGATCGCACCTTGTTTCTGATCACATGTTTTTCAAGATGCTAGAAGTTAACCAAGCCGGTGGACACACACACACACACACAGAGAGAGAGAGAGAGAGAGAGCTGCTCATATGTTACATTACAAGCTTACACAGCTTAAGCCACCTTGAACAGAGCAAATGCATACAAAACTTTCATGAAACTTACATGACATGCTCAGATTGATATACAAAAGGGCCAGAGCAGTTAATTCAATGACATGCATTTCTATTGAAACGTTACTATTTTTACGACCATAATTGAACAGGATCTGCTCTATGCACAGATGTATTCTTTATTGCTAAAGAGATGGGCAACTCTTATGAATAAGGCTATGTATGGTTGTGATTACAATAAGCATTCATGCTAGGATAAATGGGAAATGTCGCATTAATGCATCTCCAATAAATTTTTGCCTGAGAGAATTTCTGGAAACATTGATAACATGCAGCAAGAGGGACGACATCAAGGCCCTACAGCAGCCAGGGCACTGCACAGGAAATGATCATACAAACCTGAAAGAGTATAAGGGTCACATCTGCTGCTACCCAGCTAATAACCAATAAGAACCACCAGTGCATGGAATGCTGATATGCGCGTAAGGCTGTAAATCTCCAATAAAGAGATGCATGTAGATTGCTCAGCTCATTTAGGTTTGCTGTTAATACCTCCTAATTTGCAGGCCTGTCATAGTTAAATGACAGCAAAGCCTCATTTTTTTTTTCATTTTAAAACATCACTTTCACCATTACAGAGTCATAGCTTCATCTCACATCTAAACTATTCCACAATGGACTGTCACAGATTAAAAAAACCCAAGTCTGCCAAATGCCAAGCATCTCCTTAACTTCATCTTGCTTAATACAACCAGTTATGCAGTGAGGAAAACATGTGCGAATACCTCATAGCCTTGTGGTCAGGGTATATATCTTCATATAATTTGACTGTTAACCGATACCCAGAACGAAACATAATATATGGACAAATATATAATCTAATTAGTGAAAATACCAACCAGATGCAAGCCACAGAATAGAATACAGTCAACCAACAAAAGAAAAAGGCCCAACATAAATTTCAGACCACTGCGATTGACAGAATTAAGTTTGTAAAGCAGCAGGATAACCCACCAACATAAATCTTATTCAAAGCACTCAGTCCCTGAGTTTTGATGGAAAAATAGAAGTAAACATGTCCAAACAAAGGTGCACTTTGTGATTACCATTACCAGAGACAAATAACTAAAAACAACCTTTGCCCCATGTCAGACACTGGATCTATTGACAGGAAGCAACAAGGAGAAGAGCTCATTCCTTCTTCCCTATCCCTTGAGACATGTTGTAGATGCCCCGTGCCTGTTTACAAATATAAGAGTAGGTCACAAAAGCCATGAGAGAAACCATAAAACAAAAGATAAATGTCCAGACATTTACTCACAATGAGAAATGTGGTAGAGGCTGCAAAGGCAAGGGGGATAACAACAGAGGTTATCTTATCATAACGGCCTTTCAGGTGAGTATGTTTGTGAATGTTCTGGAAGTATTGCTGATGCTTCTTGAGCCTCTCCCTAGGCACAAAAGGTGGTTCTGTCATCCTGCATTTGGAGGAAAAAATCGATGAGATATTTCTTGCATCAAAATTTCATCCTTTTGCATACATAGTTTTTACACTCATGGGCCTTGGAGGCTATGAAGCTAATAGCCACCCCTCTCCTCCCAACCTTCACCCCCAGAAAAGAAAAAGAACAAAAAAAAGGAAAGACAGTTGGATTAAAAAAGTACATGTTTTTTCGGTACAAAGAAAAGTATAGGTTTAATATACTCCAGAACCTCAATAAATCCATGAAACTCCTCATACTTCACGTTTGTAGCCATGCAAAAAGGCCACAAAACTGTTCGATGATTTTGAAGCATGCAGCTACATAAAGCAAAATTCAGCTCCGACCAGGGTTTGGGATAAATATCTGGCTTCATAAGATTGCCGATCAGTTGCAGTTAATAGTTTGATTGAAATGTAGAAGTGTGAAAATATTTCACTTAACCAAAGGGACTGCATGAGAGATTATACACTAGTTTTAGGATGGTAAACAAAGCAGATCAACAAGGAAACAGTATTATTCCAATATAGATAAGTATTAACTTCCATGTCCTACCTATACTTAATCTAAGAATAAGCCTTAACCATTGAGACCTGAACATGATAATTTAATTAAAGAAAATGGTCAGAGGTTCACAGGCCACAGAAAGCATACGACATCCCTTCCAAATACAGATGACCAAGGTCTAAAGAAAAAAAGGTTGCTTGTGGGTGCTTAATGCGGAAATGATATACTCCACGCTTCTGATGTGTGGACATGCACACATACACAATCACATACACCACAGGCACACATCCATGCACAGATGCACGTCCATTCGTACGTATGGATGCATATGTGCATGTGTGCAAGTAAACAGGAAATTGGATTATGTACATTCATATTTATAGAGCTGGCTCAGAAACATAATGGTAGAATTTCTTGTAGATGTTCTGGCCCACCTAGCAACAGTCACAGGGGCTCACTTATATATTCTCGTGGAGAGAGAACAATAGTGTTTGCAAGTGTGTCTACATGCTTGTAGTGGTTCTGTTATGACTCCATTTTACGTTCATTTTTAGGGTATTTTTATGTTGTGATCTGATGATGCAAACTGAAAGCTGGCACGCAATAAAAGGACCGTAACATGCACACTCCAGGTGCAAAGCATTGTGAGTGTGTTCACGGATGCCAGCGATCAGAAACACAAAATGTATCAGAAGTGCTGCCAGAATTAAAGAGAATTTGGCGAACAAGGGTACTTATGAGCAAATGTGACATAGAAATAAAGCAAATTGTTAGTAGGTCGCAGGAGTGTAGAGCAAGAGTAGGACACAATTCCTGGAGCTTGAGAAGATGCAAGAACCTATGTTTCTTCTGCACTGGGAGACAAAATTACATTTGTCTGTCCTATTAGAATTAGGTTCAATGACTATTAATTGTATGGCTTTTTAGCCGTTGAATAAAGTTTCAGACTCTTGTCTTTGAAGGCTAAACACTCTCAAAGTGATTATTCAAGGCCTGACCCCCCTTGAAGTGGTCATTCCAAAATCTGTTTTCTTTTGTTTTATTCTACAACACGACCAGATTCGTATCAGCATACCACTTTTCGATCCATAGGAAATACTTATTTAATCATGTAATCTGTAAAGAAATGAGAAACCGTTCATAAGACAGTCTAGAGTCAAGACTATGGCCATGCAAGATCGATATCTGATGGTTGAAATCTATCCAATTGCTAAATTTATGCAAGATATACAATATGAGAGATCATATCATAGAAATACATCACAAGACAAAATCGAACTCTAATTTTCTTTCGGTTTTCTTCGGTCGAAAGAACCAATCATTTGCCATGAGACAGATCGCAGACTCTAATAAACTCATAAACGTCAACGGCATCAAGGACGAAGAGAATAACAAAGCAATAACAAAAGAATTTACAAAAGAAAACGCCCAAAAAGCGATCCGATCGATCCCCAGATCTATGGATCTCACGAACCCTAGAAGGTTATTGGCGTTGGGAGTACGATCTTTACCTGGAGACTGGAGGAGACCTTTACGACCGCGCAGGAAGGAAGGTGGGGCGGGGCGCGAGAGAGAAGGCCGAACCGAAAATGAAGAGGAGCCCTTCAGGTTGAGGCTATAAATTGATTCCGGTTGGACCGTCCAAACGATCCAAGATTATTCTAGATCATCATCGGTCCTGCATTCGAGGGCCAAGATTTTATCTGAGTGCATAAATAAAAATTAAAATACAGCAGCATTTTTCTAATATTTTCTTTGCATACATACCCTCCTAAATATTAGAATTTATATATATATCTTTCCAAAATTAATATTTACATATATACTCTCACCAAACACTCTCATCAAAATTTATGGTAGATTCAAATTCGAGGGTTGATTTGATGGGAACATCAGAGCTGATCGTCCGCCCGTCTAGTCCACCATTTTCATTAGCATTTTATTTTATTTCTGGGCTTGTTTGCATTTTATTGTTGTAGGGTTTTATTTGTATTATTTTAGAGCTTTATTGAGAATTATTTTTGTGTAAGGGATTTATGTTACTTGTTTTTGTTTGGGCTCTATATATAAGAAAGGACTTTTATCATAATTAGAATTTCGATGAAGTGAATTAAGAATTTCTTCCTCACGTCTCTTCTCCTCTCTCTTTTTCTTCTTCTTTTTCTCTTCCTCCCTTCTTCGGTTCTTCTCTCCTCCTCCTTATTTCTCCCTTCCTCTCTTCTACTCCTCCTTTCTTTCTTCCCCTTTCTCCTATCTTCTTTGACCGGTCGCCACAACAGCCTTACCTATTTTGGTTCTGCATCAACATCAACCTCTCCCGTGATCGGTGTTGCATCAACTTGGCGCCACAACACCCCTTTCCCGTCTAGGTTCGTCATCATGATTGGTGTACACAGTAACAAATAGTAGATGGTCCTAAATTTATGGCCCAAATCTAACTGCTTGAGAAATAAATCAAGACTCCATACTCGGTGGAAGTAGGATTATTAGACAACCAAAACCTGCGGAAATGCTGCTATCATGGTTCTGTAGCTCAAACAGGGTTAACTCATGTGTTTCTTTAAATAAAGTAGTGGACCCTACCTGTTTGAAATCACATACATTAAAACTGAGCCGCTAGCTTTTAGCAATGTTGCACAGATAATACTCTATCATGCAAAACATGTTACTTTATGAGCTATTGATGTCATCCGCATCACACACACACACAAAAGACATAAGTTGGCTATTGAGGAGTCGGTCGACCACGTGCTCTTCCAGTGTACATGAGCGAAGTCGGCATGACAGTGGGCAGGGATCCCGCAAGAGGTCTGGTGTGGGAGGCTTCAGTTTTTACATATGATACAGTAGTGGTTGGCTCGCCCTCGAACATGTCAGGAGGCTATCAGAGCGACTTGCACAGCTCATCAGATCTGGCTGGCCCGGAATGCCCGCACCTTCGGTGAGCGTAGGGTGTCACCGAGGTTTGTAGCGGAGTTTGCGCGAATACAGGTATTGGAAATCAAACCTTCTTCAGATGGACCTCTGATAGCTCGGGACACCTGGGGTTCCCTCTCTGCTCCAGCAGTTCCTCGGATGGTGTTCTTCACCTGGGAACCCCCACCCCCGAGTTTCCTCAAGGTCAACTTCGACGAATCAGTACTGGATGGAGGAGCGCAGGGTGGTGCGGGCTTTGTGATACGGGACCCGCACTCCAGGGTGGTGGCAGCAGGGGGCTATCAGTTGTTCGGCATTTCGGTTCCCGGGGCAGGGCGACTCGGCCACAGTCATCAGGTGGATCCAGGAGGGGCTGAGGGGTGTGGGCACAGACCACCCCTTAGTTCGGGATATAGGAATGATGTGTGGGGTTGGGGTGGCCGTCCAGGCCAAACATGTATTCAGAGAAGCCAATGGGGCGGCCGATTGGGTGGCTGCCTTTGCAGCTCATCATTCTGGGTACACCCTTTGGGTGAGGGAGGGGGAGCTGCCACTGACACTCAGTGAGTTAGTGTTTTTTGATTTTATTGGATGTATTCGTACACGTATTGTATGAAAACCTGTTTCAGCAAAAAAAAAAAAAAAAAAAACATAAGTTGGCTCTCATATATATAATTTGAAAAAAGCCGAAATACCTGCAAGGAATTTCCTCACAAATAAATACCTACGAGGAATTTGCTCTAGTTATAACTAATTTACACTACAATAATCTCTCACAAGCCATGATCATAAATTGTTAGAATTGAGATTATGAATTTAATGAAATAATAAAATAAAATGTGGTACTGATCATACTCGTTTCTAGTCATTGATATTATAATTGCTATAAAGCAACATTAACCCCTCCCTCCGAAGCCAAATGAGTGCATACTTCATTACTTTGCATCCATTTAGCCAATATACTGATTGGATGTCCTCGATGTCGATCAGTACAAAGCTGCGTGTGAACTTTAAGAATGCAACATCTTCTTTTCTTTTTTTTCTTTTTTTTTTTTTTTTTTTTGATACATTGGTGTCTTCTTACCTCGGGCCTTCATCCATGTCCCACAACTGAGTTTTCCATCCCATGGCTTCCATGATTAATCGAAGGCCATCAATAAAAAATTTTGAATCTCGAATATAAGCATGCCCACCAAGTCTTAACATGCGATCCATCTCTAGCAAGATGCTGGATATATTACACCTGCCTCCTAGTAAAAGAGTGATTAGTACAATTATTCAATTTGAAACATTTACCATATGCCAAACAATGACAAATTACATAAGTAATTTCTCATCTATTTGATAAACAACCAATCATTGATTAGACAAAACAAAATAAAAAGTCTCAGTTCTCAACCCTATCATGTGTAAAGGCATTTATGTGATATATGAGAGGGGACTAAGCAAATTAAGTTTCAAATCTTATCATTAATCATTTAAATACTAAGATTTTTTTGGACCAAATTAAAGTTTTATCATTATTTTTTTTTGTCCCTATGGGTGTTTAAAAGTTTCGTCGATTAAATGTAAGGACCGGATGCCTCTCGTCTGGTTTATCCGGTGGAGTCGCTATCTGGTCTGCCATTACTTAGGTGGTGCAGGTGTGACGTATTCATACAGGAATAGGGCTGTCACGCGGGTGGGGCTCTGCCACGGATGGAGAGGGTATGAGTAAAAAATATTCTATCCACATAGAACACTCTCCAGCAGGAAAGGGCCCAGTGAAAGTTGCTATACAGGTGAGGTTCTCCTCACCATCTCTCTTTCTTTTTTCAAAGAAAAAAAAGAAAAAAAAAAAAAAAGAAAGAAAGAAAGGAAGAAAAACGACAAGTACATATAAAATATGCACAAACGATTTTAAGGTAACTCGTGGGTGCAAAGATTACGAAAGAGCCGCATTCCCGCATAAAAATTTCCATCCGGACGATCCGGCCTCCGAGCCGCAGTCGCACTGTCGCAGTTCGCTTCACAGTACTTCTTCAACACCGATATTTCCGTGTATAGTCTGAAGTTGTCCAACCTCCTTTCTTTGTTTCTGCTATAAAAATCCAACCCCGATATTTCCGTGTATAGTCCTCACATATCCACCCTCCTCTTTGCTTCTGGTATAAAAATCCTTAAAATCTCACCTACCTTTCGCCTACGGGCCGTAACTCCCCCACCTCTCTTCCTCCTTTCCACCCCCGGTCGTCGTCCTTTTCTGCCACCCTCTCTTCACCGCCAGTTCAGCCCGTCTTCCCAAACTTCCGTACCAGCACCTCCTCCTCCGTTTCGACGAAGAACATCATCGAATTCCCTCATCCCTTTCGAAACCCCGGCGCCCTGGAATTCTGGCTTCCCCTCCCTCTTCCCCTCTTCGTTCCCAATCGTCAAAGAATTAGGGTTAGGGTTAGGTCGGTGACGGAGAGGCTGCCAAGTGTTTGATAAAATGGCGAAGCTCGAGGAGGAGCAGGGAGGATTGAACAACCGTCAGCTCAATCCGCTGAACGTGTCGCGGTCTCGGTCGGTGTGCGAGACGGTAAACGGGTCGCACCGGTACACGGTGAAGGGGTTCTCGCTGGCGAAGGGGATGGGTCCTGGAAGGTACCTGTCCAGCGACACCTTCACCGTGGGGGGATTCCAGTGGGCCGTCTACTTCTATCCCGACGGCAAGAACCCGGAGGACAACTCCCTTTATGTCTCGGTGTTCATTGCCCTGGCGAGCGAGGGGACCGACGTGAGGGCGCTCTTCGAACTCACTCTGCTCGACCAGAGCGGCAAGGGGAGGCACAAGGTGCACAGCCACTTCGATCGGGCGCTGGAGGCCGGGCCCTACACGCTCAAGTACCGGGGGAGCATGTGGTATGCCTCTTTCTTGCTCGCCTTGAATCTGTATTGTTGGCTGCGGTTTTGATTTTGCTCGTTGAACATTTCTTTATCATGCCTCCGTGTTTCCTCTATCGCATCATTAATTCTTTCTTGGTCTCCGGAGTTGGATCAAAGAAAAGATTTGATTTTGCTTTTTTTTTTTAAATATTTCTCTGGGTTATTGGTACTTTAAACCCTTTTTGTAAAGCGGCTTTGGATTATTTAGAAGAAGAAGGCAATTCTGTAGTTCAGATTTAATCCTTTTTGTGGAAGCTGGTGTTAAGGAAACCAAGGAAAGAATTATTCTTGGTAGACTTGTTTCTCATGCCTTAAGGGACAATTGCTAGCGGAGTCGCTGTGCAAGTTCATGATATCAATATCATAGCATTGTATTAGATTAATCTTCCACCCAATTGCTACAGTGTACTGCAATAGTTGAAGGGATTCTATGTTGGTCTCAATCAATGTCAATCTTCTACCGATTGTGAACACTAGGTTCCATTTAGTATCTATATATTTGCTCTACATACACTTTGCAGTCAACCACGTTTTTTCTTTTTGATCATAGTTGATTAATATGTCTTCTTCTTTTCAACATTAAACATGGATGCTGTATATCTCAGGGGTTACAAGCGGTTTTACAGGAGGACATCCTTAGAAACATCGAATTATCTCAAGGATGATTGTCTAATTATGAACTGCACAGTGGGTGTTGTTAGAAACCATATTGAAACACCAACACAGCTTTCAATTTCTGTACCACCACCTGACTTGGGTCAGTGTCTCAAGGAGTTGTTCATATCTGGCATTGGTTCTGACATAGATTTTGAGGTTGGTGATGAGACATTTAAAGCTCACAAGCAGATTCTTGCTGCTCGCTCGCCAGTTTTTAGTGCACAATTTTTTGGTCTTATCGGGAATCCAAATGTGGACAAAATTGTTGTGGAGGATGTTGAACCTCCTATTTTCAAGGTAGTGGTCATGCAATTTCTGATTATATGTTATATCTTGCTGTTTTTGATTCGATGCTATGCCTTATTATTAGAGAATGTCTAGTATGATAGTATATATATAACTTGTTTGTTGAAAAGAAACATAAAAGTGTTCTTTTACCTGATTTTTTAAGTTCTTTAGTATATGTTTGCCAATTTTTGTCAGATTCTTTCTTGCTCCAAGTTTTATTTGGCTATGTGTTTCATTTAAGTTTGTTGCTTCATAAAATCTCATATAGCTGAACAGATATGACAGATTGGAGGGTCTTACACAAGCTCCAGAGTTACTCGGTAGAAGATTAAGGAGGCATATGCAATTAAAATAAAACTTAAGCCTAGAATTTTGAGAATAATTATTGAATTTTAAATCTCAAAGCAAAGGATCTAGATGCTTATAAGAAAATTAGAAGAAGGGGTAACTAGGAGCTTCTTGCCTTGCCAAGAAAACCTTGTCGTTGTTAAGGAATCCACCAATTGACTCCATGAATAAGGAATTTACCAACTAGTTGCATCATTGTTCCTAGAATCCACTAGGATCACGAAGAATCCACCAGGTAGAAAGAGAGAACACCAGAGTGCTTACAGTAAAAAGAGAAGCTTTATTAATTTTTTAATAATCTAAATCGAGTATAAGCGGAGATATTTATAGGCTCTAGGATTCCTTACAAAACTTGGGACATTTGTGTACCCTAAGCTAACTAAATTAAACTATCTTACCATTCTCGATCTTCTATAAGAAAATTGGTTTCAATGGTGACCTATCTGCCTTCGATTACCTTCTGGTGCCAATTATGGTGCTGTCGGATGATTTGATGGTGAATAGGGTTGTCAGATTCCTAGGACTCAGATTCCATCTTGGAATAGGGCTTGAAACCTTCAGATGGTAGATGGACACCATCGAAAGCCTTCGTAAGGTGGCTAGTGCATCATCGGTTGAATTCTAATGCATTACTATTCAGTGTCAGTAAATTCTTGGTCTCTGATGATTTATTTCTAGGCTTAGCTTGATCTTGGCTTGCATGAGCTACCTTCGGCTTGGATAAGTTTGGCTCCAACGAATTGTGCATGAGGTACTCTTCATAAAGGTCTGTATTCAGTCGTTGTAGATCCTCGATAGTTATCCATGATCTTTGTGAATTGGGTCATCCTTTCCTCCACTTTACCAAAATTTTTTGATAAGCCTTCTTCTTGATCAACACTATTTCATCATCGAGGATGGCCTCGATCTCTTTCTTCATGTGCTTTTGTGGAGGTAGATGCAAGTCAAGGTCTTCATCAAATTTTCTTGGCTTTCAAAATATGGTGAGAGGTCCACCACATTGAAGACGAGGCCGAGGTGGACGTCTTCCAAAAGGTCAGGTACGTACTTCTATATGATTTTTGACCTTGTAGGTGCAAGATGTTTAGGTTGCAAGTTGTTATGGGATCTAGGAGGATGTCACCTGGGTCAGTTGCAGACAAGCACCTTATCTCCTGGTTTGAATTGAAGACCATTGCACCTTTGATTAGCTTGATCTTGTTATAGTTGATTGCTTTCTGCAATCTTCTTCTTGACTTCATGTATCTGCTTATGCTAGGAAAGTCTTCATTCTTGGTTGAAGTTCGGCTTAAAGGTGGTATAAGTACCAGGTCCTATGGTTGTCGTGATGCAAGTCCTGCCACAATATCAAACAATGATTTGCTTGCAATATAGTTCATGTTGCTCTTTTATGCTAATTCAACCTAGGGTAGGATGGAATCCCATGTGGTAGAGTTCTCCGCGACTAGGATTTGTAGCAGGTTTCCCAAACTTCTATCAACTATCTTTGGTTTAGTGACTAGCTTGGCCTGTAGTGTCTTCCAAAAGTGATCGATAAATTTAACATCTTGGCTGAATATTATGCGTCGAAGCATCCCAAACTAGGCGGTATGGGGCGTATTGTACTGGTTCGATACTGATACTCGGTACGGGTGGCGTACTGACACTCGATATACCGAAAAAATTCCATACTGACATAGTGCTAGTGTGGCACTGGTACGAGGTCTGGTATCGAGATGTGAATCTTGGTTTTGGGTACTCCATGCAAATGGGCTACTTCCGATACGAAGCATCAGTAGCCTTCTTGGAGAATGGATCCATCACCACGAATATGGACTTGTATCTTTCTTTAGACTTGGTTAAACCTAGGACAAAATCCATGCTTAGGTCTTCCTAAGGATGTTCTTCGATGGGCAATGGCGTGTAGGATCCGGGTGTCGATGATATGAATTTGGTGGTCCGATAGGTGTGACACCATTTGATTACTTTTTGTCATATCCTTCTTCATACTTGGCTAGAAGAGTCACTCCTCCACAAGTGCGAGCATCTTATCACACAGGCAAAGTGTTAAGCTAGCCACCGTCATGTAGCTCTTGTATGTTTTGATCATGCATAGAGGTCCTTGGCACGCAAAGCCAATTAACCTTCTGATGGTATGCTTGTTGCTGTTTGTTGGATGGTAGCTGTTATGCCATCAGCATGCTTCAGATAGTGGTCTTCCTGTTGTCAATTTTTTCAGAATGCGTGTAGAACTTGGCTACACCAAAAATCCAGTGGCAGCAAGTGTAAGGATCTTGGGTGTGTGTGCTGCTTTGCCTTGGCTAAGTATGGTTGTGAAATCATGATTACGACTAGGTAACAGTTTGCATGGGGGCTTTCTGCAAGTGGATAGCAAGCTGAAGTCAAACCACTTGGATAAATCTAGGCGGACCCAAACAAGCTCTCAGACCAGCCTGGATAGGGCAAGATGATCTGATTTCTCTCAACTCAAGTAGAAATAACAAGCAGAGGAAGTTACTTCAACTCCAAGCAGTATGCCTTATTCTACTTGAAAAAGGACGCGAAAGTTTTGAAAACAATTTGAAGTTTGAAAGCAACTAGAATTTCAAAAAATAAAGTCCTAATGTAACTGGATATATTTTTATCATGTAAGAATTCAAAGTAAACTAGAAATTTAAATCCTGAACAGAATATATGTCCTAACTAAGCATGCTTGCATCACAAAACTATTGAAATCTTAAAATAAAAATTGCTAGCAAGAAGAAATTAGGAAAGACTCCACTCTGATACCAAGAGAGCTAACGTAGGCTGGAGGGCCTAGCGCTAGATTTAGAGATACACAATAGAAGATTAGGCAAGCATTTGCTATTAAAATAAAACTTAAGCCTTGAATTTTGAAAGCAGTTATTGAAGATAAAAAGTAAACACAAAGGATTTTGATGCTAAGAAAGAAACTGGAAGAAGGGCTAATTAGTAGCTTCTTGCCTTGCTATCAAGAGGGCCTTGTCATCACTAAGGATTCCACCACCTAACATATTTGAGATGCTCCATGACTAAGTGCTCCACCAACTAGCCATGTCATCGTCCACGGAATCCACCAGGGTCACATAGGATTTACCAAGTAGAAAGAAAGCACCAGTGTCTCTAATTAAAGAGAAGCTTTATTATTTTCAATGATTAAAATTGAGTACAAGAAAGGGTATTATAGGCTCTGGGGTCTCTTACAAAGCTAGGGATGTTTAGGTACCCTCAGAGTTCGAAAAGAACAAGAAAAACAACTCCTATGCTAACTAAATTATCTTGCTACTTTTGGCCTTCTAGGAGAAAATTGGTTCCGACCATGACCTATCCACCATCATTGTCTTATGATTCCAAGTGCGGTGGATGATATGACAATGAATAGGGCTACCATCAGGTCCCCAACTCCTCAGAATAAGGCTTGAAACCTTTAGACAATAGGTGGCTATAATCGCAAGCCTTCTGATGGTGCCTAGTGCATTGTTAGTTGAATTTTGATGATGCACCATTCATGTCAATAGATTCTTGGGTCCTATGATTTATTGTTGGGTCTAGCTTGATCTCAGCCTACATTAAGATCTTGTCAAATTCTCCAGTAACCATAACCAAAATCCTCATAGTTTCAAGGTAGCTTTACATATTCTTCAAAATTTCTTCTATTAGGGCTACATCATTGTCAAAACAGATTTTATTTGAAATCGTTCCTCACAACCTCTGCCCTTGTGCCCTTCTCCTATTTTAGACTTGTACACAAAGTGGAGTCCTTCTCATTTTAGGGTTAATGTAGTTCAGGTTGAATATGGCTTGCCATTGTAGAACATACGATATTGGTAGCGAACCTATAGTCAGTATGGGGGGTGTATCAAATTTAGGAATTGACCGTACGAACACTGTACTAGCATGGTACTGTTATGAATATTGAAAGTGGTACTACTAACAATTATTCATAGAAGTGTTTCGAGATTTTTGTTGGATTGAGCATACTTCTAGGACTTGATTTTTAATTAAGAAGAGTAATATTGCCTTTTGAAGGCGTGACTGGGGGCATCCAGAATTGCATGCCTCAAAGCTACTTCAAGCCCAAGACTTTTGGTTTATCTTGTTTGGTCCCAATGTTGCTCAAATGTTTGGTTAAGATTCACCGATTTCTTTATTAAACATATTTTTGTGCACCGACGCACTTGATTATTGCTTTATTTTCTCAATCTCCTTTTTTTCTATCTCGTTATTGTAGGTTTGATCATTTGCACATTGAAGATTCAGTTAAAAATTGGTTGGAGCATGAGAACTGCTAGATGCATTTCCTTGCATTTTGTTGTATGTGATGATAGATATCAAAATTGAAAAAGAAAGCAAATGCCTGGTCCAGCAATCACTTCTGCAATGTGTGATCTGCTTTGTTTTTGGCTGCACTGCATTCCTTACGTTGTGTCATCACTGCTACATGCAAAAATTGATGTTTCCTAGTATCTCAAGAAAAACTTAATATTGTTATTGAAACATCTTGAGGCAGTTGCTTATACCATGATTGAGGAGCCTTGTGGAAAATCAGTGACATTCTTATCTGTTCAACTGGACCTAGCATTCTATTATTAGCTTAACAAGGTTAGAAGTTGATTACCCTATTCAACTGCTCTAGCAACATTTCATGACGAATCATGTCATGTTAAAGATTATTAAGCATTTAATCATCTGAAAAGAACTTTTGTTGATATAAGGGGAATTTGTGATATGCTAATGTCTGAATTATTACATGCAGCTGTTCAACTGATATGCTTGTGACTGTTTCTTTTTGGCTTCCCTTGTGATTGATGATTCTTTGCTTGCTGCAGGCCATGCTTCTGTTTATATATTCAGATGAACTCCCTGATGTGCATGATCTAACTGGATCTGTTTCTATGTGCACATCCACGATTATGGTACAACATTTATTGGCTGCAGCAGATAGATATGGACTGGAACGTCTGAAGCTGTTATGCGAAGCAAAACTGTGCGAAGAAGTCACTGCTGATACTGTAGCAACAACCTTGGCCCTGGCAGAGCAACACCAATGTGCTCAATTGAAGGCTGTCTGCTTAAAATTTACAGCAGCTCGAGAAAACTTGGGAGGTATGCGTTGTTGACTCTATAGTCAGAGATGTGCTTTTTCAGTTTATATCATGGTTATATGATATGCGTCATGTAGGATTAAGCATTTAAAGTCTTCTTACCATCTGCATGTACACCACTGGCCTTTTATAAATAGTCAGCATGCCCTGTATGTCCACCTAATTTGCTTATGTTATCTGTGAGAGGAGAAACCTTCTGGGCCAACTATTTTTTCTGCCAGAGCAACTCAATCTGAATCTTCTACGTTATTAGCCAGCTAAAGTATTACCTTTCAAACAGACTGGAGCTTGAGCATGGAACAAGTTATATTTATTGCTAAAAATACTGCATAGGATGCGTAAACAGTACAGTGGCGAGAGAGGGTTTGATAAATGCTTAGTGGGGTGCTGCACATAGTTGTGCTCCATTTGCTTCCTACTAAGCATGGAATAGGGATTACATGACTGTGCTGTGCATTTAGATACTTTAATTTGGAGCAATAGCTAGAACAGTGGTAGTCCTATCGGATTTTTTAGGAGGCTCAAGAGCATTATCAGAAATGGAAGGAGAGAAGTTTTATTTATTTGTAAGAGAAAAGTTTTGAGTGATGTGAAGGTGACATGCTGAAGGATCCAGCGTTATATGGGAAAGGTAGTCAGCTACTCTGAATGGTGAGACAAGGCCTTCTGGTTATGGCATGGTATACGGGAAAGGGAAAAGGAAAAAGGACATAATTAGTGAATGATGATTATAGGTGAATCCAGAAGAAATTGATTTCTGAGAATAAGTTGGCTGTTTTCGGGAATACTGTATATAGTATTACCAGAATATACAGAGATTTTGGACATTGGAAGCAAATCATTAGGAAATCAGTTCTTGATATTGTTATTGTAGCAATTCTTTTTTTTTTTTTTTTGGGGGGGGGGGGGGGGGGGGGGGGAGGTTAAATGGTGAAAACAGGGCATATTGCTGGAAGACACAAATCCCCATATTTAATATTTAGAGAAGATCATTTAGTCTCTTATATATCCTGACATTGTGGCAATAACATGGGATTTGTAAATCTCAAGAAGCTGATGTTATTTCGATGATCATTTCTTCTTGCAGACCATACATTTTGTACTCTATTGTCAATGAGTTAATTCTTGACCATTCACTGCATATCATGGAACCGGGGGGGTTGCAATTATTATATGAAAGAATGCGAAAAGAGGGATTCATTTTAGTAATTTAGAGGGACTAGGGATTAGAATGCCACCATACATATTATATCATATGCTTTTTCCTGAAAGGCCTCTTTTTAGGTATATTTTATTCTTTACATATTTGCAGGCGATGTAGGTTGCATCTGGATTGGCCTTTGATGTTTATATTCTGTTGAATTATATTATGTAGAGGTAATGCATGATATGTGTATTTTATCATAATTTATGTTACAGCTTACAATGGATACTGTATTGATGTTTGATTCACATTGCTTTTTGAAAAATTAACCAATACCTTCTGCGAAGGGTAATGCACTCTTTAGCATCGTATGCAGAAGCAGGGACGGACAAAAGACCTACTTTCTATGCATTCTTGCTTATCTGTTTTGTAACAATATGAATAAGTGATACAAAGAACATGAAAACTTGGAATAGTTTTAATGCAATAAAAGAAATTTGATGGGCAAGTTCACTTGATGTGGAATTGCATTACATACAATATATGATTTATGTATAGAAAGAACCAGTTACATGCTTGGTTTTCAGTTTCATAACATTCAAACAAGTGATAGGGAAAATGAAAATTTTAAAATAGTTATATTGACAAAAAAACAATCGTGTGATGAGGAGACTTGACGTGGAAATGCACAATATATGGCTCACACATGGAAGTAGGTTCAGTTAAAACTTTTGGTAACTAATCTATCAAAGATCTTTAGTGAAGTTGTTATTTGCGCTGCTGTTGATGAATAACTTGCAAATCAAGAGGGATGCTGCTTTCAGCAGGGAGTAGCACCTCATAGTTTACAATGTTTTCCCGTTTTGATGACACCTCTAATTAAGTCAATTTTAAATAATGGGTAACCTACTGTAATACATACTTAATCTGCCTTTCAGAATGAATTTTTTTAAAACCTCTAGTGATATATTATCAAGGTACCATGTTCCTTCTCCAAATGTTTAATTTCTTATTGTAGAATTATAGATTGATTTCTGCTTGTATGTTAGTAAGCTCAAATTATTTGAATGGGTCAATTGTGGTTGGACGGAGTAAGTTTGGAGTCATCAGATGCTGCAACATACCATTTCAGTTGACTAAAGCAAGCCTATTTGACTTGCTTCATGTTTATTTTAAAGAAATGAATTGTCAAAGAAGGCAACCGATGCTATCTTGCTTGCAAGATTTGTAATGACTTATATGGACATACCCAGATGTCTTCATCTGAGAGATGTCACCTTAAGGTTGTTTGTTTGAAATATCTATACATTTCATTCAATTGCAATAATTTCAAGTTAATTAAGGCTTTGAATTATTTTCAATGAGAGCATAAAAAAACAAGGTATAAAATAGGGCTGCTGATGGTGCTCCTAGTGTCTGAAGATTCAAAAAGCAACAGCAAATTCTCTTTCAGATCTGTCTATGAACTTGAGCTGTTCTTCGACTTTTGTTGAGGTGTGTGTTGTAGGTGAAAATGTAAGAAATAAAACAGTTTTAATTCTTCATTATAGATATCTAATATGATTATAACTTTTGAGAAACATATGCAACTCAAAAGTTCATCAGATTCATATGGGTGGAAGTTGCTTAACAGAATTCCTGTTGCCTTCTGATTTGGTGAAATGTTACATCCAGATTTGATGGCTTGGAATCAGTTTGTTAACATAAATCTGATTTGAAATAACAAACGAAGACTAATATTTTTTTCTTAGATTGAATTATTGTAGTTTATTATCTGGTTACTGCTTTGCTTTTGTCTGTCTTACCTATTGGTGCGGCGCCTCATATTTTCTGTTTGTGTATTTCTCACCACAGCAGTTTAGTCTCTTGCAACAAGGTTGCTAGCATCTTTAGGCAATAACCGACTCTCGACAACATCTTCACTATAAAGTACTTATAGTAGGTTCCTAAAAGGGTAACTAGGGGTGTTTGGCTAGTCAGAGTGATCTGTTGCTTATGAAAATTGATACTGAAACTGTGTCGATGGTGTGAAGGACATCCAATTTTGAGCTGCATGGTTATTCAAGTTTTCAATTTCCATTTAATCCATGGTCAAAATGTTGTCTACTTTTTGTTCTAGGTTTTGCTGGAAGTTAATTCGGAGAATTGCGTGAAACTTTGCTTTCTTTATTGGATTTTCTTGAAGTAAAAGACCAAATTGTTTCTACTTATATTCCATGGTTTCTGGATCATCTACTTGCAGCTGTTATGCAGACTGAAGGGTTCAATTACTTGGAGGCGACGTGCCCATCTTTGCTGTCAGACTTGTTGGCAACTGTTGCTGTGGCGGATGATGACTCTAGTCCTATCAGCAGGAAGAGGAGCGGTAGCAGTAACATAGGGCTCAATTTAATGGACAGTGTTGATTTGAATGGGAGGCGTATGAAAAGGCGGATGTAGCTTGCAATTGATCATAGGATAGTCCGTAAGTATTGTAGTGTCTTGCTGCTTCCTCCACAGACCTTATCGGTTTTCAGATCTGTACATTTGTGTAGTGAAGTGGCATCACTGATTTGATTTGAACTTTAGTGGCTTATAAATAATTCATCTCTATTATCAAGCGGTTGTGCTGTTGAGCTCTTGATTTGACAATGACATCACTGGACCTTACCTGGAGCTTAGAAGGTCTCAGGAAGAAGTCTCTGATGCTGTCTTTGTAAATGATTATGTATATTGATCTGTGTTTCTTCTACTTATGTACAAGACTAGGCTTTACTTAAATCGGCAGAGCGTGGGGCCTTGAGAGATTGAATCCATGTAAGAGCCTGGGGTCACTGTTTGGTGGGAGAAGTCATAAAGTGTGCATAGGTAGAGGGAGAAGCATCAACATGTTCTGATTTTTTTCCCCTTCTTGGACTCTAAGAAAGCCTCATGATTTTTTTTTTCTTTTGCAAAAAAGAACTTGATCTTCCAGGTATAAAACTTTATTTCTATGTGAACTGGTTGAATAGTTCAGACTATTTCATATAAATTCAATCCTAAAGGCATCATGGCACCCTCCCCCTCTCTTCTTTTTTTTGTTTTATTCTTGGTTACAGGAAGGGTAGATCTAAAAATGAAAGATACAATTTCTTTTTTTACTACCAATGCATATTTGGGAAAACTTGATCGTTTTGAGGCAGAGGAGAGGGAGAGATTATCATGCCTCCGGTTCAGGCCTTCATCGACAAAATCCAAACCAAAATTTACCAAACAGAGACCAACTGCTTGCAGCAGCAGCAGCACCATGTAGCGGGTACTCGCCATGCCAAAGATTAACTATTTGCAGCATTAGCTAGCGCTCTCGCAACAGTCAACACCCCAATGGGAGTACAGAAAGCTGCCAACTAATTAACTAATTTCAGGAAACTAGCACGCAAGCGTCTTCAGCGGCATCAGTTATTGACTAATGAAATGTAGAACTTTTATACGAGTATGAACTAATGACAATGAATAAAATTAGGCATTTTTTTTTTTTTGAATGGTGAGTATTCATGTTTGCTCCTAAAAGAAAGAAAGATTGGTGATACATTGTGGTTGGAAAGATGCTATGGTAGTCTAATTTTCGATGGTCGAGAGAGAGCACAAACAAAAGAGAGATGATATGCTGGTGAGATGAGAGGGAAGGTAGGAAGGGAAGAAATCAGGGGGAGGCATGGTCGAAGAAATCGGAGGAGGGAGGTGGCAAACCATAAATTTTTAAAAATAGACAATTAGGAAAAAGGATTAGGAGGATGGTGAGGCTTTGATGATGGCCGGAGATGCTTAAATCTTCTATGCTCTGAAAAAGATTAAGGTACAAGATGAGATAAGTTATATGAGGTATCGAGTGAGTTTAAAAATAGAATATGCGAAAGTAGGAAGCGTAAATCATGTTCGCTTTATTATTTACCTGAACTTAATGAAGAGGTAGGGCTAAGATTAGATCGATACGGATCGGATTTTAGTATATTCATATGTATGTTATTTTGTTTGATGAATATATATATATATATATATATATATATATATATAATTACAGATGCAAAACTTCATATCCATATTTATTTTAAACAAATATGGATATAAATCGGATAGTGGACATATAGACATATATATGGAGATAAGTTGAATAATTAAATATTTTGACTATAAAATCAAAAATATTACTAAATAAAAATAAATTAAATTAATAATATATTAATATTTTTTTTAATAAAAGTTTATAAAATGCTATATAAAATTTAATATAATTATAAATGTAATCGAATATTTGGATACAAGAATTGTCTATCCATGCTTCTATTTATGTATTTTTTTATGAATATAAATATTGGTATAGTTATTGGTTGGATATTTAAATTTTTATCTCAAAAACTAAACAACGCTCTCTGTTGAACAACGTGGCGCAATGGGCAGTCGACACGCGAGTCCTTAGCCCTGGGAGCCTTCCAGAAGCTTCTGGGGAATTCCTGGCCAGGAATCGCCAGCGATCCTCGTGTCGCCACGCGTGGGCCGGCCACCACGTGGGCGTCCGACGTGGCGTCCGCTGATTCTAAGGAAATGATGCCGAGCGAATTACGGCCCTACTGCTTCCAATCTCTCCAACTCTGAAAGCCAGACCTGTGAGTTCTCGAACAAGAGGACGCAAGAAAGAAGAGAGAGAGAAGAAGGTTTACATGGAGAAGATGAATGGTGGAGGAGAAGGGGGAGAGGAGATGGAGGAGGACGGGAAGGAGGAGAAGGGGAAGGGGAGGGAGAGGGAGAAGTTGGTGCTGATGTGGGGGTATCTGCCCGGGGTCTCGCCGCACAGATCGCCGCTGCTGTGCCCGGTGGCCGTCCGGATGCCGGAATCCGCCGCCGGAGATGGATGGAAGGATGTCTGTGGAGGCGGATGTGGCTTCGCCATGGCAATCTCTGGTATCCCTTTCAGATCTCTCTTCTTCTATTTCGCTTTCTTGGTTTCTTTTGTTTTTCTTTCTTTTCTTTTTTTTTTAATATTGATTTTTGAAAACATAAGATAAGAGAGCGTTTCTTGATCTGAACACACTTTACTGTCGGGACCGATGTAATTATCTCCTTTGCATATTTATTGGAATTTTTGAGCATTTATGGACAGCAGGGAAGAACTTGTTGTAGTATTTGTCAATTTTTTAGACTAGTCGACAGTTTATGAAACTCGCGTTACTTGTTTTGATTCAGATTTCGAAGTTGTATCCCCGTACATGCCGAGTCTTTGATCTTGGATTGTTGCGATTTTTCCCTTTTTTGCACCCTCTCCTCTGGGATAAGTAATTTTTATGCTTTCTATATGCATATTGATGTGGGGTCGGAACCCCGACACCAGCCCACACACCGGCCGAGCAGGGAAAGCATCTGCGTCCCTCCCGAGGTATTGTCCGCTCTGGGATTGCCGCTTCGGGTCTGCGGGAGGTCGCCCAGGGCCGGAGCCCAATGACAGTCTCAATGACAGTCCCGAGCCCTGACGGCGCGGGGGTCCGCGGAGGTTGCCCCTTACCCTCACGGTTTTGTCCTATAAAAGGCGCCTCGTGAGGAAAGGTTTTAGGCCTCCTCATTATAAGGCACAGACCTTTCCGCTGATTAGCCGATGTGGGACTAAACTGGGAACCCCATCCCACAACACAGCCCCCTCAGTGGGAAGGTCTGTGCGTGGCCGGGGCCCTTCCTCTAGCGCCATCTGATGTGGGGTCGGAACCCCGACACCAGCCCACACACCGGCCGAGCAGGGAAAGCATCTGCGTCCCTCCCGAGGTACTGTCCGCTCTGGGATTGCCGCTTCGGGTCTGCGGGAGGTCGCCCAGGGCCGGAGCCCAATGACAGTCCCAATGACAGTCCCGAGCCCTGACGGCGCGGGGGTCCGCGGAGGTTGCCCCCTACCCTCACGGTTTTGTCCTATAAAAGGCGCCTCGTGAGGAAAGGTTTTAGGCCTCCTCATTATAAGGCACAGATCTTTCCGCTGATTAGCCGATGTGGGACTAAACTGGGAATCCCATCCCACAACACAGCCCCCTCAGTGGGAAGGTCTGTGCGTGGCCGGGGCCCTTCCTCTAGCGCCATCTGATGTGGGGTCGGAACCCCGACACCAGCCCACACACCGGCCGAGCAGGGAAAGCATCTGCGTCCCTTCCGAGGTATTGTCCGCTCTGGGATTGCCGCTTCGGGTCTGCGGGAGGTCGCCCAGGGAGGTCGCCCAGGGCCGGAGCCCAATGACAGTCCCAATGACAGTCCCGAGCCCTGACGGCGCGGGGGTCCGCGGAGGTTGCCCCCTACCCTCACGGTTTTGTCCTATAAAAGGCGCCTCGTGAGGAAAGGTTTTAGGCCTCCTCATTATAAGGCACAGACCTTTCCGCTGATTAGCCGATGTGGGACTAAACTGGGAACCCCATCCCACAACACAGCCCCCTCAGTGGGAAGGTCTGTGCGTGGCCGGGGCCCTTCCTCTAGCGCCATCTGATGTGGGGTCGGAACCCCGACACCAGCCCACACACCGGCCGAGCAGGGAAAGCATCTGCGTCCCTCCCGAGGTATTGTCCGCTCTGGGATTGCCGCTTCGGGTCTGTGGGAGGTCGCCCAGGGCCGGAGCCCAATGACAGTCCCAATGACAGTCCCGAGCCCTGACGGCGCGGGGGTCCGCGGAGGTTGCCCCCTACCCTCACGGTTTTGTCCTATAAAAGGCGCCTCGTGAGGAAAGGTTTTAGGCCTCCTCATTATAAGGCACAGACCTTTCCGCTGATTAGCCGATGTGGGACTAAACTGGGAACCCCATCCCACAACACAGCCCCCTCAGTGGGAAGGTCTGTGCGTGGCCGGGGCCCTTCCTCTAGCGCCATCTGATGTGGGGTCGGAACCCCGACACCAGCCCACACACCGGCCGAGCAGAGAAAGCATCTGCGTCCCTCCCGAGGTATTGTCCGCTCTGGAATTGCCGCTTCGGGTCTGCGGGAGGTCGCCCAGGGCCGGAGCCCAATGACAGTCCCAATGACAGTCCCGAGCCCTGACGGCGCGGGGGTCCGCGGAGGTTGCCCCCTACCCTCACGGTTTTGTCCTATAAAAGGCGCCTCGTGAGGAAAGGTTTTAGGCCTCCTCATTATAAGGCACAGACCTTTCCGCTGATTAGCCGATGTGGGACTAAACTGGGAACCCCATCCCACAACACAACCCCCTCAGTGGGAAGGTCTGTGCGTGGCCGGGGCCCTTCCTCTAGCGCCATCTGATGTGGGGTCGGAACCCCGACACCAGCCCACACACCGGCCGAGCAGGGAAAGCATCTGCGTCCCTCCCGAGGTATTGTCCGCTCTGGGATTGCCGCTTCGGGTCTGCGGGAGGTCGCCCAGGGCCGGAGCCCAATGACAGTCCCAATGACAGTCCCGAGCCCTGACGTCGCGGGGGTCCGCGGAGGTTGCCCCCTACCCTCACGGTTTTGTCCTATAAAAGGCGCCTCATGAGGAAAGGTTTTAAGCCTCCTCATTATAAGGCACAGACCTTTCCGCTGATTAGCCGATGTGGGACTAAACTGGGAACCCCATCCCACAACACATATTGTCTGAGGACATTATGTTTTTTTTATTAAACTAATGCGACTTTTGATTGTTACAAGAAAGATGTAGTTGAAGATGAGTATGAACTTGTTTAATTGTCTTGTTCTGGTGAACAAGTGCCCATGGATTTCCTTACGATATAAGAAAAGCTCATGGCTTTCTTAATATTTCAAATCCATTTATGCACAATTTGGACAAGAATGTAGGGGCAGGAAATAGCTTTTCACAGGATTGATTGTGAACTATTCCTAGTGATGACCACTGTCAGGGAGAAAAAAACTGAGGTTTTTTTGTTGTTTTTAGGCCTTTCGATATATTTTTCTTGTCTATGGTAATGTATGTCAGTCCTTGGATCAATTGATGCCTTTACACAGCTATACAAATTTGAATATTTATTGGTACTAATGGTAGGGAAGGTTACTGATGATTGGTTTATTGCTTTCCCGTTTAAATATTGAATGTTGATTTTGTAATTTAGGGTTCACATTTCCTTCTTTGTTGTATCAGGATCGGGCAGACTCCTTACATGGGGTTCGACGGATGATATGGGTCAAAGCTATCTGACTTCTGGGAAGCATGAGGTACTTAAACTTTTTGATGCTCAAGGTTATTGCCCAGCCGTTTTCCTATTTCTGGAACTTGAACATCTTAAGCAAATGGGTCCTGTCATTTAATCCTCTCAGAAGTCTCCTGAGGCATTTTCTCTTCCAACTGAGGCAGCCATTGTCGAGGCAGCTGCAGGGTGGGCTCACTGTATTGCAGTTACAGGTGCTATGCCTATTTATATTTGTTCTACTGATGAATGGCAATTGGTACTTTTTATAGTTTCTTAACATATTGAAGTGACTTGAGAAATGAGGCGATTCTACATGTTGATGTTACACGTATATTGCCTTCCAATAATTGTGTAGAAAAAAGGTGTATTACTTTTGATAGAAAATATATAATGTCTCATAAATGAGTTACATTGTTAGCTTTCCTGTGCTGTTTTTAGTAGCCTAAAATGTTTCTTTTGACCAGCTTATGGAGAAGTCTACACATGGGGCTGGAAAGAATGTGTTCCAACTGTGGGGATCATAGGAGACCAGTCTTTAGGTGGAACATCAGAGAAGGATGAAAGGCATAGCACATCATTGAACGATCAAGGTGACTGTTGTTTCTTCATTGGCTGTGGGAATATTTGGTAGGAAAACATAAACTGCTTTAGATCAACTGTTTACAGATATAACAAAAGGCAACTTATTACAGGGAGTCCCAGATCACAAATGTCAAGAACAAGTAGGGGAACTGTATCCGGCCCTGAGAGTAGCGGGGGGGAGGAAAGCACAAAGCGTAGAAGGATATCTTCAGCTAAGCTAGGACATGAAAACCCAACATCTGGTGATGAAGCTCTTTCGGCTCCCCCATGTCTACTGACACTTAACACAGGAGTGAGGATTGCCACAGTAGCTGCAGGTGGACGTCATACGCTAGCATTGTCAGGTAACTCAATTTCTTTGTTGAATTAGTAATGTGACTGTAGACTTATTCTGTATATTTTGTAGTTTGTTGTGTTTGAAGGAGGTACCCTCATTACAAAAAGCAGAAAATGCTAATGCGGGCTATTTCTCCAAAATTTCAGATGTAGGTCAGGTGTGGGGTTGGGGATACGGAGGGGAAGGGCAACTTGGGTTGGGTTCTCGTAACCGCACAGTGTTTTCTCCTCATCCTATACCTTGCATTGAGCCAGCTGCTTATGGCAAGGACCAATCACCTGCAGCTACCAAAGGAAATAAGAATTCAGAAGGGCAAGCTTATAAAGTCACAGGAAGCTGCATAAAGGCAATTGCTTGTGGAGGTCGTCATAGTGTTGTTGTCACTGGTAACATCTGCTGGTCTAACTTCTGCTTTGGCAAAATAGACATTACTGTGGGATTTAGTTTGTTTACTATTTACTCTTGTAATAAATGAACAGTAAATATAAGTAATATTAGTTTTAGTGAAATATCATGTCATCTTGTACTGTCGTTAGGCCATTAACATCTGTACTTCCTTACTGGAAATGATGGTAACAGTAGTTAAGGGGACATACTGATATTTATAAAACTACTTTAGCAAATAGCAATTTTGGCTTGTTATATGAAGCTTTATTTGCTAATCATAATGATTGTTGCCTTTTTTTTAAGGTGGGTACGGACAACTCAGGTTAAGGTCAATATTAGAATCAATGCCCATGAATTTGATAGTGTGATTGTCTTTGTTTTCATGGAAAACTTATTCGGAAGCATCTGGGGAAGGATGAGCCAACTGTAGTAGATTCAACTGGAGGTGAATGGAGCTTAGGCGTGTCTCTAAAGTATTATGCAATGCTGCATCCAGGTGATTTATGAAAATATTATGAAACAACAGTCGAGCTCAGTAGCTCACTGTAAGTGGATTAGAAAGTTCAGAAAAAAGGTGGGGCAAGAACATTACATGAATGCAACAAAAATGAAATTGTTGATGTAAATTTATGGTGAAATCGAGGGTCATTATAGTTTTGTATGAATGCAATAGTGGAATCTGAAAGTCGCATTGTTATGATAAGTGATTGGTTGAAATTGAAAAGGTGTGACTAGTGGTGTGGTCTCATCTGAAATGTGTAAGGAGAATGATAGATGAGGAAGCCTGCTACTGAAGCTGTGGTTGGATTTGATATTCCCATGATAGCAACATGTACAGACTTTGTTATAACAGGAGAGATAGTTGCGAAAATGTTTGCTGTCCTTTCACACTCTGTTTTATTATGTTGTCTCATTGAATGTTGTTTCATCGTCTTGTCTATTGTTGCTAATTCTTTTGGCTTGATGCTAATTCATCATATTTTTCAACCAGGAAACACAATCTTTTCTTTTTAAAGTTTACTCATCAAATTTAGTAGTTTGATGAACTTTTTATAAACAGAAAGAAAAGCCTGGCTATTTGCTTTCTCAAATATATAGGTTTTTTTTTCTTATAATTTAATTTTAAGGCATGGACCTTTATAGTTGACACAACATGCAATTTGATAAACAGTAGCAGCTCATAAAAAAGCAATAAACACCTTGTTTATGTGATCTTCCTCACATCTCTCCCCATTGTGTTCATGCACGCACATTACTTCATTGGCATCCTCACTGTTAGGTTGTACAAAATATTCCTAATAAATTTTAGTAATTTTGTTATGCATCTGCAGATACCGGAGCACTGCTAACTTTTGGTTGGGGACTTTATGGACAGGTTAGTTTGTACCACATTTCTTCTGCATCCATGCATCTGCATAGTTTAACTAACATTATCAACACTTTTCTGCATGAATGCACACATTCTTACGTAACATAATATGAATTACACTAGTATTGAAAAGAAATGGTGGGGCCACCACCATTTGATCTAACAGAAGGTATGGATCGGGCTACAACATGTTCAAATCATTAATTATTTAATTCTTTTGCAAAGCTCAGTTTGAGCTGTTGATGTTCCAATTCCACCATCGTGCAATATCATTCTTATCCTATTTGTGTTTTGCACTATGTTTAGAATCAAAGATCACCGAACTGGTACCGGTCGGCACCAGTACCGGTTCGGACTGGCACGCGCGCAACGTGCGCGGCGCACTGTGGCAATGCCACAGCCACAGTTGTGGCATTAAATGCCACATATTGAACCGGACTCGGGGCCGGTTTGCATCGAGTCCTAGCCGAGTCGAACGGAACCGGTTCGGTTCTATTTGGTTCGGCCTTGTACCGGCCGGTATCGTTTTTTGTGGCCGAACCGGACCGATCGGCGCCAGTGCCAGTTCGGTATGAGCTAAACCGGCCGGTATCGGCCGGTTTAGCATTCCTTGGTTTAGATAACTGGTTTCATTTGAGGTTGGTTGTGATATGGGGCGGACTTTTTGCCACGCTTCCTCTAATACCCCAAAAGTCGTAGAATCCTTCTACTAACAAAGTTATTAGTCCCGTGATTAGAAAAAACCAAAAAAAATACATACTATATGGCCTAATAATACACACCAAGCAAATTAGCCATTTAGCAAGCAAATACACATATCTAAGTAAACTGATACAAATTTTAGAATATGGTCTTCACCGATACAAGTACACAATCAGATGATAACACTTAGCAAATTAGTGAGCAATCCAATACACACCTCCAAGCAAATTAATACACAGTTTCTAAAACAACATATTCACCAATACACATTACATGGCCGGTGATACATACTTGTCGACTTGCTGATACATACTGCAAGCTTATTTGATACACACCTAGGAGTGATCCAATATATACCTCTAGGTAAATCGATAAGCAGTTTTCAGAATATACCTTTTCCTAATACACATACACATTATATAGTTAGGTGATATACACCAAGCAAATTATTCATCTTGCAAGCCAATACACACATCTAGGTAAATCGATACATAGTTTTCAAAATATAGTGTTCGTCGGTACCGATACACAGTTTTCTAGCTTTGTTTAACATAAGAAATTATATACATATCATTCTTAGATTCTATGAATTTTTAGGTACAAAGATCCTAAAAAAAATAGAAGAATTTAGAGGAGAGAAAGAACTCGAGAGGGGAAGGAAGATCTCATGGATGGAATAGACAACTTAATAAGAAAGAGGATAGATGAAGAGGCTAGACGAGGAAGAAAAAGGATGCGGACAATCTCTCTTCATAGACGATCTCTTTTGGTGTGTATAATTTTTTTTTTTATTACTTTTTTTAAAGTTACGAGAGTGATGGACTTCGTTAGTAGGAGTCCTATTCCTATTTGATTGTTGGGTTTTCTCTTTAAGATTGGTTCTAGAGGAAACGTGGCAAAATAGGAATCTTGCTCTAAATGATATTCTATAGTGCTCACCCCATATGATTTTTGTTCGTAATGGTGGCACATTAATTATATTGAACATTAATAGTCATGCATCCATTTTCATACCCGAGGTATAAGATGCTGGTGTCTCAATAAATGTTCTGTGATATCCTTGCATAAGAAAAAAAAAGAATCATGCATGATCTGTCAGTGCCTTTTAGTTATCAGTGTTTTGTTCTCTCTGGTTGAGGGAATAATGTAAAATTTGTTTCAGTGCTTCCAAGAAATTGGAGGACAAGTGATGCCGGACTAACTTGTAAATGGAGGCAGGAGAAGAAGGGAAGAGAAGGAGGAAGAAGAAGAGAAGAAGGAGAAGGGAGGAGAGGAGAAGGAGAGGAGACGTGGGGAAAAGAGTTCTTTAATTCTGCATTAAACCCTAATCATGAAAATAGTTCCCTATATATAGGGCCCAGATACACAATTTGCATAAACCCCCTTACACAGAAATAAATCCTAATAAACCCACAAATAACACAAATAAACCACAACTAAGCCCTAAAATGCAAATAAGCCTATAAATAAAATAAACCACAATAAACCCTAAAATGCAAATAAGCCCAGAAATAAAATAATAAAATAAATATGCAAATAAACGGGTCTGACTCAATCCGGGGGCTCAGGATCATCTGGATGAAGGGCTCTGATGTCCCCATCAACTCCTCCCGGGTGAGAAAAACTCGACCCCGTCGAGTACAGGTCTGGCCGGCTGTCATACTGCTCCAGAAGATCGGGGTCAAGGCGCTGCAACTGTGCTCTGGAAATCTACGTCACATCAGACTTTGGTCGACCTTTCCACCGAACAAGATAACGTTGGTAACCACCGTTCCTGGTTGATCAGGTAATCATCCACCGTTCCTGGTTAGTTGCAATCGGGCGGTGGCGACGGCGAAGTGGCGGCGGCGTAGGCGGTGGCGGAGAAGCGACGGCGGACGCAGTGATGCGGCTTGGCAACGGCGGAAGAAGAAGCGGCGGCCGATCGAGACGACGGACAGAGGTAAGGATTTTTTCTTTTTTTTTTTTTTTTTTTTTTGTCGCGTGCAAGGCACGTGCTACTCTTTTTTTTTTTTTTTTTTTTGAATTACAGGTTCGGGTTATCGGGTCCGGATTTTCTGGTGCAACCCGCTCCGATACCCGTTCATCCGCATGTGCAACTCACGTGCGCTGCTTTTTTTTTTCTTTTTCTTTTTTTTTTTTTTTTTTTTTCCGGAACGGATCCGAGCTAGTGTGGCGGGCTAACGGGTCTGAGACTTACCCGTTTAGCTGGCCGTCTTCAACCTCCGACGGATTCGTTG
Organism: Phoenix dactylifera; assembly: GCF_051530095.1. Classification (NCBI taxonomy): domain Eukaryota; kingdom Viridiplantae; phylum Streptophyta; class Magnoliopsida; order Arecales; family Arecaceae; genus Phoenix; species Phoenix dactylifera. Next base: position 32,502,741 of record NC_143197.1, read on the forward strand.
GGGATGCGCCGGATTTTGTGGCGGTGGCTGCGAGGCGGGATGGAGATCGCAGTGGCGACTCTGGGGTTCGCAGCGACGGGCGGCGGCCGGCTACGGATACCCACGGGGCAGTGACCTCCTCCGAGGGTCGGACACGGCTAGCCGGTGACCAACACAAAGAGCTCGGGCACAGCGGCGCTTTCGTGGGATTGCGACGATCTCCAGCGATGAACTAAAGTCACGGCGGCGATGTTGGCGGTAGGGTGTGGCGGAGAGGAAGCAGCCGGCGAGGGTGGGCGTGGGTGTGGTGACGGGTGGTGGGGAGACCACCGAAGGGTTTCTTCTTTTCCTTCTTCTGTTTTGAAATCGAGGGGTTGTTCTCTTTTTTTTTTTTTTTTTTTTTCTCCGGTGAAAACCGACAGAGGGGAAGGGGGGCTGGTGAAAACCGAGAGAGAAAGGAAAAGAGGAAACACGGGACCGTGGCTTTGGCAGCAGGGGCAAAGCCTCTTGCTCTGATACCAAGTTGATGCCGGACTAACTTGTAAATGGAGGCAGGAGAAGAAGGGAAGAGAAGGAGGAAGAAGAAGAGAAGAAGGAGAAGGGAGGAGAGGAGAAGGAGAGGAGACGTGGGGAAAAGAGTTCTTTAATTCTGCATTAAACCCTAATCATGAAAATAGTTCCCTATATATAGGGCCCAGATACACAATTTGCATAAACCCCCTTACACAGAAATAAATCCTAATAAACCCACAAATAACACAAATAAACCACAACTAAGCCCTAAAATGCAAATAAGCCTATAAATAAAATAAACCACAATAAACCCTAAAATGCAAATAAGCCCAGAAATAAAATAATAAAATAAATATGCAAATAAACGGGTCTGACTCAATCCGGGGGCTCAGGATCATCTGGATGAAGGGCTCTGATGTCCCCATCAACAAGGCTCTTGTAGAATCATGGATATTGTGTAAATCTTTACGCACATTTTACACACACAGGCAGGTGGCTTATCGGTAGCACAAGGCACAAGGTATTAGTTTCTTAAACTGTTCTGTTATATATCCAAGAACATAAACCCTGGGGTGAATTATAGTTTCCTGAGAATGTAAAATGGAGATGGCAGAGTTAACTAGGTATAAAGCAAATGATTTGTCACCTTTCGTCTTCAGTTTTATTGCTCATATAGTTTCTTGCTGTTTCTCGGTAATCTGCAGTTTGTAGGGCTCAGCCAAGAATAATGCAGCTATATCTTCCTCTTTAAGTTCATAAGAAGTATGTAAATATCATTGACTTCATGGTGCACATTAATGAAATTACTGGTTTGTTGGCATATGGTTCGATTATATATATCCAGCAACATGCTCTGACTGCTCTCCAGGATTAACATGTAGGCATTGTAGAAAAGATGGAGAAAAAGCAAAGTATAATGTTGAAGATGAGGTCAACTGTAATATGGGAAACAGCCTTTGTTGCTCTCTGTTGTGGATTTTATATTGCATTTTTCAGGAAAAAGACTCACAACACTTTTTTCCTTTTCACCCTTTTCCCTCTTACTGGCTGTTTTGGTCTAGTGTGGACAAGGGAGTACAGATGATGAGCTGAGTCCAACATGTGTGTCATCTTTGTTGGGTATCGAGATCCAAGGTATTGCTGCTGGTCTGTGGCATACTGTCTGCACGTCGGTTGATGGTGATGTGTATTCTTTTGGTGGGAATCAATTTGGGCAGCTAGGAACTGGTTCTGATCAGGCTGAGGTGTGGTCTTCGTCGCAACTTGATCTAAAAACCAAATTAGCAGTTTCCTTCTGTGAAATGGTTAGATACAACATCACTGGTTGCAAGTCAATGAACACGGCATGGCATTGGCTAGCACATGGTAATTTCCAGGTCTCAGTTGGAAATTTATGATACCAGATGTTGTATCTGATCATCCTGTATGTCCAGTGTCCTGGAGATGGGATGATGGAGAAATAAGTTGCTGCTTTCTTTTTGCCAGAACATAAGATACTAACAAAAGTCTTTCAAGTGAAGGAACTAATGCAGCTGTATCCAAAATGCTCCTGTTTGCAGACTCTCCCCAAGCTACTAGATGCTGCATGTTTGGAAAACAAGAATGCCAAGATGGTCTCTTGTGGGGCACGTCATAGTGCCATGATTACAGGTAGCACTCCAGATCATCTTCCTAATCATTCATTGGCAGATTTAGTAAAATATAAGTTTGTTTCTCTATATCAAAAAATTATGCTTCCAGCCACTCGATTTGATGTTTTGTTCCGAGTCACAAATGCTTGCTGCTGCTAGAATGACTTTTCATTGGGTATCTGGCGACAGCTGGTATGCTGCTTGCTTCTGGTCATGCCCTTGGGAAAAAGTTTTAAGTGCTCTGCAATGCTCTGGGTTTTTGAACAATATAGGTGTCTTGGTAGTTGGTACTGCACTTCTTCTCTTTCTAAATATATCGGTAGCCAAGGCTGAAGAGAACTTGCTTTATAACTCTCCAGGCTTTTCATCCAAGTATTGCAGTGCTTCTGCTGTCGCCACTTTAGCAAGCATTACAATAGCAATAGAAGTATTAAGGCCCCCCAACTCAATTTATTGAGTTGCTTATACATATTTGAGAATTAAGATGGGCGAAAACCTGGTAAAATTAGGTGAGGCAAAATTTGAACTCAGGTCATTAGTAACTGACATACAAGTTACTTCATCAGTTGTATCAATTGGCACCCTTCTTTGTGCATCTGTTTTTGATGGATGTAGTGCTAAAATGATTATAACTTGGAATTACGTAAGGAAATAAATGACGTCTCTCGTCAACTCTACTTGGCCCACGTGCTTTTGAGTGCTATTATTGTCCCTGCAACTTAAATCTCAGTGAAGTGAATGTTGTAAAATTCGTTTCTTGCAAGTATTTTCCAAACGTGAATTTACGTGGCACTGTTGTTTTTGATTTTTTATAGAAGATGGAGAGGTTTTTTGTTGGGGATGGAACAAGTATGGTCAGGTATTGTTGTTGTTGCCATATCCATTTCAAATTCTCTTCTTTGCTTTCTCATTTCCTGCGCATGGATATCAAGTGTTTCTTGCCCGCATCTGCAGCTTGGCTTGGGCGATGCCATAGACAGAAGCATACCATCCCGGGTTCCCATAGAAGCTTACCACCCCACAAATGTATCTTGTGGTTGGTGGCATACGCTAGTCCTCGCGGGATCACCTGATTGAGTATAATTCTCGCACATGGTTCTTCTCACAATTTTGTTAGTTCAAGTAGGTCTTGCTGAATGCAACATTTATTTGTACAAAATCTAGCAATGCATGCTGCATGTATTTGTTCTTTTTTTAAGTCTTTGACATGCTGCAGTGTGCTCTCGGTGACTCTGGTCCATCGATGATGAGCTCTGCAACCAGGCAGGCATTCCTGTACAAGAGTTAATTTTACAGCTTGGCACCCTGAAATCTGTTCATAAACATGTTTGGAACTGAGAGGGGGAAAGATTGATCGACAATCAACCATTACCAGACAAATAAATCATCAGTATTTGCTTGGAATGGATGTGTAATCTTGTTGCAGCAGCTGTGTGAACGGCCGGAGAATTTGCATTCAATCAAAAGACCCTGGAAGTCTGAAAAACAAATGTCATGTTATTCTTGCTTCGATGCAGAATGATGAATTGGTTATCTTCAAGCTAAGCATCTATCTAGAAGATGAACTGAGCCTAAAGCTTGTCTGATCGAGTTTCCAAAATTCCTTCAGAATGTTTAACTCCGTACTTCAGATGAGATGGACCTTTTATAAGAAAGTCCATCTTCTTTGCATAGCATCTGAAATAGAAATGAGTGCCACATTAGCAAGAATGTCAATAAATTTAACATGAATACAGTACAATGCCTCTATGAGCATTTGATCTGGTTGGCCAAGGTTTTCAAGGGGGCAAAATTTAGGTTGGACTCCAGCTCATAGGTCCACGTGGCTCCTTTAGACTGAGATTGAGATGTCACCACATTCAAAACCTCATCTCTAATCTGTGGTTTCATTCCATGTAGGGAATTAATACTTATTGATAATTATCAAGAGAGGAGAGAATGCATGCCATCATTTTATGGCAACATCAATAACAAAAATTTGGAGAGCATGGTGGGAACAGAATTCTTATTTATTGATCATCACGGAGCATAATTTATGGTGATCTAAATAATAGGAAAAATAAACTAGCGATTCCAGGTGCATGATTAAGATATCATGGGAAGGGACAATTCATTGCCAGCAGCCGAACATGCACAGTAGTTTTAGTGGCTACTATGTGGACATGAGTGGGCAGAATATGGACAGAATGCGGAGAACTTCTTCCTCTTTTCCTGTAGTCTAAATAATAAGGTTTCTAATAAATTATGAACTAGTAAAAACTTGTCCTTAAATAACGCAACCATGTTTTTGTCACCTTCCTCAAGCATGCTGCCTTGATGATGGAAAATGCCCTATGCTCAAAAACAAATGAGATTCAAGCTGTGATCCCCAAGAAGATGCAATCGATGCGAGAGAGTGAAAAGATAAAGCTACGGACCTGGTTTTTGCCCTAGTTTAAGAGAAAGACGATGGCCGGGCTCTGCTGCTAGTTTTTCTCTCCTCCCTTCGGGTCCGGACGCTCTCTTGCCTTTCCGAACATGAAGGACAGCTTCGTTGGTTAAAAAGCACCCCGGTGACCTCATCTTTCTTAATGCATCAACGGTAGGCCTACTTGGCTAGTTGGCCCGGCTTTTTATTAAAAAAAAAAAAAAGTGAGTTGCAGTGGGATTTCAGGCCACGTCGGATAATATAAACTTTTTTGTTAAAAAACACATAACATGATTCCTTTCCATTGTCAAAAATATTTATATTCAATAGTTTATTACTATAAATTGATTCAAAAGAACTGATGAATCAAGTGAGACGAGTAGTGCTGTATAAAACTATTTTGCAAGTATATGAGCAATCTCATATTAGATTTAGGTATATAGTTTACCTAAAACATTGCAAGATTCTCAGAAAAGAAGGCACAACATGACAGTGAATCATGCATTAATGTGGCATACGGAAAGGATTGCAAATGTGAGGTCCACATTTTTTTTAAATTAGGCCTTGCTCATTATTCTATGAATGATAAAGCCTGCTGCATGTCCGTCATATCAGATTAAAGCTTACCCTCCATATCAGATTATCATATAACATCCTGTCTTTGATCTCTATATACCCAATAGCATTTAGGAAGTTTTGCATAAATTGAGACAGATGATTGCAAACGAACGGGCATGGTTCCAATCTTCCCAGCTGCAGTTCTTACTTCTGGATATCCAAATATTGTGCCAGGAGTCACAAGCAAATCCAAAAACTGCATTCATGTGAGGATTGGCCTCGGATAGAGGCCCTTAAGCATAGTCGCTAACAGATTGTGGAGAACTGTTAACTCCCTCATGGGAGACGTCATCTGACTCAGATACTTGTGACTGGGAACCATTATTGATTGCCAGAAACATACCCGGTATATGCTAATGGGATGCAAACAGAACTGCTCATATTCCACAACAATGTATCGCCACAAACGCAAACCACTCAAAAAGAGACTGAATCCTCAATTAATAATACAAGCATCCTGGATAAAGCCTCCTTCTTTTCTTCTTCTTCTTCTTTTCTTTTCTTTTCTTTTCTTTTCTTTTTTTTTTGGAGAAAACGACAATTCATATAGCTCTAACGTGAGTACATCCTGCCAAGTCAAAAACAAGTAAAGAGTACAAAGGGGACGGAAGCTCTACTATGGACGTCCACAAGAACTCCCCGGAATATCGTGCAATATAGGAGGCAACCCAGTCTGCAGCCCTGTTCGCCTCCCGAAAAGCATGCGCAACCTGATGCTCGCTTAGCTCAACAACCAACCTGCGAGTATCGCGTATAAGTGGATGGCCGTCCCCATACCGGTCTGCACTCCGTATCCACTCGATCACCGTCGATGAATCTCCCTCGATATACATCCGCTCGGCACCGAGCACCCGTCTCGTATAGGAAATCCCCTCCCAGGCAGCTCGAAGCTCTGCCCCAACTACGGTAAAACCTGGCGTATGACGACCCTCTGCTGCAACCAAGCTACCACGATGGTCTCTGATCACAAAACCAACCCCTCCAGACCTCCCATCTGCCGCCACACTGCCATCAAAATTCACCTTAAGAAAACCAGGAGGTGTGGGCACCCAAAAAACAAAAGCAAACCTGGGCGTTGTAACAGCGACGCGAGTACCCCAAATGTCCCCGGCCGTCCCAAGAGAACACATAGCAGCGCATGAGATCACCTCTCCAGCCAGAAGCACTGCTCTAACCACCACCAATCTCGGCGAGGACTCCCTGCCCTCAAACAAGCCCGCATTCCTGTCCAACCAGATGTGGTAGGCCAGATATGCTCTAAGAACCCCTATCTCCACAGAACTAGGCCGCCGGAATGAGTCTCTCAACAACTGCAGCAAATCCTGTACCGACATCGCCGACAGGAAAAGAGGGACTAGTGACCTCCTCCATATCTCCCTAGCCCTGGGACACTGCAGAAGAATGTGCCCAATAGTCTCCTCACTGACCGTGCACACCTCGCAGCACTGCGAGATCCGCATGCCCCGCCGGACTAGCACGCTCCTGGTTGGAAGGCAGCCCTAGGCCACCTTCCAAAAGAAGAGCGCCACCCGCGGATGGATCCACATCCTCCAAATCCACCCTCCCTCTATCTGCCGAGCTTGCTCCCCACTGAACAGAGCCTGTAGATCCCTCGCGCACATCTGCGACCGCCCCGTCGGCACCCACACTAACCTGTCAGGCTCCCCTCGAGTCGGCACCGGGAGGGCCAGAACCATCTCCGCCAAGTGCTCCCCAAAGACCTCCCGAATCAGCTCCTCCCTCCATCGGCCCTCCTCTGAAATCATCATGTCACTAACCGTGTGGCCCGCCAATCGTCCCGAGTCCACCAAGGTTGACAGACGGCCGAGCGGCTGTACAGTCACCCAGCAGTCCTCCAAAACATCGATAGAGCGACCGTCACCAATAGCCCATCTAATCTCCAGAAGGACCAACATAGCTCTGGCACACATCTCCCTCCACACCAGAGAGTGGTAGCGAGTGGCTCTCACACCAGTCAGCAACACCCCATACTTCGCCCTCATCAACGAGGACCACATACTGTTAAGCTCCAGAACAAATCTCGCGGCATGTCGGGCTGCTAACATCTCTCGCCTCTCCAACAAAGACTGCACACCCAGACCCCCAAACCTGATGGGCTGACACACCACCTCCCATGCTAACAAGTGGATGCCACCTCTGCCTCCATGCCTTTCCCATATGAAATTTCTAAGAAGCTGCTCAATGGACCTCAAAACCGACACTGGAATGAAAGAATTGGAAAGTAAGTATATAGGAATCGAAAAGAGAACTGACCGGACCAAAGTGATCCTGCCCATCATAGATAGAGAGTGTATCTGCCAGCCCTCCAACCTCTGCCTGATGCTGAAAGGCTGCAGCACAATCTTTGACCCATGAACATCTCTTTTCTAAAGTGAAAATAAGACAGACATCATGCTGCAAGGTAAGGAGAGTGCTCATATTGTGAGTTTCCATATGCACAGTAACAACCCTGCGATATCTAAATACACTTACCCTGCTGAGCACACTGAATCACTGTGTCCCCCAAATCTGTGCTTCAGTCGCTAATAAAGGAGGAATATCACCAACATCCTATCCAAGTGAAAGCATGGAGCACTGAATTTGCTATCCAGAACCTGAAATAATGCACTGAACTGTCTGTTTTTGAACAACCAGTACAGCTTGCTGTCATTGAGATTTAAGTGCTCAAGTTTTTATCTCAAAATGGACATAATTCGCTCAAGCGTTCCAACATAACGGGCTCTTGCTATTCTCCCGTTATCTGGCTAAATATAAGATTTATACATGGCTATTCACAAAAAAAAAAAAGAGGCTAAACATACTTTTTCTATCTTGATTATTTGAAGCATCTATGACATAAAGCTGATCAAATAAATAAGCTGAACACATATGAAGCAGCTTTATTCCAGTACCTACTGAAGCAAAAATCTTATTCCAAGCCTTGCATGATTGAGCCCAATGGTCACGCCTGCTCAATAGCCCAGGCTCACAACATAAAACAGTCATCAAAGAGACATGGATCGAAACCTACTGAACATATTTACATAGCTGGTCTGGGTAGCAAAAAGCAATGGAGGTGGAGAGCATATAAGTGCAATAAGAACAGCTAAAACTGGTGTACTTTGTGCAGCATCTGCGAGCCAATTGCCGAAGTGGATAAGTGCTCTGAACTAGGTGAAGCTTTTATTGGATGATCACTAGCTGAATCGCTTGCAACCTGTTTTGTTGTACCTTTGGCAACACTTACATCTCTTTCTGACAGCTGGGACTCCATCAATGACCGGACCTGATGTAAATTTCTATCCCCATCAGTACTTCTATCTTGTGCATGTAAATGGTACTGTGTATCAACAGAAGTAAATCATAATCATGTTGAGACAAAACCAAAAAGTAATAGGTAGGAATACCGTTTCCAGACGTTTCTTGTGAACATCAACAGATACCTGCAATAGTTACAGAAATGCATCATGATTTGTGGAATCCTCGGAGAAAAAGAAAGAGTGTCCACAAATGATCTAGTGCTTTGAAGATATACTTACAAACATCAGATCAAAATTTAAGGTTTTAAAGATTTAGAAGGGAAAAAACAAATCAGAGAAGCAATAAAATTGCAGTTAGAAGAAGAGGAGGAAAACAAAGGACTCAAGATACAAAGGATAAAAATGGGCAGTGCCAGTATGTCTGCATGGTGCTTTCATTCAAATGGCACGAGAACTAGTAATGCAACACACAGATAAACATTTACACTTAGAGCATACATATGAATCATGCTCAATATCCAGTACCCAACTTTCTCACTTTCATAAGTTTCTCTTGTTGGATACTCATCAAAAGAATTATTTGTTTGCAACAATAATTAAACCGCTGTCAAGCTGCACCTTCATGTCAAAATTCACCCTGAGGAGTTTTTTTTAAAATCTTTCTCGCTGATATATATCATTTAAGGTTGCTCCCTCTTTCATGGTAAATCATTTCAAGCAATTGTTAATATTAGAACTATAGAGGACATAAAAGCACCACAGTAGTCAACAAGAGCTGCATTTTCATGTCCAATCTTTCAACTTGCCGAGGTTCTTCTAATCCTTTCTCGCTGATGCATCTATTTTAAGGTTGCTTCCACCTCACATTATAGTTATACCACTCAATGCAACATCAAAATAAACATGCATACACATGAACAAATGCAGCCATGTGCATGCACATATTACATCACCAAAGCAGCTTCCTGCATTCTTCATATTAGTCAAACAAATCTTTGGCCCTGATTCTCTGGAGAACTTCTCATGGGATTGCTGTTGTTTTTGACTCTGGCTTATAACAGATGCCTCAAAAATGGACCCAGTATCACATTCTGCATTTACTTTCTCCGAGTCTGTCAATCAATTTACCTACAAAGGGCAAAGCACTCATGCTCAATTTCTTGGCAGTACACCAAATTGGTTTCATACGATCCCTGTTACTTGTACAAATGTTTATTCCGTATCCCTTCCACAAATGAAGCAATAATGGCTTAATACCTCTCTTCCATAGAGTGAGGTATGTTATTGTACATCAAACTACTCTTTAAAATTAATAGTGCAAGGCTTCTCTCCCAATTGCCAGCCTTACCTTATCAGTGATTTAATTGAACAATTTATGAATCAGACCAACTCAGAACTCCTCTACTGATAGAATAAAGATGGATACTAACTTCACATCCTATAATAAAATGAGTGGATTCCAGCCTTATTCAAAAATTCAAATTTCTATTTGGCTCAAGTATACAAAGGAGTATGGTTCAGAGAAGCTGTCTAACTAAATTATGTCATGTCACAGTTAAGCAGTTTTATGGTAATGAAGACAGCAGGAGTGTTGACACAGATTTTGTAAGATTTGCAAACATAGTGAATCAACACATTTTCGACCAATTATGCACCAAGAAAGAAGATTGGGCGGAAAGTGGAGATCAAGAAAGCAACAATACAACACATGCAAGCATCCACTCTTTCGGTTCCTTTAGACATATGATTTGTTCTTTTTATTGTCATGCTATTTGAGTAATATCATATGATGAAAAATCAGCAGCATATCACACCAAAACAGAGACGAGATAAGCAAACCAAACATCATCAAGCATTGATCATCAAACATTTCTTCCAGAAACCTTATTTTTATAATGACCACAAAAGGGTAGCGACAAGCTAATCTAGCTGCACAAGTCAACAAATAAAATTTACAATGCTTCTAGACTAATAAGTTCCCTATGACCAAACACATTTTGGTGCTGTTTATATTCCAGACACAAAGGCTTAGAGTCTGAAGCAGACTAAGAAGGCATAGGTATGTTTGTACTGCAAATCTTTGAATAAAAAATAACAAAAACTAAAAAAGTTAAGGAACATTTCTTACAGATTTTCCTTGCTGATTCTGCTCCTCCTTTGAATAACCAGGAATGGTCAAGTTCCAGTTTTTCTCTGCATAAGATCATTCATCAATTATACTATAGAAATTGAAACAGCAAATTTATAGCAAATGCATGTTTTAAATTCTTCATTTAAAAGTCTCCTATTAGACACAAGCAAATGGGGAAGCAATAATTTTCCCTATTGCATTTGGAATTTATGGAGTTGATACCAAACATCGAACAGTCAATGATCACTTAAATATAAAATGCAACTAATCAAGAAGAATTTGCTATCATCAGCATTTGAAATTTTATATGAACAAGCAAAGATTAAACATATAGAAAGGTTTCTTTAAAGAACAAAAACAAAAGCACAAATCACCTGTTAATATTTGTGTTCAATATTTATTATACATAAGCAAACCAAATGGATAGAAGTGCTATTGAATGAGCTGCAAACCTAGGTGTAGCAATACATCCTTGGCCTCTAATGTTGAAGACTTACGATGCTTTGCAAGACTGCATGCAAATGTGGTAACCTGCATGCATTCAAAATCATCAAGAGCTAACTCTGACATTAAATCAGTAGCTGCAAATAAGATTATTGATGACAAAATATGACCAATAACTGGGACTTGTTCCCAGACCAAATGATTTACAGGCACAAGATGCAAGAAAACATACCACATAACATTATGCATACGAATGAAAGAACATATAACAGGGACAGCAAAATTGCATGGTAACCCAACAAGCAACAGCAACAAAAGATTACGAATAAGGATAGCATGAATTCTAAAGCATGCACAAATGCGTGTGCAAGATAACTTTTTCAATGTGCTAAAAAACAAGACTACAACAGGTGACCCAACTTGAAAGTTAGCCAAACTATTAAAGGACAGTGCTTATTCTACATATACTATAGCTATTTCTGACTAGATTGATGAAGCCAAGCCTTGACCAAGTCAGAGCATCCAAAGTTAACATTAGTTTCAGTAAATCTGTAAAACAACATTCTCCAAGCAAAACAGCTTTCTGACAGAAATGGCAGAGACGCAACCATATACATATAAGCACAAAGTGTACTCAAATATAATGAGTATCACCCAGTCACAACTAGATAGAAGATGACTGATTAATCTTTGGAAATGAAGCAATGACATGCGATAAGAAAAAATGGCTAGTATCTAGTTATAGTGAAAATGTATGTGATTTTAGTGAAACTATCTAACGAGATCTCCTCTTCTATATTGCAAATTTTGGCTGAAGGATCTAAATATTTTCCTTGTAGATCTGGTGTCTGCTGTACATTCTTTAGTTTTCTTTCTTGTGCCAGTCCTGTTTGATCATGACTCTGAAAACATTGTATGTAAGAAATACCATTAGCTTACTTCAGTTTAGGCATGGGAGACTGTAGCATTCAGGTTACATACAAATCATCACTAAGGCCCTTCAGTGTCACTCGATATTAGTGGTAAATTTTCAAAATGTAAAATACAGAAGGATTAACAAAAAAAAAACTGTAAAATTTTCCTGCGAAAAGGAATGAAACCAGTTCCTGTGGATAACTAGTTTCCACAGACAGAAAAAAAAAAATCACATGTATAGATATTAAATTTACCATTGCTCATGAATTGTATGACCAAACAACTACACTGGTCCCCAACAAAATGTGGATGCTGCAGCACCAACCAATAACCCACCACAAGCATGATCCACTAGGCAAACACAAAACCAATGACACAACTTGACAAGTAAAACCACCATAAACAATGACAAGGGAACATAGAATATACGTATGAAAAGCAGTTACTATATAGACTGAGTTGTAAGCCGGTTGCTTATTTGAGAACTGACAATGCCAGCTAGTTTATATACTTGTTTCTAGTTTTGCATTCAATAGCAATTTCAACAAAACCAATACCATGCACGTATAGTATCAGTATGCCTGGTATGAGGATCAGTTCAGTGCATCGAGACTTGATACACCTCCGTACCAAGACTTGGTATACCCCCATACCAAGTCTTGGTTTGCCCCCATACAGAATCTCGATTCGGTATTGATATGGTACGATATGCCCACAGGGGACGGTACACACAGTATAGTGACATCGATCCCATGTTTAACCCAAGTATTTATGGATTTAATATGCATGTGCATATTATTTTTTGGTTATCGTGTCTATAAATTTTGAATGGTGAAGCTTAAAATTACTTGAGAGAAGAAGGAATCACTAAAATTTTGATGACAGCAATTTGATAACCTAGATTCAATTTGAAAATAATTGTGGCTTAGCTTAGTTCACAACATCAACATGGATGAAGTATTCCAGTTCCTAGCATAAATTTATAATAGATTAATTTGTTCTATGTTAAAATAAGGTCAGCCAAGTAAAACATTTAGGATTTCCTGTGCAAGCATGATATAAAGACAATAGCTCCAAAAGTACTGCAAAGTCAAATAAATCCTTGCGTAAACTATAAAATCCAACAGTTTGGAAGCATTTAGCTAGATGTGCCTAGAGAGTAAGATCACCGTACATACTACTAAGTATTGAAATAACCTATAAAGATCAGCAGGCCATGACAGCAATAAAGAAGAGAATGCACTAAACAAAGTTGATATTTATGGCATTCTTTAGACTAAGTGAACTTTTGATACTGACTAGAGTTGAATTTTAGTCAATTATAAGTTCCAAACTTGTAGATATCAAACAATCTACCTAGAAACTATGGCACAGTTTGGATGGATACCTCAGAACTAAACAAGCCCTCCTAATGCAATGGGTTACCTATTGCTCAGAACAAGAAGGAAAATAGAAGATTGGGAGTTTGATTAAATTTCACTGTCAATGACAAGAACATGGTTGTATACAGTATTATGCGGAAGGAAAAAAATAAAAAAGAAAACAATTATGTGCATTACTGAATTAATGAAGTCATCAGCCATCTCCAAAAGGAGGTCTTCAACTTCAGGATCCAGCTTACATTGGGGATCCACCTGCAAGGATATTAAATAAACAGTACAAAGTAAATAAATTCAACATACAATACATAAAAGCCAAAAGCATTTTAAGATGCATACTCAAAAAAAAGAAACTACGAGAAAAAGACTGCCTGATAATAATACAACACAATCATGAAGTCGCTCGTCAGTAAAATGATAACAAATAAACTATGATAAATACAATAAATTTAACAAATATTGCATGAAAGCCTGAAGCATTTAAAGGGATAATTTAAGAAAGATGCTTTGACAGAAAACAAGAAAAAGAGTTATTGCCTGTGGATGTATTTAGACAGGCATGCATTATTTGCTTCATTGCACATGATTGTAAACATTCAGTCACCCATCACTTAAAACTAATTTCATCTCATATATCAGTAATAAGCTCTGTCCTTCCTAATTTCACCATCCATCAATTTTACCATCCTCATCTTTTAAATGCTCATTAAATATAATCTATCTACACCATTTGCTGATACTATGCTTCAATGACTTAATCATTAATAGTCAAAAAAAGGTTTGCAACATGATGATCCAGAAATACCATCTCCCAGATGGTTTTAAGTGTCAGCATTTGTTGGTCATTGTCAGCACAGTAGCAGCAGCAGGCACCGGCTTGGCATGACACCTATTATCTTTTAGCTTGTACTAAAAAAAAGTGACTTTTGAGCTATCTTTTTCTTTTTTTTCCCAGCATGACACATTCTGTAGCAGTGATATGCAAGAGGCACTTAACTCCTTGATCTGTCATCAATACAGAAAAGAACTTTACAAAATTAGATAGCTAAACCATCAATAAGATGTACCTGTGAAACTAAATCCTGGATCCTTCTCTTTCCAAGAAGTTGATTAGTTGCTTCCATTCCTTGACTTGAACTACCACCAGTCATAGTTGTGGCAGATGCAGGTGTTTCTGGTTGTGATCCAGTCATACTTAAAGACTTTTGGAGTGCAGGCCCTGGCATCCTTGGAGATTGCTGCTGCTGCTGCAACTGCTGTAGCTGCTGCTGCTGCTGCTGCTGAGTGCCCAGCTGCGGCTGCTGTTGTGCTAGTTGAGAGATTTGCTGTTGAGTCAGGCCCATGGATTTTTGATGCAGCTGAGATGAAGGCAATTGTTGCGGCAAGAAGGCCTGTTGCTGCCTCTGTTGTTGTTGAAGGTGATAAGAAGGAGAAACTGGTGCACCCATTGATGGCTGCATTTGCTTCAACCATTGCTGCTGCTGAGAGAGAGTAGTCTGCATCAATGCTGATTGCCCATTTTGAGTTAAACCAGGTAGCTGAGGGTTCATTGCTGCAAGTGATGGCGTCCTCGGTAAGCTTTGACCAGGTAGCTTCTGCTAGATTGATTCAGTTATAAATATTACTTCTTCTTTTAAAGGAATACAAGACAATAGACCATAACAGTTGCAAATTCAAACAATTAAACTAAAGAGAGCAATAACCAGGTTACTCAACATGCACATTGATGCAACCAAAAAAAAAAACACATTGATGACCTGTTAAACAGAAGATGATAGCACATAATACTTGTGTATTTGGATCTGGTAATTAATGAACAGTTTATAATGACAAGATAACCCAAGATTCAAGTGTTATACATAGCCTAGGAAATATTATAATTTTAACATTCTATTTCAGTAACTCATTTATTTTGAACATCAATAAAGGATCCCATTCTGTTCAATCCCGACTACGATTGGGATCAACTTAAAACAGCGTGATCCAAAGTGCGTCGCATTGTCCATCCACCCCTCTCACCCTGACTTCATTCCATGCCTCCAAGTGCCATTATAAATGTTTGGTGGCCTAAAATGTCAATCATGCTTCTGTTTTGAGGATGAAGTGGAGAAGTCTGCATGACAACCGCCATACTTATATATGGAGTGCATATTTTAAGAACGATGATAAAGGGGGTGGCCTCTTATGGGATGATATGAAGCAAGAGCAACAGAAAATGAAAAAGCAATAAGAATGGCAGAAGGCCAGGTTGGTTTGGATTCAAGTGGGGTTAATTTATACGAGCAAGGGTCAACTGGTCTGACCATAGTCCATCTCAATCTGCCAATAGGTCACGGTTCCTCTCTTTACCGATGTTAGAAGGGGTAGACAGAGGAATTTGGGAAGAATCGTCAAGACAAGATCAAGCTATAAACCATAGAGGGGATGGGGGGTTACATCAGATTGAATAATGGATCATAAGATACCTTTCCGATTCTTAAAAAAGGTTTAAAATATAAACGAAAATAAGACTTAAAAAATGAGTCAAAACTAAAGTAAATGAAGAATAAAAAGCCATATATAGAAAATGACTAGTTGCCACCATCATAAGCCCATATATAGAATGTGTACTTTTTTCAAACATCTTGTATTAGTTATTCTAAATACCAATCGATGCATCTACCATTTTAGGTAAAAAAAATTCGGAACAAGATTCATATGTTAACAAATAATTGTAAAAATAAGAAAAATAGTCTCTTTCCTTTTACTCCATCAACTCCACATTTCTTTCTTTAAAAAGTTTGAAAACTTAAAAGGCTTGCTAATTTTGCATACTCAAGGCTTATATTAGCAATAAATATGTAACTACATAAGTCAAATAATCAAACAAATAGAAGATAAAGTTCCAATATGATTTAACGAGTAAATAGCATGATAGTTTTGGATCTTAAATTTAAAGGATCATGCGATCCATAATATGGATCTAGATCTTATGATTATGGATCTAGACCTTATGATTATGGATCGAGATCTTATGATTATGGATCTAGATCTTATGATTATGGATCTAGATCATATGACTATGCATCTGGATCTTATGATTATGAATCTAGATCTTATGATCATAACTGATCCCAAATCAAGGATGAAAGATTTGGATCATTTAAGGCCACTTTGATCCCGATCATAAGATCTACATCACGGATCATAAGATCTGAAAAATAAGAATAACCGAGGAAAGGGGAAGAATATACCAGTGTCAAGTGGGACGAACAAGCTATGGCGGTGGATTCTAGTAGAAGATGGATGAGGGACGGCAGCACGGCAATGGAGCCTTTGGTGGCGCGAGAGCAACTAGCCACGACAAAGAGATGCTCGCAGATCACAAACCGTTGATGGGCGGGGTTGATGGGTTGCACCAAGGTAAGACCGACGGACCACGATGATGAAGAGATGTGAAGAAGGGAAAGAGGAAGCGGGTGGAGGAGGAGGAGGAGGATGAGAGGAGAGCAGGAGATGTGGGACAGGAAGGAGAGGAGGGGAGTGATGGGAAGGGTGGGATTAGAGAGGAGAGGAAGAGACTAAGGAGATTGGAAGGCAAAGTAGAGCAGGGATTATAGAGGAGAGGAGATTTTGGAAAAATTGTTAGGGAGAGGAGAATAGGTTTTGCCTTATATATAATATAACATTAAAAATGATATTAATATTAAATGCCATTTACTATGAGCGAATGGGTTGGTTTTGTCTACCCCAAACTTGGCATGACTCATCAACCCATTAGGTCAAGTTAAATGGTTTCTGATCAAAACTGCCATCCATCCCTAAGAGTGATGATTATGAAGAGAAGACAAAAAGCAAAATGGAAAAGCTCCAACAATATTTGTCATATTTGGAATACATACACAGATAAATAGACAAGTGAAACAACTCATGAATGATTTCACCCATTTCATTGTCATTAGAGCATCAAAAGAATCAAGCAAAATTGACATGGTATTTGCAAGGTTTTCATGGAACACCTAATACTTATTGAGTACCTTTAACTTATGTATATTTTAAGATTGACGACTAGATAGTTCATAATCAATTAAAAGATAACACCTAGGGAGCACTAATACTTCATATTATATGCCTTGTTTGTATCAGGTGTACTTCTCAGATGTGTATCCGATACTTGTGTCAAGTATCCCATTTTTCAAAATTGAAAAGAAATACTCAGGACACTTCCCGGATAGACTCAAGAAACTTTCTTGGTATCTCCAAAAATAAGAGGGCAATTTTTTTATCTTTTAATTATAACCTTCTAATGACGAATCGCCAGTTCTGTAGTATATGCTAATCAACTATATATAGTTGAAACTCCATGAGTTGGCCATGTAAAGACGAACTCCAAAGTAGCGATGAAAGTTCTAAGAAAATAAATATTTTATGGCTCCCATAATTAAGACAGTGAGAAAGTGAAGAGTTCCACTTCTGCACATAATAACTCTTCTGTTCCTTCTCCTGCCATTCTCTCTTCCTTTTCTCCAAAAGTACATGCACAATACTAGTATCAAAATACGAAGTATAGATTGGTGCCTATGGATTTGAACAATAACTAAATGATGAGCTTCTAAAAGTTGATGATGTCATATAAAATCTGGACTATGCTATTTTGATAGTGTACTAAATTTTATGGATGTCTTTTACATGCTTTTTCAGAATCTATCATGTGGATATAAAATGCATATATATTCATTGACTTACGTCCTGTTTGGGGGAGCTTTTGGAAGGCCGGAAAGCACTTTGTAGCCCTCCAAAAATATTTTTGGATGAAAAGGAGTGTTTGGTAAAAATTTTGGAAAGCTGTTTTAGCTTTTTCATAAAGCTAGAAACAGCTTTTTAAGAAAACTCCATTTTGAAGCTTTCCGAAAAAACTGTTTTGAGCTTTGTCGGAAAACTGTTTTTTTTTTACCAAAATATCCATAATAAAATATAACAATGACATACTTTGTCACTTTATAAACCTAAAAATCTGCTAGAGCCCTAACAAAGAACCCTATCCGTGAATCAAACTTTCTTCCGTGCAAGAAAAGGTATTTTTGTTTCCTATTATTATATTATACTATAAATATAATATTATATTACATTATATCATAATACATTAATATGTTATGTTAAATAATTTAATATTATGTTATATTATGAAAATTAATGTACGCTAATAATTATAATATTTTGTATATTTATTATTATATTATACTATAAATAAAATATTATATTACATTATATCATAATATATTGATATGTTATATTAAATAATTTAATATTATATTAAATTATTACACTATAGTATACAATGTTATACTATATTATAATAATATTATATTACATTATAGTAATATTATACTATATCATATATTTATGTATTAATATATGTTATATTTTATTATGCTCTGTTGTATAATACTATGCCATGTCCTTTATGGTAATTTTGTCATACAAAAGTACTTTCTCAGTTTGTTTACCAAGCACATGTTAAATTGCCACAGCACGTTAGAAATATAGTTATTAAACAGCAAACAACTTTTTATAAAAGCTCTACTTCCAACAGCTCTACTTCCAAAAGCTTTACTGCCAACAACTCTCCCAAACAAGGCCTTAACGTACTTGTAGCTATCCTACTTTTTCAATATTTGTCATACCGGTGTATAATCTACATCCCTTATATGTGTCCATGCTTCATAGTATACCATGTACATTAAGTCTTGCAGATTAATTATTTCGAATATTGTTTGAGCCCATATTAGATCATCATAGTTTGTTTTCATCAGCACTAACAAAAACACAACAGTACAGTTACATTTTCGCTGGTGGTGGGTTATATGGAACCATCTGCATGATATGAATAGGGACATAAATCGAAGCATAGGTTGACAGTTCTCACAGGTAGCTACACTTGCTCCATTAATCCATGCAGGTGGGTTATAAAATAAGACAGGAAAGATAAGTCCTCTCAGATGGAACAATTGCTTCACCACAACAACAAGATTCATCAAAAAGTTGTCAGCTGGAAGGCACACCTGAGGAGATGTGAGCGCCATTTGTTGCGACAGCTGCTGCTGCCTCATTTGCCCATGCGCAAAACGTTGCTGACCATATGAGAGAGGCCCATTAGCTCTTAGCTGCGGATTCAAACCGAGTGAACCCATCACCCCCATTGCCTGCATTCCTTGCAACGCCTGCCCTGATGAATTACCAGGATGAAACTGTGTACCTTGGACTAATCCCATCTTCTGCCTTGGCTGCAACTAGAGTGAGAAAGAAGTTAAATAGCTCTTCATACCAGACCTACTAATTTAGCAAAACATATCCACAAGCAGTAAAAACCTTGAAAATGGATTGTGCTTGGTTTGTTTAGCTGAAAATGGAGTAGAAACATCGTTAAAAGCTCCACAAGTTTCGGTTTTATTTTGTTCCAATACTATTCACCATAAGTTATTCTAGCTGCAAATATGGGCTCTCCAATCACCTTGTTTTTGTTTCCCTTCAATATAAACCAACAGTGATAAAGTAAACCATCGCATTGGCATGTCAAAGAACTGGGTCTTATAGAAAAAGCATCACGAATCCAAATTCTCATTTAATATTATTAAAGAAAAAAAAAGCAATGAAAATAAGCATTCAATCATCACAAAAACAATTCTAAGAATTCCAAAAAAAAAAACATTTTGTCTCCAAAAACAATTCTCATCTCGTCTCCATATGAGCGAATCGCACGTGGAGCAAGAGCAACCGATTACCTGTGCAAGCATCTGGGACTGCAGATTTAGATGGGCTGCACTCTGTCCGGGCAGCATAGGCAGCTGGCTGGCCTGCCCCAATGTCCCGGCCCTCGACATTCCGGCAGCCATCTGCTGCTGCTGCGGTTGTTGCTGTTGCTGCTGAATCTGCGCCCCGCCAAAGTTCATCTGCCCGCCATACATCCCGGTGTGCTGCCGCATCGCGCTGGCTGCCACCGCCGCGCCGTACTGCTGCTGAAGCTGGCTTATCCTCGGCATCGATCCCGATCTCAGGAGGCCCTGCTGGAGCTGGAAGCTCGTGGAACCCGGCATCAGGCTCTGTTGCTGGCTCTGAAGCTGTTGTTGCTGGGCTTGGAGCTGCTGCTGCTGCTGCTGCTGGGATTGGGGCTGCAGGGATTGCTTGGAAGCATAATCTAGGGCGGCGGCGGGGTTGATTTGGGGCTGGGGTTGGGGGATGTGCGGGGAGGAGATCTGGGAGAGGTCGTTGATGGAAGGGGATGCGGTGATCTGGGGGGAGGGGAGATTAGGGTTTTGGGTGTTTGGTGTGGGGATGGGGTCGCCACCGCTCGGGGTGCCGAGGGGCTTCTGAGGAGAGGAGGAGGTGGAGTTCTCCGCCATTGCCGTCAAGCTGGAGTGCAATCGGTGGAGAGCATCGCGAAGGGAGGTGGGGAGAAAGGTTGGGGAATAGCAGGAAAGGGGGAATGTCGCTCGGTCGGTGGTTTTGAGTTACTCGTTCGCCGCTGCTAACGCAAGGATCCAAGTTTCTTTGGGAACCTATACGAACCTCATCGGCATTTGTTCTCTCCTCGCTAGTTTTGGCCGCCCTTCAATCGTACACGCCTGAATAGACCTCAGAGCCCGTGCCCCTCAAGGGAACAAAAATCACATGGGACGGATCCAATAAAATATCATATATGACGGAATTTTTATTAAAAAGAAAATTCAAAAATTAAATATGAATAAAACTCTCACCAATGAAGTTTGTTAGCAAAGGCTAAAATACGGTAGGAGCTGGAGGGCCTTTCATGTCAACCATGCGTTTCATAAAATTAATGAGGCTATGGACTGGATGGCTGTTTATGTAGCCAGTCACTCCGATAGTACCATGTGAGTTGAAAATGAAGAGTTGCTCCGATACTCCAAAATATTTTGTTTTTCGATTTTATTAGATGTATTCATACTCGTCAGATATGATCCACCCATCCTAGCAAAAAAAAAAAGAGAAAATGTGCTGATATTTTGTGAGGATAATTCATGAAAAAAAGAGTGCGCTTGATCCAATAGTCTAGTTTGTTCCGTCAAAGCTCACCTTAGTCACTTTATGTTACATGATTAACTAGTTTGTTGAAAACAAACCCCAAAATGATGTGATGGAGCATTTGTGATTTCTTTTTTTCTTTGAGTGAAAATAAAGAGGCTAAATCACCTCTTGCCTGTAATTTATTTAAAGATATATAATAAGAAAGAAAAATTAAGGAAAGAAAAAAAACAAAGTAGACACTTCAAGAGAACTAAGATCTAAGTAGAAGATGAAATTACAAAGAATGAAAGGAGAGCATTTATGAATTATGTTTGTACTTTCAGCAACCATGGAAATTCTTTTAAAGTAAAACTTAATTGAAGAGCTTCTGAGAATGAAGATGTTGCCTTGAAGTGCGTTGTTCATCCTAACTTGGCTTTTCAGCTTCACTACAAAAAAATGAGACAATTTGCCTGGTTTGAAGTTGTTGAGGAATCAAGCAAAAATTATATAACAAATCATCGTACCAGATTCATATGTCACATCATTAATATAAAAAAATTTAAATATTATGCTGCGTCGTTATCTATATGCTGAGGTTGGTGCAAGCAAGAAAAAAAATTCATCTTTGCAACTTTTTGATGTCCAAAATAGGCCAAATTCGTCCGGAAGGACAACAGTAATCATACTTAAAAATCAAAAACTTAATTAAAAATTTTTAGATTATAAAAATAATTTAAAAAATAGTTATGACATTTAGGGAACAAAAATATAATTTAACAAAAAAAATTATGAGAATCCGGACAAGATCACCAATTGGACATCTGATTTGCTTACGTTGAATCAATCCCGGCACCTTCTACAATCCACGAAAAGGAGAGCTTCCCCCATTTGATTTATATCCGTCGGAAGCATGATGTACGCTTGCAGTCGTCCCTGCGATCCAAAATGTCGAGATCACGTGATCAAGTCCATTCAAGCAACGTCGAACCGTTGCCGACGCAGAAGCGAAGGGTAATTTTACCGTTCCTGGATCGGGTCACCGGCCTAGTTACGTGCCTCTCGGGAGCTAAAACCGCGTCCGCCTTTTAGCGGCATTCTTCTCTCTTCCACGCTCGCTCGCTCGCTCTCATAAAGCTAGGAGTGGGGAAAGGGTACCCTCTCTCGGATCTCAGATCTGGCACGAAGACCTCCCAGATCTCGTATTCGGGCTCTACAATCTGCCGTTGGAGGTATTCGTCTTCTCGATTCTTCGACTTCATACCCTTGATCTCCATTTTTCGCCGTCAAGATCCAGCATCTCTCGCTTTAATCCGCGATTTTCTGTTTTTTTTTTTTCAGGTCTTTTTGAGCAAGTGGTACGTCGTGGATTTCGAATTGATTGCTCTGTGAACTTGATTGACAGCAAATTCGTCCTTCTGACGCTTTTTGTCGTGTGATTGTCTAATTATACAATGGATCTACTCGTTGAGTCTAGAGGAGCTTTTTCGATGAATTTCGAAGGATTTCTTTTTCACTCTGCTAAAATTCAAGCTTTTGCACGTTTTCTTATGGATTTATAGTTCTTAGACCATTTTGATTTGTGCTTTTTAAAGATTGCCTGCAATTGATTGCGTTTTTCAGATACTACTTCCTTACTGCTAACTTGTCTCGATTTATGGGCTTTGGTCTAGACCACAGAGCAATGCATGAGCTTATTATATGTTTCTTTTTTTTCGATCAGTGTAAGTGCTTGTAATATTGTCGGTTCATAGACCGATGGCGGCAAGGAGAGCAGTAAATCCCTCTCGACGCTTGGCTGATAGTGGAAGTGTTCCACTTGTCAGCTCACTACATCAGAAGTCACGAACGTCTCCTTTACTATCGATTGGGCTGGTTCTCGTGGTATGTTAATTCCACTCAAGAGCATGAGAATTTTGGAAGGGATTAAAAAGGCTTGCAACTTGACTAGCTTGTTTGGATTTGTTCTTTCAGGGCGCATTTCTTCTCATTGGTTACTCCTATAGAGGCTCAGGTCCATACAGATCCCCTCACAAATATGGATATCAGAAAGGAACTCATCTTATTTTAAGATGGAATATTGCTGAAGTTTTTCCTCATTTAACTGCTTTTCCTGCATAGCTCAATTCCTCAGATCTGCTTTTTGTGCGCTGAACTTATAATTTTTCATTGACCAGGCGGATTTGTCAGCGACAAGGAAGCTATAAGCAGGGATGGAGGTAGACATCTTTGTTTTCTCATCACTATTGACTATTGTCCATTGAGTTGCTATTTCCTAGCTCAATGGTTCTCAAGGGTGTTATTGTTCATTAAATGGCATCTCTTTATGTTGGCCATAACTGGCTTGTCATATGGAATTTGTTTCTTATAGCTGTGTTGAAGTTCATCTTGATTTCATTCTTACAACATTACTTATAATGTTTGGAGGTAAAAGTGAATTTTCACTTCCCTTTTGTGTCAGAGATATCAACTTTAATCAAGTTTACCTCAGGGACTTTAAAGTGTTCCTATTGTAAGCAGTAACAGGTGTTGCTTGTTGTTTCGCTGGGATATCCAATCACACTAGCATGTGTGTTTCCCAAACTTAAAGCCAGCCCAGCTTCCACTTCCTACTTCTTTTACCTCCTTTTTCTATAAAGTATAATTTCACAAGGATTGAAATTTATCAAAATCAACCTCATTTTCAATGATAAATGCACAATTATTTACTTTTCATTCTTTCAAAAGGGAAACTATCTGTTGTGTAAATAGAGATTCTTTGCATTTGCCGTCACTTATGTTAAGTACATTTGACACTTTTATTCTACCTCTCTGATCCATATTCCCCAACCAAATCTAATTTACAATAGAAATTATCTTTGACCTTATAAAAGACTTACCATGCTTAGCAAATGCACAACTCTTTCTTATTTATCCTTAAGAAAATTCCTCATCATTGTTTATGGACTTTCACCTGTATGAGTATCATCAATCAACAACATGCACCGAAAATTGGCTTGCCGACCATCTATGATTTTCTCATTTAGAAGGTATAAACAATATTTATGGGTTTAAAGCTGAACCAAACAGCAGTCCAACTATAATATGGGCTTAAGAGAATCTTTGTAAGTAGATACAATAGCTTGCCACAAAACACATGTATGTTTCATCAAAGGTAGAAATGCTGACCATACTACCCCATACCTCATGTTGCACTGCCTTGTACTGCATGCCATATCGAGCCATGCCAATCTTTATTGATACAGGTGTATCATTTGTGTCACTGAATTGTGAGTAGATATGAGGGGTGTTCCATTTCTGCCTAGCTTACTAGTATTTGACTGGCATGCCCCCATACCCCAGAATTTTAAACATTGCTTTCATCAATGTTGCCACTAAATTTGTGTAGGATGCCTTTTTTACCTCTTAATACCTCCAAAATTTCCTATGCTGTTGCTTGTCATCAAGCTATTTATGATGTAAGACAGTGTATATTACTGCATTCTTTCCATTTTGTTTATAAATTATATATCCTAGTAAAAAATTGGTTCAATTGTAGCCTTCCTCATCTTAGATCCAACATGTTCTTCACATCCTTTTATTGTCTTGTTTTCTGTGTGATGGGTTTCTTTAGTAGCTTCCCATATTTTTTAAACTAAGCAGTGTTGAAACTTTTGAACATACTGTGGAATGACAAGATACTTATTGACTCATCATTAGGATCTTCTTTGATATCATTTAGTCTCTAAGACGTATTACAATTTTAGCAACTGTCTTTTTTAACTTGACTCTAACCACTCTGTTAGCAGTACAGATTATTTAATCAAATGATTTTCTAAAAAATTCTGATGCCTGAAGTGCTTCTCAGCATACGACAATCTTTCATACAAATTAAACAAATATTAAGCACATTGTACCTGGAGTCAGGATACTTTTTTGTGGTGTGAGAAGCTCTGAAGAATACATGATCTGATTTTTCTATGACATGCTGATATGAAAATGCTGATTATAATATCAAAGGATGCAATTTGACATTCTCCAAATTTTAGGACTAGGTTGTAGTGACACATGTGTAAAGTGGACGAACGATATATAATCATAGATATGTTAACATGTTGATGATTCAAGACATGATCAAATGGTTGTAAGTATTTTTTTCTGGAGAAGCCAACATTGGGAGGGTTATATCTTATCATGGATGAAGTATTTTAATTGCCATTTTCAAGGATTTTCGTATATGCAACGACTTTAGACATTTGGTCACTGCACATGTTGAATATTTTTGAACACCGAATCTTATAAAGTTTAATATGCAACCAGTGATAAAGTGAACTCAGGTGCAACCTATGTTACTTGGTTTTCGAGTGGTGGGTGCAGATGCCTGTCTAAGCGTCGGATTGTTCCAAAGAATTTGTTCTTCCAAAGTTGTATCTAAGTGTCATACCAACATCTGTGTTCAATTTCCGGGTGTGGCTACTCTAGGCGAGATTTAAGGGTCTGTATGTGCAGTGCAAGCATCTAGGTATCTGGTAGGTCACATTGGGTGCATCATGATGACTGGTAGCATAACCCTTTCCCAGTGGCCTTATGGCCTAGTTACAACGCCAGGATCCTAGACTGCAATTCATAATTATCTGTTACCAATTTATTGGGGGTCAAACATTTTGAAAAAGGTGGTGCTTCTTCTTTGCTTCCTTTTAATATCTCATGTGAATAGTTAATGGCCTATATTGGCACAGTAAACTACCACAGATTGTTCAAATTGCAAAGTTTTCCCAATATTTAGATATACTGGTGTAAAGTCTGTTATATTGTTATTCTGTGGCACCATTATCGTTGTTTTTATCAGTCACCTGCTGGCTACATAAGCCTGATATTGTGGGTTATGGATTCAATCTGTTGTTCTAAGTTCTCTACATTTACTATTATCTGTTAAAATTTTTTAGGTGAACATAATTACTGCTCGTAATTGAGCATGTTCATGGACATGTTAGAGTATTCTATATTCTGGCTGCATCTAGGGACAGAAACTTTTGGTGCTCCAGCTTCTTTCATTATGCTACAGATGTATTAATTTTGTTCAAATGGAATGGCCTTTCGTTCCCTACAAATTTTCAATAAATTTCTCTAATATCTGCAGGCGGTTCCTGTACATCAGAAGTTCTACAAGCAATACCTATTCTAAAGAAAGCATATGGAGACAACATGCGTAAAGTTTTGCATGTAGGCCCTGACACTTGTAAAGTGGTTTCTAAGTTGTTGAAAGAAGATAACGTTGAAGCCTGGGGTGTGGAACCTTATGACTTGGAGGATGTTGATACTAGCTGCAAGACCCTTGTGCGCAAAGGTTTTGTCCGTTTAGCTGATATCAAGTTTCCTCTACCATACAGGCCAAAATCATTTTCCCTTGTCATAGTGTCAGATGCACTGGATTACTTATCTCCAAAGTATCTTAACAAGACCCTTCCAGATTTGGCAAGGGTATCCTCAGATGGTCTTGTTATATTTGCTGGTAATATTCCATTCATTGAAATCTTTATTCATTTGAGCAATTCATATCTCTGTAACATTTTCAAAGTTAATTTACAGCTAATCACGTAAGCAAACATTATGCTTTTGGTATAAAACCAATATGAGTAAGTAATTAAAATAAGAGATCTAAAAACTGCCCAATTTTGGAGGATTTGCCTCGCAATGGACTTGATGGCAAAATTGAATTGATTAAACAAGTACAAGTAGGTTTAAGAAAAACCTGCTTTTTATTTATATTTCAAGCATCAGAACATATGTGCATATATCACATACACGTGTGCCTTCGGGCCAAAATATAAGATGGGTTAAATTGAAAATCTACATTATTACAATGTGATTTACAATATTTATAATTTCTAGAAACCAAAAAATCATCGTTTTTTATAGTTTCCAACTTTTGGGTCAGCTGGATGCATATTGCCTGTGCCCTTAATTGGATACGAATCATGAAGCCATACTTTATGTCGACGTATTAGTTGTAAGCAGTTTGCTTGGGTCTGTCAGCTCCCACAGGCGTAGCATATTTGCTGGTTAGAAAGAGTGAATGAGCTTTATGATCTGCTGTGATTTTTGAGTTCTATGTCGAAGTGCATGATAGTGGCTTATGCTCATGGTCGTAGAGTATTTTTAGTTGCACATACTTTATTGAGATGTGTTACTATGCTTGGGAGCAAGGTTCTAAAATTCGCCAGAGCAGGATGTGCTCTGGTAGAAAACTGACAATGGGACAGTCTCGTACCTTGTACCCATACCCAGTACTGTAGCAATTTTTCAAAAGACTGATACGCCCTCCGGCACTGGTTTTTGAAAACCTTCCTTGGGAGTTCCATATTCCCTTTAAGTGGTTTATGTCCTTCGCCATGTAGGTTTATCACTTTGATATATTTAGCTAAACAAGTGCTAGTGGTGATCACGTCTTTTAGGAAGAAAAGTTTAATCCAGACATTTTTAAGCTATGGCTCTATTAGAAAACTTATTCTTTGGGAACCAAAGAGGTTTATGCGAATATCCAAAATTCGACCCTGTCATTTGGCATTGGTATTTCGGAAGTAACTATTCTTTGTTTAAAAGCTTGTGAACCCCTTCTGATCTTATCATCAGGCTCGATATCTGCAAAGCCGTGTAAAATCATTATTGTGTACTTTTGCTATATTTCAGAACATTTGACAGGATGAGGCCAACATTCTTTTGAAAGAACATAAAAATTCTTCAATCATCTCATTCTGGTGTATGATTTTAAGAACTGTAACTTGATGAAATATATTGGAGTGCTGGCATAGAATATTTTTATTAAGTTGACAATGGATTGGGGAATTCTGAGTTGACTTCCATCATGTTAACATTTTTGATATGGTGGAATATGTGGAACTCCAACAATAAATTTGAGTTCAGTTCTGAATTCTGAGTTCCCTATTACCTACAAGAAAAAAACTTGAATGGTATCATGTTGCCTGCTTAGATCAGTCATCAGCATTTACTATTGGCAGTGGGTGAATGTAATCAATAATTGTGTTTAAAATTTAGGCGTCCACAGTATTGTAAAGGCAGTAAAAATTTCTTTTTTTATAGGGTATTTTCTTTAATGAAAGGATTAAGTAATCGTCCTTTCCTTTCATTCTATTTGTAGGCTATCCAGGTCAGCAGAGAGCTAAGGTTTCTGAGCTGTCAAAATTTGGAAGGCCGGTATGTATTTAATTAATTCATATCTGTTTGCTGCCGGGTGAATTTATTGATATTCATGATCAACTTGATAGTTAGGTGTTCCCACCTGTGGATATAGTGATTATCGTTTTAAACTTTCTTTTTTTATTTCCTAAACAAAATTTAATATTTGATTCCTTTCTAGTGAAATCACTTTTTGACTTGCCAACAAATTCATCTGCTTCTGCATCGAATGTGAATTTCATAATCCATAATAGATTTTATTGTTAAAAGTCCTGTTTCACTTCCAGCTACATTATTATCATAATTACCTATATGCTTGTATCGTATGGTAACATAATTCGGTTCATCATAAAACTAATAGTATTAAGTATTTGGAAACCTAGGTTTTCATCCTAGCCGTTATCTCAGTTGAGATATCAATTTGCATTGGTATTGGGCAGTCACAGTACATTGTAACTCATATCTCAACTTTTATTATTTCAGCTGATATAAACTGATATAGCTTGATATGTCGGCCGATTTTGATATCAAAATGATGCCCGAGGTTTCCTAGTTTGCCGTTTAGAATCTCAAAATGCTCTGTATAATTAAATATTCAAATCCCTCTTTAACAAGGAAGTTAAGCTGGGTTTACCATAATAACTGCTATTTTGAAAATCCCATTTCCTTTAATATTGGCCACCCTATTTTGAGACTTCTATCTTGACCAATATAAACTAGGATCTTGGTCTATCTTGTTATCGAACAACATCTGAGATGGTAGAGATCTCCATAACCAATAACCTTGCCATAATGATGATTGCACATAACAGCTGGGTACTTCATCATGCTAAGAAAGTAATTGCTAATGGTACTAAATGATCTCTCGCTTTTTCCTTTGACTGAATAGATTTTGGTACTAAAGAATTGTTTTCTGCCTTCCATCTCTCTCTCTCTCAGTCTCTCTATGTGGCGGAGGGGGATCCAGACATGCATGTTCAAATGTCACCATGCTAGCAGCTATGGTTTACAATACCGCTGGAACAGGATGGTATAAACAGTACCATACCATTCCAGCAGGTTTCCAGCACCAGTACACAGTGTGTTATTATAGGACTCAGTCTTGTACCATGTGTCGCTACCCAGTATGATACCGTTCCCACAAAAATGGGTACTAGGTAGTAGGTATGGTACCAGTAGTTCAAACCTTGCTGGCTGCCTCCCTCTGCTCCAGTCTTTGGCTCATCTAGTCCCTTCCAATTCAGGAGCAGGGCTGTCTCCTCCTCCTCATTCTCTCTCTCTCCCTCTCTCTGTGGGAGGGGATCTAGACTTGCTTGTTCAGGAGACACCATGCTGGGCTGCCTCTCTCTGCTTTATTCTTTAGCTCATCTAGTCCCTTAATATTCATGAACAGGACTTGTAACTTCTTTCAATGCACCTTCATTTGTTAGTTGAATCTACTCCCTCATTTCTTCTGACAAATGGACTTCCAATCTGGATCTTGGAATTCAATATTGCCAACCTCTTCTACCATCACATGGGCTGAGTCCCACAATTTTTATCACTCTTTCTCTCACCAAATCTTCTAGAATAGCCGGAACGTTAAGTCCACTGTGTTGTCATCATCAAAGTGGTGACACTAATAGCATTCTGCTGTGTCTGATTAGTTTTGCGCAGAATGTCGCTCTTGCTGCATATGCTATTGCAAACTCTAATGACACATTGAATCAGTAAATCATTTTCTATGGCATTGTATTTGTTTAAGACAATGACATTTTGGGAGTTTACATGTAGGCCAAATTACGGAGTTCATCCTGGTGGATACGATATTTTGTTCAGATTGGCTTAGAAGAGAATGAATCTGTGATAAAGAAGTTTGAGCCGGCTGCAAGCAAGCGGTCATACAAAGGAAGCTGCCAGATTTTCCACCTCAGCTCATAGTATTTATCTTGCCACAAAATCAGAGCACAATGGGGCCTCTTTAGAACTCTATCGTGTAAGACATTTTCATTTGCTTCCGGAGGTTTGCTTGCCTATTCTCATTTTATGTTCTAATTGTAAGATTCCAGCTATTAATTGATAGAATTACTATGAAAATCCACGATTAACTTGTTTTCCTGGTGCCTTACTGTAACTAATGTTTGAATTCCCTGTGATGTAGTCGCAAGACTCATCTCAGTCATGTTTTGGTCTTGTTTTTAAAGAAATGCTGTTTTTGGTGCTGGTAATTCTGTTGTGACTTTGCGCTGGATAAATTAGAAGGCTATGTTGGCCGCCGATTTCAACTACTCCAGCCTGCTTGTTATCAATTCTACCAACCGACAGAAGGCCGAAGTCCCTTAATGGACTGGCATAGCTCCTAGATTTGAGGTGAACAGAATGATAAACCCTGTCCACTTATTTCAGATTCATGGCTTAGCCCTTTGCATTATGTAATCTGTTGCCTAGTGGAACTGAGTGGTTGTGCGCCTGTTAAAGCCTGTTGTTCATAGTGCTCCAGAATTTCAGTCGTTCATCAGTTTATGATTTCTTAGAGTGTGTTTTGAAACATGGATCTTGACCTTCTGTCTTTTGACGGGAGCTTTCTGTTATTAGGTTCCTATGAAATCAAGTAGTGCAGTGGAGCATTGTGTTTTAAAACTAGCAATCTGACCCTGACCAAGTTCTTTCATTTCAAGAGTGAGCTTTTGCATTGTGCAGCAACTGTGTAATCTCTGGTTATTTGGTACCAAGATAGCAGAGAATGTATCTGCACTTTCACTTGCTAAGCATGGTATTTTGAGTTAGTAGAATTATTCTGGCCACCGATCTATAGTGTTTAGAATAATGGTAAATCTCTACTGGAATAATTCACACATCAGTGCACAAATAATTTTCATCTTCAAGAGAGAACAATCGGTCGCTTGGATTTCCATAGTTGCAAGATCCTCAGAATGGGGTTGGTGCATCTCTCAACTGGCGGTCTATGATTGTCCTATATGGTATCAAAACCAAACTTGAAGCTTGGGATGGATCATGGTTTGTATAAGAGAGATTTATAAGTTCATATTTCATTATGGTGATTCTCAAATCCGATCTGTGTAGTGTGCATGAGTCATCCAGAGCTGACTTATAGACATGGATTAGAGAAGGCTGGGTTGAGGTCAGGCTTCCTTTTTTGTGCTGAGAAATTCCTTCTCTTATAATTGCTGTTAATAATTCCGGGTTGTTACGAAATAGGGGATGGAATAGTCCCTTAATCTGGGTTGTTCTGCTCAATGGTCATTTGATCAAAGAAAATTATCAATGGTCAGAATACCCTTTTCCGAGTTAATCTGTGATAGAGGGGACAAGTCTGCTCTCCTTTGAACCAGATTCTTGCTCTAAGTTATTTCAGTATACCTGGTTCACCATTCACAAACCGAAAAAAGCTTAAGATGGCAATATGACTGGTATTACGTAAATGTCGTGCCAATCAAGAAAGATTTTAGAAAAGAGGCTGTTATCTGTCTTGAAGTTGGTAATCCAACTTAGAAGCCATATCCTTATAGGAGCAAAAATCGTATGCGGCGGGCACCATAGAATATCATATAGGGTGGTACTTCTAATTTGCCGCATTTACTCTAGCATCCAACTTAAAAGAGAAAATTCAAAAGTCCAATAAGAACAAGACTCCTACTACTAATAGAGTCCATCAGTTCCATAACTTAAAAAAAAAAGGAGAAAAAAAAATTGAACGCGGAAAGAGAGATTGATCGCATTCTTTTTCTTCCTCATCAAACCTCTCCATCTATCTCCTTTATCATCAAGCTATTTTTCGCATTCATGATGTCTTTCTTCTTCTCTTGAGACTCCTTCTCTTCCAAATTCTTTATTTTTTAGAATTTTTGCACTTAAGAGTTCATAGAACCTAAGAAAATAGCATGTATATAATTTCTTATGTTAGATAACATTAGGAAACTGTGTATTGTATTGATGAATATTTTGTTCTGAAAACTATATACCGATTTATCTAAAAGTGTGTCTTAGCTTGCTAGATAACTAATTTGTTTGGTACACATTACCTAATCAGATTAGTGTGCACCGATAAAAAAAAAGAAGAAGCATGTTTTGAAAACAAAAAAGAAAGAAAATACAACGTGCAATTATTTTTTTAATTACGAAAGTAATGACTCCGTTAGTAAAGAGAGTCTTTAACTTTTAATTTTTTTTTTTAAGATGAGCACTAAGAGAAAACGTTAGCAAGATAGGAAGCCTGCCCTATATTCCTTATCTGGTGCCCGCTTCCTATATGATTTTTGTTCACCTTATGGAGACCGAGTCTGATAAATAACCATGGATGAGTTCTTGTTTGTCTCTGATTACGTCGCTTCCTTGTTGTTTAATCTCCACTCATAATCCGCAGCGATGATTACAATAAGACCACGTAGATATATAACGACCTCTGCCTACCTAAAATATCATAAGAACCTCCGGTAGCTTTGGATTCAGTGAACTGTTAAATCATATCTTTCCTCATGAGAAGCAATACCAAATTGCGGTAATAGCACGATACAAGCATTCTTCTTGGGAATGTATTTCATCAGTCATATGGCAAGCCGTATTTAGATCCGAGCCACTTAGATTCCTTGGTGGACGGTCAAATTCTGGCAGGATTCTGGTTGGTATGTGTTGCTCGTGCAGCAGATCTCCCCCACCCCTCCAACTTGTACTAACTTTTTGTGTTAAGTACATCCTAGACCATGGTTTAAAATGCTACTAGCCGTTATGGCTGCAATAGCTATCATTCTCTATTCTGAAGGCTCCTTGTACTAACAATACATAACAGTACTTTGGGGTTTGAAACCTGAGGCTTTTCATCTGGGAATCGTGTTTGCAATGCTCGTCAGCAAGAAATAAGAATATATGCATGCTTCCACTGCATGTTGATCAGTAAGTACAGAAGATGTAAAACTTTGAGAGAGCCAACCCATATCTTAAGATACAAAGGATCGATGACTTGGGCAAGCCTAAGTAGCACTCCAAAAACACGAGTTCTATAACAATCTAGTACTAGGCTTTATCCGAGAGACATGCATCCCTTTCCACCATCCAGAGACTAGCATCATGATCATCATCATATTAGTTTTATGTTGGTAATCAATCTTTTCCCGATGTTGAGGTCGTACGTGTGTTATTATTAACGCAGTTCTTTTGCCCCATAAAGACTTATAACGTGTGGGTGAGTTGATGACTAAGGAGACAAGGACCTTGGCACGGCAGCCATTAAGCCCACGTTATTTGCGTTTCCCACGGTTTCTTCTCCGTGTACTGTCAGGTTCCCCCGGCCAAGGAAGTCCAAATGGTCTAACTTGATGGGCCTCCTGGAGCTTCAGAGAACTTTCCCCGAGCTCACCATTTTAGAAGCTTTGAAAATTATGCATGGGAGGGTTGCCAAGTTGCCTTCCTCCAATAGTTTTAAAGTTCAGCTTGTTTCAGACTCCAGTTTGGTAAAATCAACCATCATATGGTCCAGTCCAATATAGCTGTCATAAGGTCATGGAGTAAATTAAGAAGTACAAGATGAAGATGCTGAGAAGGCATCATGATCATTAAAGCAAGTGACCAGTTTACTTCATGACAGATTTCTGTTCGTAATTCTTCAATATAGAACACGTATGGATCCACCAAACGAGAACAGCTTTTGCTGGTGGTGCTTGCAGGTATTACTTCTTTTTCTTCCTCTAATTGCATGTGCATGGCCTGCACCATCAAATTGATACGCCAACATCACCCCTACTGACTTTGGACCAGCTTTGAGAATTTGATACGTTATTTTGGATGGCCTGATTTCCTCAATATCCTGAACTTTAAGTACAGGTTGGCCAGGATTAACTCCTTTCTTTAATTTCTATGTTAACTAAGTATTCTACTGTATCAGTATCACATTGCTGTAGATATAACAAGAACCATATATTTTGTTTGGTAGGTGATAATTATATTTAAAGAACTAATGATACAAGTTGTGTTTGTGAATTTCTTTTGAAGTAGATTATAAGTGGTAGTACAGTGCTGCATAAGCCAATAAGGCGGCCCGTTAAACACCCAAGAGTCTGATCTACAAGAATAGTGGCATTTCATCTTTGAAACCTTGCTAATGAGCTCAGACTTACAAGTAACCTTTGGATGAGACATGATTAAATTAATAATGACAGTAAAATACGAATACAATGTGAAATCTCCTTATACAACTCAGAATCCGCTGTTAAACACGGTAAAGAGACAGGAAAAAACAATGTGAAAGAGCTAACTGGATGGTATCTACTTTTGAGGCAACCTTTTCTGACCAGTTTCAGATCTCTTGTCAATCCAAAATTAAGGTGTTGCTTGCACGATAAGTATCTTATTTATCTGTTTTTTTGTCGGCCATAAGATATTAGACACCTTTGACTCCATAATTGAGTTTGACTTATGTATTTGGTTTGCAATTGAAATCAGAATTAGAATCAGTATTTGAATACTAGAAAAGAAAAGAGAAAAGATCAGATTTTGGAGAAATCAAAATCGAAATAAAACTCTTTCCAACCAAATAACTAGAATAAAAGTCACTTATTTCTATTCTCACTTTAAAATACAATTTCCCCAAGCAAGCATGCCCTTACTGTAATTTACACCATAAGCGACAGTTTTGTCCCCAAATCATATACTCCACTAGATTCTTTTGCCCCATGATCCTAAAGACTTTTTACCTTCTGGCTGAAAGCAGCGTTGAATACGAAGCAGATAAATTTAGATAGCAATCCAACAGTCGGAGTCCGTGAGTGGTGACGGGGAAGTAGAGTTGAAACTAGATGGGAGCCCCAACGAACTACGCCACTATACATATATAAAATTTACCAAACTAATGAACTAAAGACAACGTCATTGGATTTGGTGAGACGTTAATAGCAAGAAAGCTACGTTAGATATATCGCCCTTAACTTCCGCTTATTTCTTCTCCGAAGACCGAGTATGTTTGGCTTCGCCCTACGAAAATCCGGCTTTGGATGACGCCCCCCGCCATTCCACGTCATCCAACCTCGAGTCTCCTCTTTTTAAAGTAACCCCTCTCCCCCGTTTTTCCCCTCTAAACAAGCGCAAACCATTCTCATACTCAATATTTTTCAGCCGGCCGCTCCTCATCCCTCGAGCAAGACAAGGAGCAGAAGGTTTACTATCTTGCTAAAGAAGCTCGGTCTTCTGCTCTCATAGAGATGGAAGGACTCATTCCATTAGTCTATAGGACCATAGTCCAATACAGGAGTGGTGGGCAGACTCCTCTGGGGACTCCATGGTTCGAGGACTCACCTTCGGCTTCTTACATGCGGTTGCCGGGTGATTCCGGTAGATACCGGTCCTCGGAGATGCAAGGCTTCTTCTCTTCGTCGGCCCCAACAGTGTCTGCTTCCAATGCAACGCAGTCTCCTCTGCGGCGGTCTGCTTCGCGTGGACTTGCCTGAAGATCACGAAGGTGACCGAGGCCCACGCCCCAGCTTTTTGTCACGTAAGTGGAAGGCAGGGGGTGTTGATTGGGTGGTGTTCGAGATCCCTTGCTGAAGGTGCACGGTATATTGGTATATAAATATTGGTGATCGTCATGGTCTTGACGACCTGTGTAGTATTGGTCTGTTTCCCTTTTCTCCAATAAAGGCATGGGACTGCCAAAGTAGCCCTGCCCTTTGCCCTGGTGTCTCTGGACGTGTTAGGAGTAGATAGATGAGGAAGTCTGGTTTAAAGTGTACAAGGATTTTTATTTTGGTTCCGTACGTCAAATGGACGTTTATGATTCTATATTGCAAAGAGAGTAATTTTCATTTCTTTTTCTTTCTTTCTTTTTAATGGTAGCTTCTCTTTATATATAATCTCTGGTTTTGTTCTTTCCTTTTTCTTTCCTCTGCGCAAGGAAGACATGTTGATGCCATCATTACTTGCTAGAAATATTGTTGCTGAGAATTACAAGTCAAAAGCATGAGGTTTTGAACGGGCCTTGGATTCCATTTTCTTGATGGTCTTGGATTGAATGAGTAAAACACCATCCAAGGATATGAAGCATCCAGAAAGATTGAGAATTCAAAACTCCACCAGGATGGCAAGATCAAAGTTGCTATTAATAAGAGACAGTTTGTTTTAGCAAAAACTGAAAAAAAAAAAATAGAAAAGAAAAGAGAGAGCCAGAGAGATGGTTTGCAACAATCCTATTGTGACTTTGCATGAATGCTAATGACCAGGAGAATTGGACTGTATTTTCTATTTATCCGAGGAGATGAAAAAGACCGCGCAATTATCTAAAGGAGATAAAGACCATGCAATCACAAACAAAGTTATCATGCTAAGCTTACGTCCCGTATCCGATTATTCTTCTTTTTCTTCACATGCCTATTTATCTGTTGACGTTCGTTTTGCATGACGTGCGTTCGATTCCGGTTTGGCATTCTCATATGACCTTCAGAATAGTGTAGGATACGGTTGTTGGAGTAAAGATACTCAACTTATTTATATTGAAAACACATCTCATAAGGATTTGGTCATTAAACAATAGTAACATTTCGCGGAAAACCGGAGCATGATCTCCAGATAATAACATGTTCATGTACCACCAAGGTGACATTACAACACACAACAAACCACTACAAACTCATTCACTCCATCCAGTCAACTTCCATTTAATCAGAAAAGCTTCTATCAAACCAACACTGATTCCATAAAAAATACTTGCTCTCCTGATAAGTGAAATGGTCGAACCAGAAAGAAAAGGCCAAAAAGCACTGGGAATTTGTTTCTAGGGAAAAATCACAGAAGTATCACCGTATTTCTCCAATAAACTATATAAGTAATCCTTGCACCAAAAAAGAGGGAAAACATGTGTCAAAGACTCAAAATAAAGGGAAAACCTCGACATCTTTTATGTCTACATTATTATTATTGCATCGTCCATGCAATCTGAAGCAAACAATGACTGTAGTGGCACAGAAGGGAGCAGTCCATCATACAAATTAAAATGTCCAACTAGATATAATTTGATCGTTATGAACCAATCCAAAATCGTTGTAGACCGTACCAATCATTAGTTCCCAACCATGGGTCGAATGAAATCCGATCCATAAATCAGTAACTAAAAGAATCAAAAAAGCTTTTATTGTGAATGCGGGAAGGGCCCGTGCAGCTGCAGCAGGATTTGAAAAAGGAATCGATCGTGATTTGGAACCTGTTCTTTCCATGACCCCCCTTAGTTGAGATTTTCTTATTTATATCTATTCTATTGTTTTTTTCTGTTCTGGCTCGGCTATCCCACTGCTCAGAAGGGAGCAGTCCATCATACAAATTAAAATGTGACAATATAACAGTCAACGATGGAAATGATCATTAGCTTCAATTAGCAGTAAGATGAACCAGAACTTAGATTGAAGTTCTTCTAGGATTTAGAACCTTTATACAATTTGGCGGTTTCGAAGCAAAGTCGAAATCGGAGAAGAAGCAAAACAGGCTTCCATCTGAAATCCAAATGACTGAAAGGATCCTGTAAAGAGACCAATTCTGATCAGGCCTTGACGTATCTCACTGCTCACTTCTCAGTATAAGATTATCATTGCCATAGCATTTGTGATTTTCAATAACTAAGTAGTTTTCCTACCGAAAAAGCTGAAAAGAAAACCAAAGCATCGACTCTTGATGGTATTGTGATTTTCAATAACTCAGCAACATAGACACGGACTCAAATAGTCTCAAGGCCGAAAATACAGAGGAGATGGTATTCACTGGTCTGAATCTAAACCTACATTAATGTTCAATCAACCCGATCCAGACATCCAACGGGATCAATGTTCTAGCCATTAGAAAACTACATTGATGTGGTTAAACGCCACATTCCTAAACCAGATAGGGCTTAGCACATCACATGTAATGGATAGCTGTGATCTCTCAACCAATTATATAGCTTTATCAAAATTAGACGCTTCCTAACGTACCTAAAATTACAGCTAAAGTTGCAAAGCGGTTGGGTTGACCAGTGATCCAACCCAATACGACCCGTTTGGACCCAATCCAGACCCGACTTAAGGATCCATAGGGCTAGGTCCTGTTTCACATTTTGGGTTGGATCCAAGTTTATTGAGTTCCAACCTGACTTGACCCAACCCGACACAAGTTACATGGTTTTTGTGTTAGCATATAAAACAGATTTCAATTGTAGAATTGTTTAACAGGAAAAGTAGGTTAAAAAAACTGAATACGATAAATGATCCCCAAATGCGGATGCTATATTCACCATCCCATGCCCTCACATAAATACACTGCTCCCAATACCCCAACAAACAAAATAAAAAAAAAAAATCATTGATAATACTGTAAAAGAAAGTGCATATACAACAAATTTAATTTTTCATCTGCTACTCAAGTATATACTGACTAGCCAGCACTGTATATTCTGCTCAATTTAGACCATGTGCATGTAAGTGTAGATACATCCAACAACCTACAAATTTTACACCTCATCTGACATTAGATTGCTAATAACATTTAGGGTTGAAATATCAAGGCATGACTGTCATGGATAATACAAAAAACAAATTGATGCAGCCAACCATGGGTAGCCCACTCTACCAGAGTGTGATATTACAACCTACAGATGGTGGATATGAATCTTGATATTTTGAAAGTGGAGGAGGTTTGGTGGCCTCCTCTACTCAGTTCTTTGAATGCTCAGCTGCTAAACCTCACAAGACTCAAATGCCGAACTGGATGAGGATCTGCCATCTCATTCTTCTTTGAACAAAAAACTGAAGAATCATTAACACTGTACTCGATGAACCCAATAATCTCCCAGGCTCATATGCAGAATCCAAAAACAGCCTGGAGTATACAATCCCCATGAACAAAACTAGAAGGTTCCCATCAGACCCCTAGAGAAAATAAGCAACCTCTAATGTGTTTTTAAATAATTTTAGAACAGTGTAATTTACTCTTAAATTGAAAATTAGTAAACTGTGATCAACGATAAAATTTTCAAACCTAGAAAAAGGGAACATTGGTGTGGCTAGCCGAGGGATGCAGTAATTCAACTGCTTCTTTACTTGAGCTTCAGGCTCCTTGTACCTTGCTTCCGCTCATAACCATGCCCCTGAAAAAGACAAAAAGCTACTCTAAATACAAGGAAGCCAAGGGCAACACAACTATTGTATGATAGTATTATTTTTATACCACTAAAATATTTCAAATGTTACAACCTTAAATAACCGTTCCCACCATCTAACAGATTTTTCTTGTAAAAGAATCCAATCCATGGCCATTTCATATTCAATTGTATTAGGCTGGGAACAGTGTGAAGTTGATACAGCCCTTCTCTGAAAAACAGAAACAACTTGAGCATTCGGAAGGAGGAGAAAAAAAGGCCAGAAGATAATGGATCTAGCTTAATTCAGGAAAAGCAATAATAATCACCATTTCCTCTCGTTGCAATTGGGGCTTGAGCTTGACAGAGTAATGACCAGCCAATGTAGATGATTTGGGCTGTGGCATCTTCAACATGCCTTTACTGCAAATAAGGGGTCTGCAAAAACCAAGAGTTTGCACCAAACCAGAGGGAGGAAGACGAACAATTATAATCATTATAATACCTTCAAAAATGAGAGAGAAGAGGGGAAGGGGGGCAGCTTTAGTGATCTAGGATATATAAAGATGTTGGGTAAAAAATTCTAATATCCAGGAAACTAATCAAAATCTTCAAGCTATAATTATCAAAAATTAAGTTGCAGTTATCTCATATGCAGGGAACTAAATGATTAGGAACAAAAAGGAAACTAGAATACATTACAGTAGAGGAAGTTTTTCAACTGAGATATCCCCCACATGGTGATACTACCTAAGTTAGTTACTTTAAAACAGGTTTAAGCTGAAAAATGAATTTCCACTAATGTCACTAGGGTTGTTAATGGGCCTGGCCCGTGTTGGCCCTCTTCAGGCTAAGGCCCAGCCTCGAATTAGCTTAGATTGGCCCAAGCCAAGTCATTAAACAAATTATTAGGCTCAGGCTTGACTAGGCTGAGCTGGGTCCTGAAGATATAGGCCCAGGCCTAGGCCAGGCCCAACCCATGGCCAAATTTCAGGGGGCTTCTCTACCCATCATGCACATCACAACAAGATCTTCCAATGTTCCCCTAACCCCATCCCCATCATCAAGGACCTCCACCACCCCCGCCCACCATTTCTTATCTTATACTGCCCACTATCCACCTTTGGCCTCTCGCTTCTCTCCTCCACTGCTCACCACTCCTTTCTTACCCTCTCCATGCTCACCGCCCACCATTCCTCTTCTCTACCAGCAACCACAATCCTATCCTTCAACATCCACCACCCACCACTTGTCCCCTCCATTGCTCATTGCTTGCTACTCATCCTCTCCATCACTTGTTGCTTGATGATGGTCCCGGCCACCTACGGCTTAGACCAAGGTATGTTGAACCGTGCTAAATCACTTGGTTCGGGGCATACCAAACCGAACCGGTCAGGGATCGATATGGGTACCCCCCCCCCCCCCCCCCCGCGCTGTCGCCGCTCATGTTCCAATAAGCTCCTTCCTCCCACCCTCTCTTTCTCTCTCTCTAGGCTGGGTTAGGGTTTCCCTTGCCCTCTCCAGCTGACCCCATGTCAGTACGCTCCAAAATAGAATAGTACAAATCCATACCATGCCGAATCGGTCGCCATCCGATACCTCCTTTGGTACCGGTTCAGCGAACCTTGGTTCATACTCATCAGAATAAAACTAGGGATGGGGAGGGAAAATCGATGTAGGATTTAGATTTTCACGGGTCTGATTAAGCCTGGGCCAACCCACATCAAG
The DNA here is from genome assembly GCF_051530095.1 of Phoenix dactylifera. NCBI lineage: Eukaryota > Viridiplantae > Streptophyta > Magnoliopsida > Arecales > Arecaceae > Phoenix > Phoenix dactylifera. Next base: position 32,544,006 of record NC_143197.1, read on the forward strand.
GCTATAGACATGCTGGCCTAGTTTTTGGGGGGAGTTAGGCCTAGGCCCATGGGCCGTTGTAAGCATGAACCTTTATCGGCCCGGTCATGGGCCTAGGTTGGCCTGGGACTGTTATCAAACTTAAATGTAATCCCTAAGGAGGTATTTGGTATGGAGTGATGACCCAGGATCAAAGATGATTTGGGTGGAGAAGATGAGATCACCGTGTTTGGTTGCACCCCAGTGATCCTACGTGTCGGTAATCTTCGATCATCCTCACTTCTCAAATCACCGTCGAGCCCGGTGATAGGAATCCCATCCTTGAGTACGAGTATCCAACATCACCCCAGTGTGGTGATCATTGACCGAAATATGTTGACCAAAATGCCCTTCATAATACCCATGTCTTTTGCTGGCATTTAGGACATTTTTTTGCATCTAGGACATGTGAATGAACAAAAAAAAATGGAAGTGTTCTGCAGATCATGTGATTCATGTCCAAATGTAGGGGCCACCAAAAGTAGAGTCTGTGACAAAATGATAGAGCTATTATAAGAAACAGCATATTTGCTTACATTCTTGATTCATGAGAATTGAGAATACATAAAAAATCCATATGAGAGATGTCAGGGGTACTTTTGGTATTATATGGCCAATAATCTTGGATTCCCTATAACATACCAAATAAGTTACTCGTGGATAACCGAAAATTTTTAATCACTAGACCGTGGCCTACCAAACACAATAATTTTAGATCGGTAGGGATCAAATCACCCCAGGATTAGGATCTCTAGTGATCTTATATCACTGTGGTTATCGCATTTGGGTCACCAACCATACCCTAAAGAACTTTAACCCAACAAACAAAAATGATCTCTAATATTTATCCATGGATTAACTAATAAAGCTATCCGAAGTAAGCCCCGGTTCACTGTACCTCAGGAAGGAATGAAAACACTAATAAGTCAATTGCAACTATGCATCTCTATAAATCACAACATACCAATTAAGAAGCTACCATATAGAACATCTTCCATTACACAGGCTCCTACATAATTTTTGTCCAAATATTGTTTTTTAGTGGATAAGTGGTCTCCAAGGTGCACTTTGCTAATAATAATTCAGCAAGTAGCTGCTTATAGAATAATTACCTTCCAATAAATTGAACGGGTTTGCAATTTAAGCAATGTTGTCAAAGACACTCTAGGCTCTTTCCCATGTGCTCAGGCAAGGTGAGAAAGCCACTAAGCACCTTAACAATCCCCAAGTGGGGCAAATTTTCTAAGACACTGCTCAGGCGAGCACCCTGGAAATGCGAGAGGCATCTAGGCAAGCGCTTCTCAAATGTTAACCAATATCTTTCCTATCCATTTTTCGTCGATTCTTTTAATGCTTTGCGAGCTTTACTTTGAGGGCTATTTTGGTCTCTTAAAGTTCTTGTAAATAAAAGGGCTACTCTAGAATGTTCAATGATTTTCTTTTTTTAATGACATGCTTTATTTAGAAATATAAGACCATTGGGAAGTAGTATATTGCTTTCGTGTTTGAATTTTTGTTACTAAAGATGTCCAATTTATTTTTGCTGAAGTGGTATTTCAATGTGACATTTAGAAAGATTTGAAACACAACATCTGATGTACAAGGCAATTATATTTTTTTATGTTGAAAACTTGAATAATTAATCATATAATGCTTGTATTATTTTCAGATACAGTATTTTTTTCTAATATATATTTATTGAACTTCTCTTGAATTAGTGCCTTGCTTTCTTTAGGCAACTGCCTTTTTGGCACTTAGCGCCACATGATATAGGATTCTTGTCACCTTAAGGGCACTTTTTGCTTTTGACAACCTTGACTTTAAGTTATTTATCATAAAGATGTTGTAAGATATACGAGAATGTTAGAGATTCCAACTAATGACAGTGAATGATGTCCTACAATCAATGCTGCCAAACACTGTACCGTATATAGAATTCAACTGCGCACTTGTAGAATTTGACAGTGGATTAAACAACTTTTATCCACATAACTGCATCAAAAATGTGCCTACTGCATGCTAGGCAGTACTATAATAGAGGGATGGGAAAGGGACCATAAAATTGTTGATAATAGACTACAAGCTCATGTAGCAACCTAACTTGATGCACATCTATAGTAATAAAGAAAAAAGAGTTCTCTAGAATCAAAGAAAGAGGATACCTTCCATCTGGTAGCATCATACATCCCATGTTGATTTTTGAAACAGCCAGATCTGCAGCCTCCTTTGTTCTAAAAATCACATATGCTTGACCTATGACGCAAGAACATTCATCACTATTGTTCTACTAGAGAGAAAAGGAAAAGCAGTTTAGTGGTCATGCATTTAGCAAAGCAGTCATAAAAAATAACCAAATGAAAATGTTTCCTCAGTTCCCATTCTATTCTTTTTCCTCCTAAAGTTTCTAAAACGCAAGCAGTACTACCAGATGGTTTTGTGTGATAACATACCATAATTAGGATCTTGAAATGTAGCCTGCTGAATGACCCTTGCTTTGCAACTTTGTTCGAAAGCACGATAGAAGATATCCTATATACAAGACAAATTACAGAGGAAGACCATTAAGAATCCTATGAATTAAAACATCTAATACTAATTCATTGGAAGCAAAACACTAAGGGTTCGTTTGGTTGGGGGTAATCTGGAATAGAAAAATAAATCTTATTTGGTACGAAAAGATAATGAGAGAGATGGTAAAATAGTGGATCCCACGTCTAGTTTACTGAGACAAGGTAAAACAAATACCACCAGGAAAGTGGTATTTTTTCCCATTCCAAATTATCAAGTAGAGGTAATATGAAATTATCATTGCTTGACAGAAATGCCCCCACTTATATTACATTCATATTATATTAATTCTATTATATAATTAATACATTAATCAGATCAATATATATTATTTTAATATATTATAATTATATATTTATATGAATTATTATAATTAATATATATTTATACGAATTATTTATATTTATAATTAGTTTATTAACTATAATATATTAATAAATATACTAATTTTAATAACTATATTAATTATATATGATTTATTATAGCTAATATATTTATAAGTTATTTATTATAATTAATAAAATAGATTAATTTATTAAATTTAAATATTAAATTCTAAATAATAATTTTATAAATAATAATATTATTAGCATATTAATATATTTGTTAATCAATATATTAAAAATTTATAATTAACATATTTATTAATATACCAAAAATATACTAAAATTTATTTATAATAAAAAATACATTTTCTAATATAAGTATAATCAATTTTAAAATATTCATTAACTCATGTAGATATATTTGAATATTCTGAATGGCCCATATTAATAGCCTACACAGAAGTGGACCATAAATGGCCAACAAATAGACCAAACAAAAAAGTCATTACTTGAATTATTTATTCAAGGACATAGTTTGAAATTTTAATAATATTTCTATATAAAATTACCCCCAACCAAACATAGTAATTTTTTTCTAGTACTATTTTCCAAATTTAATTTTTCACCAATCAAACGTGTAAAATTTATTTACCCCTGCAATCATTTTCCAAAATAAATGATGCGCAGTAATCGTTAGATTACTCTGTAATCTGACATACCCCAACCAAATGAACCCTAAGGGGGTGTTTGGTAACCCCAACAGGATCACCACGGTGATCTAAGATCCCTAGTGATCCGAATACTGGGGTGATTTGATCCCCAGTGATCTAAAATCACTGTGTTTGGTAGGCCATGGTCCAGTGATTAAAAATTTCCGGATATCCATGAGTAACTTGTTTGGTATGGTACAGGGATCTAAGATCACCGACCACATAATACCACAAATACTCCTGATATATCTTAAATAGATTTTTTAAGTATTTTTAATTCTCATGAATCAAAAATATAAGTCAATATGCTAATTCTTATAATAGCTCCATAATTTTGTCACATATTCTACTTTTAGTAGCCCTTAATAAGTTTATTTTGCTTAATCCCCTGTAAAAAAAAAAAATTGATTCTTTGACGACCATTTATGCTAATAAAATTTTCTATAGATCTTTAACATTGTTTCCATCTATTTATGGTTGATAGCAATAGTGCTCTAACCTTAGATAGCAATAGTGCCTCTTCAATTTAATATGATTCTTGAATGGAAGCACGGAAAAGTAATTAATCTAAAAGAAGGCCCATGAAACTGATTAAATAACTGAGATAATGCTTCTCAATAATGTTTACCATGTCAAGCAAGAGCAGAATAGGAAAAGGTTTTCCCACAGCACTTCATGGTCAAGGTAAACGAAAGAATTTGTCCAGAAAGGGACAAATCACTAGAGAAGGCAGGGGCATTATGAGAAATTCACTCCACCTAACTAATACAAATGCCATCCCGCCATCTCCCCTTTGAGTACCCAAGCAACAACTGCAACATCACAGCACAACAACTATTCAACCCCAAGCAGCCATTCAACCACAGAAGGAAACTCTCCACCTCCTTTCCATCAAGGGGGAAGACTCGTGGCCAGCTCTTGTTCCCGTTTTATATGGAGCCTTTGCTTCCTCAAATCTCACAGTCGGACACAGAAAACAGGGCAAGAAACCTCCCTACCCCGCCCCCCTCTCTCTCTCTCCTCTCTCCTCTTTATTTCATCGCAAGTCGGTGTCTTTTTGCCTTCTCCATTCCTTCCATGGTTATCTTCTCTTTGCCTCCCGAAAGCTTTCCTTTAGGCGGAGGCCTTCCTTTTTTATTAGCATTCGGACTCCTTTCTTGCGCTCGCTAGAAAGGAGAGAAGAGAGATGGGAGAGATCGGAGCGGAGATGGGGAAAAGATAACGACTCGAGCATAAAAAAAAGTTGAGGGGTATTTTGGTCTATAATTTTCAACCTAGGATCACTGCCCTGAGGTGATTTTGGATTTCCGACCTCAAGGACAGGTATCCTATCACCGGATTGGGCGGTGATTTGAGGAGTGGAGGTGATTTAGGATCACCGCCACGTATGATCACCGTGGTGCAACCAAACGCGGTGATCTCATCACCTCCACCCTCATCACCCTTGATTCTAGGCCGATCACACCATACCAAACGCCCCGGAAAAAAGAAACACAAGCAAAGATCAATTACTAGACATAACCCATGGTACAATATCAATCTAAATATAGTGCATCAAGGGTTCTAGCTTTCATCATGTTAGACCAGTGCAACTTGAACTTCACCCTTGTAGCTTAGCCAGCTTTTGGGCTCAATCGCCCTCAGTTCATTGCAATTCCTTGACAACTAAGATTGTAAACTATAACCATATGAACTCTCAGTATCATTATTAGGAAGATAAAAGGCCAAAAGACAAAGCGCATATTCAAAATTCATAGCATAGAGTGCCGCAAGCAAATGCAGAAGAGTAAGCTTCATGAGTATTGGACACTTGAGACATTAACTAGGTACTGTCAAAATTTGCAATGAGTTATATAGAACAACTAAATTTTGTGACAGAATTGTGTTCTCTATCAAAGAAACAATCTTCCAAATGAACTGCATCCACTTCCTCCAAAGCCCTAGGATATCAGGGATCTAGCTAATGAACTACAAAGTCTTGTCCACCATAAGCTAGCCTTATTATGTGAAGTTCCATCAACCCTACAGGGCACAAACCGCACGTTACCTATCACGTCCAGACACTTCAAAGCCAACCATCATATTACCCTATACACATAAGAAAGAGCTCTAAGAAGGGCAAACTACCTCATCTTCCTAGAAATTATCAAATTCACTACCTGTTGTGCAAGGTTTTACACACGGGAGCCACCCAACATCTGAAGATATTTTCATGACAGGACATGGTAAAGTATTTAATGTCCATCAACCATAAAGCCAATTCTCTCCTACTCTTCCATGCCTGATCGGTCCTATTGTGGTTCAAATTTGGCCCGAGGGTGACCACACCGGAGGAGTCAACGGAGCCGCTGGAATGTCGAGGAACAAGGCGAGCCACCTCCCACGCGACGGTGTACCTGCACAAAGCCTCACCGGCGGTTCCGGTGAGGGCCCTCCGACGATCAAGTTAAGGTGGATTTAGGATAGATTTCCAAAAGTCCCCCACTTTATGTTATCTTACAGGGCTATTTATAGTTCCTGTAGAGGCGTCCAGGTGGCGGAGGTGTGGCCCATTCTTATCATGAAAGGGGATGGCTTTAAGCCAGATTGCGCATAGCTAGAACTTGCTTGAGGTACACCGTGCAGTCCGTTCTTGTGAACGGTAGGGCGTTGACAATCGTAGCAGGGTATGGCTGGAGCAGCATGGCGTTGTCTTTGATTGTCGTTGGCCGGCAAGCGAAGCATGGTGCGAAGGCGTTGCGACGTACGGCCACGTAGGCGGGTATAGACATGCTCATGGATGCGGCCGTAGGCGAGGCCGAGCTCGGTGAGGTCGCATCATGTATTTGATGAGGTCAGCTTGTCGGATGCTAAGGTCGGCTTAGCATCCCTGATTCCGAGATGTGATCGGCAAAGCGCCCCGAGCTCAAGGGTCGGGGCGCGTTATTGGATAAGGCACCCCGAGCTCGGTCGGGGCGCGCTGATAAACATAGGGCCGCCCTAGGCTTGGCTAGGGCACGTTGTCTATGAAGAGTTAACACGTGCGTGCTCCTCCAAAGCGGACAATATCTTGCTCTCCACCGAGCTGCTCGTGCACGGCAATTTTTTCCTCACGGCTTCGTCCCACGAGGGGCGCCTTGCTATGAACATCGGAGAAGGTTCACGCAGGTTGCAGCAGCGGAGAGACCTGTCTAAGGTCAACTGAGCCCTTGACAAAGTTCGTGCTCTGATTGACTCTTAGCGGGTCGAGGCCCAGTTCAACCGGTGTTGGGGTTTATTTTGGCTAAAATTGGGTGGCCCTACTGTGGTGAGCAGGACGATCCATTTTGCCCCCCATCAGGTCCCATCTAACATATTTTAAAAAATATTCTCCTGATGATTCTTTTACCCTGATAGTAGCTTTCCCAGCAGCTTTGCTGCCCCGTAAGCATTATAATATTTTTCACGTGCTCCTTGAATTGTCAAAGCTATGTATGTTCATTTATAGGTTGCACCTATTATTTTGTTATTAGCATTTGCTTCACAGTCCTTTTTACTTTTTTATATGTTTGTGGCATATATGACAAGAAGATCAATACAATATGTATGTTTCCTAAACCTTTTTTTTTAATTTCTCAATTTCATTGATATTAGAAGTGATCTCTTTTGTAATCTTTCCGGATTTTCTAACAACTTGCCCCATGTCAACATCAAACTAAATATAATTAATACAGATCGAGTTAATCAAATTTAGAAGCATACCTCTATTTCTGATGATGTATAATGTCGGTCAAAATTCTCAATAAACACAAGGGTTCCTTGCTCATCAGCATTCTTCATTCTTACTTCCCAAGGCTGAATAATTGAAAAAGAAAAACCAATAGATCAGATACACATTATTAAAAAGTGCTTATAGCATACATTAAATACTGAGAAACAAGATCTGAATTTCTTGCTTTATTTCTTCATCGCTTATCAAATAGTAGACAAAGGATTTGTCAGAATCTCCAGTACCGTGAGCATGGATATACCTAACCTCATAAGCTAAATTAGTAGAACAAACATACAAATAGGACTAGCACCTATTTAAAGATCCTAACAAACCAAAAGGTAAGTCAAACTTTTTTAGCATTAGCAGTAGAATAAACTCGCAAAAATAGCTCATAACATGGATTGACTTCTTGCTAGATGTGATGTTGCACCCCTGCCATTAGATGACTGTAAATATTGTTCTTCTATGACCAAGAAATATTGGTACAAATCTTAGTTACCGGAAGTAGGGGCAAGTGTGGGGGCAGAGTTGGGTGCATATAGGAGAAGTGGGTCTCTCCAAAAAAAAATTGAAGGAAATGTTTAAGAAGCAGGTGTGTGGCAGATGAGTTTCTAGTGAGATTCGAAGCAGGTACACCACCCTGAGTGGACAGTGCCATCAATTATGTCAGTACTACAGTAATCAATGACGAGCAGGCAGCCATAACTGCAGTAAGCAGAATCTGCATATGTTCAAAGCTATAAAACAAAAAAACAGAATAGGCAAAAAAGGCCCAGAAATGGTAAATATATTTTGCACTGCACAAGGATGACTAAACTAGCTGAATTGCACTGGATTAAAAGAAAATCAACTAGCAACACAAGATGTATACAGCTAACACAGTTGATTGTGATTACTTTGTTATGGAGAAATCATGTGAACGAATGAAAAGAAAAGAAAATGCTAGCAAAAAAAAGGCTACTCACAAGTCCCTTGAACCACTTGCTTCTATCCTGTTAACATGAAAATTGAAAAAAAAAGTAGATCAGCACCGAAGTTTTCATAGTTTTGCACCAAAAGTAACCTTTGACACAAAATAAAAGTTTAAAAATATACATAAAAGCATTTCCAGATGCATGGAAAGAAAGGTCATCAACTAACATGCTGAAGTTACATAAGCACAATCCCAGTGCCCAAGGCAGATAACATAGTTATACACCGTGAATTTATTCATACCCTTTTATTACCCTTTCTCAATGCAATCATTTGGATACTACAACCATTTTTCATGTACTTCAAACAGCCAAGGCGTGGACTTCTACTACTTGTTTTTTTCCTTTTTTTTAGAAAAAAAACTTTGTCCAAGGACAATGATATCACCAGATCTATATTCAAGAAAAGACACTTGAACAAACTATCAATTACCAATTGAATTTGTTCCATCAAGTAAAGCAGAAAAGGAAGAACCAAATCAATTTAGACTTATCCTAAATCAGGTCAGGTGTTCTATTAGATATCAATTGAAATTTATAGGTAACAGCTAAATATGCAGTTGATAAAGTTGAAACCCAGAATTCACCTCTGCATAGATGTGAATACACATAAAAAATGCTGACTTTTCTAGGCCTGTATTTATCCTGTCACCTGATAAGCCCAAGATAACATTACAAGAGGGAACACTATTACCAATAACCACCTTTTAAACTTTAAAGTTTCAGTTTCAAAGTCCATCCTTACTTTTAATTGGACCTGGAACACTAAGGATAGAATAGATCAGCACCAAAGAGGGAAAACCAAAAAGACATTAAGGTTATTAAAAGATGAGAGAGCTGGACAGGAAAATTCTAATCATATTTGTGCTTTAGCACATTCTTGTGTAACATGATGATCACATAAGACAAGTCCATTAAAAAAAAAGGATGATTACATGCGACGAAAATATGTTTGCCAGGTTACATTATGTTATGAATGGGTTACCAGGAAGAAGGTTTAAATAGGTTCAGGATTATGATATCCTTCTGCCAGTTAGAGGCAGTGAAGCAATTAGAAAACCAAAATACCAGAAGAATAATACAAGAAATCAGCATGTACTTATGTGTAAATAATTGAGAATATGTTTCAAAGTAGCCAAGCCATGCTATTCACATATACACCATCACAGAAATTTTGATCATATCATGTATCTTCACAAATAGGCTGATAAAGCCTATTAGTGTATTTTTGCTTTTATTTTACTTCTAAATCTAGAAAGCACATATGCTGCTCCAACACTGGATATAAGGCAACATTGGTCCAGTTATTTCAGCCAATTTGGATAAATTATATTCTACACGTTTGTCACTTTTGTATCTTCAGCCATAGGATGAAAATCAAGTTTGCATGAAAATCTTATAATCAAAGAACTAAAACTCATTCCATATCATATCCTTTGTAGATTCTACCACAAATATTCTCCTAAGTTCATGCACGGATAATCTATCATTTAATAGTTACAAGTCCATTTGCCATTTTGTCCCAAGCACAACAAACTGTTAAACAGCCAAATGGATGAGAAATCTGGTATTCACATAATTTGTTTGCACATGTGCAGGTTCGCAATTGCACTTTCCCGCCAACATGTGATCAACATGGCTGTGACTTGAAAGCATATAGAAAAGAAGAAAGACTGAACAACAATGCAGCACGATTGGCATGAGACATTACTTTGAGAGGGTTTAATAAGAAGAAAGCTAAATGGTTGCCTGGACATCATTAACATGATAACTTCATTTTTAGTGCCTACATCTGTCATGTATGATATAAGATGGTTCACTAGGCAATAACTCGTTTGCTGTTTTCAATCCACATATAAATCATAACCAACAAGCCATATTCTCTTATTCTAAATTAGTTTGATCAATTTTTTGGCCTTTCTTCCTTTTGAGGCTACAACAACTTTATTATCTTTCTTGAGGAAAAGGTCTATCCTTTGGTAAATCCAAGCTTCTTCATACTTTCCTGCAACTCCTCAGATTTTTCTAGATCCAACAAAGCTTTCAAGACATATCAAAGTAAAGATAACCCATCTTTTACAAGATGCACTAAGTTTTCCATCAAAAGTTTATCATGTTTGAGAACATTCACCTTAGCAATCTCGTCTCTAAATGCTCATAATGTGTTCAATTTATTGCCAATGGTTTGAACCATGGTTCGCCGAACCGGCCCGTACCGGCCGTATCAGATCGGTCCGGCTAGCTACCAATACGGCGGAGCCGTGAAAACCGGTACGAGCTGGTTCTGTGCCGGAGATGAAGAAGCGAAGAGAAGGAGAGAGAGTGCGGGAAAGAGAGGGAGGGAGGCGGCCACTGGTCTCCTCCCTCCCTCTCTTCCATGCGCTCTTTCTCGTTCTCTTCTTCTTCCCCGGCTTCGGCGGGGAGGAGCTGGCCGGTTCGTACCAGTCGGTTCCAGCGGAAAAGAGCTGGCCGGTTCGTACCAGCCGGTTCCGGTACGAACCGAAATCGGAACCATACCGGTCACCTACCGGCCGGTACAAACCGGAACCGTACTGGTCCGGTAGGCGACCAATATGCCTACCGCTCCTGATACAGCGAACCTTGGTTTGAACCATGCAATAATGTTGACGTTATTGCTTGTCTTAGATTACAAGCATCATGTTCTATCACCAGGCAATGTTGATTAAGACTGAGTTAACAAGAGAATGACACAAGAATAGTAGAAAACCTTTCGCCAGAAGGGTACAATAACAATAAAAAACCATCAATTAGATATCCAAACTGAACACATAATAAAGAAGCAGGAGGGGTATAAGGAGTATACTGAAGGCATATATGAAGGATAGTGCACAGATAGGTCCACTCATGTTCATCAATTACCACCTACAAACAATAAGCATCGATGTGTATGGTAAATCTTACCGTATCTGGTCTCCTGGTTACTTCCAATGTTTGAGGGTCAGCTTTTTTATCTTTCGCCACTATAACAGCAGGAGATGTCTTCTTCCAGGAGTTATCCAAAGTTTCGGTTTTCTTTTCATTAAGCTTCACCTTACCAGAAGATACCTTATCTACGGGTTTTGCCAGGCCATCAGTCAATCTCATTTTTTTCGAAGGTTTATCTTCTGACTTTGGATATCCAACACTGGCTTCAAACTTTGGCTTCTGATATTCATCACCAATTGCTTCAAATGCTGCTCCAGGTTTTGGCTTCTGATCTGGTCTTCTCTTTACTCCCACTGTTTGAAGGTCAGCTTTTTTAACTTTGTCCTCCAGAGCAGCAGGAGACACCTTCTTCAGGGATTCATCTAAAGGTTTGGCTTTCTTCTCCCCAAGCTTCACCTTCTCAGAGGACACCTTATCCAGGGGTTTTGCTGGGTCATCAGTCAATGTCATTTTCCTCGAAGGTTTATCTTCCGACTTCTGATCTCCGCTAGAATTTGCTTCAAACTTTGGCTTCTGATCCTCTTTCCAGTTTAAAAGATACTTAACTGAAATATGTTCAAACATAGGAAGATCAGAAAAACATGAAGTTCAAAGTTCAAATTACAAACACAAACAGGAAAAATGACAGTGAAATACTTGCCTTCAACACCAGCTATTCTATCTGCTATCTTTTCAGATATTTCATAGCTTCCAACATCAAATGTGCGATAAAAGATGTAATCAGCCATAGCCAATTCTTCGCTGGAAGGTTGTCGATTCCTCTCGTCCTTTGAAGTGCAGATTACACAACATTTGCCAGCTATAGCTTCCTATTTTTACATTTATAAAATGTTAAGATAATTTCGCCAAATAATTATTTTCTCAAGGACATTAAAAGAAATAGAGAGAACAAGTATAGAACAAAAAGATACCATGGATCCGTGCAAATAAAGCACAATAATATGCTCCCATCCAATAAAACACAAAAAGTGCACCAAGCAATCAGATATAAAAATGATTTTGGCCAAAAGAACCTTTCAAACATTAAGGGATGGTAGTTAGAATAACATGTCAACTTCAAAAGATGGCAGCACAAGACAAACAACGGAGCAAGCTCAGATGTAGCACTTGGGAATATCTCTTGCTGAATCAGTGTCAGACTTGCAGTGGCCATGCAGATTCCTCGTAGATAGGTTACTCAATCCTAAAGCAACCCAATAGAGATGCACAATCACACTGGGAAAGCATAATATTTGATTTAGATTGATTTAAAATGGTTTTATATAAAGCTAGGTGCTAATTTTAGGGTAAGCTAATCCACCTATACTGAACATTAGGAGATTGTAAGATACATGGGGAAAAAAATCGTTATCAATTCACAGAATACAGGAATTACAAAAATATATTACAAGTTTTCAAGTATCATAACAACAATCGTGTGACCCAACTTATGAAGGTAACAGGATTGCAGTCCATGACTTAGTTTAAGCAATTGATTGGCAATTTGTAAACTCCTTATTCCATGATTGCAGCTTCTAGATGAATGGACTAATACTGAAACCCTGCAATATCCCATATTAATCTATGCTTAATATAGTGTTATATGAAAAAAAAAAGATGAGATAAAAGCCCATGCCTCAACAAATATTAAAGCTATCAACCAGTCTCCAACTAAAATCTCTACTATCCTAGTGAACCCTTCATAGATAAGACAAAAACAAGCAAACAATTATCTCAGCTAAGTTTTTCATGGTGTCTTCTATCCTGTTTCTGTTTGGCTTTTTGACCATAATTTGCACCTACAGAAAAAGTGCAATATGGACTCCTTCCCCCGTTCACTTGGACACCTTCCAAGTTTAGGGGAACCTTCAAGGATTAAAAGGTTGCATGAGCATAAATTGCAGGATCAACAAGGGATCATTTGCTAGATCATTTGCTACCTATACCTGACACTTGGACATGAGAATTGGTATGGCACTTGGGTCTTGTACTATAAGAATAAGTCACTACATAATGGAAGGATGTGGCTCTTGAACTCACACCTAACACGCACTGGTGTCCCTGTAGAAAAGTTACAAGAATTCTAGATTCAATAACAGTACAGTTCTTGCCCTTAGTTGCAACGGAAAAAACTGTTGCATCAATCCGAAAGATCAACAGTATTAATGACAAAAGCCAATTCATGCTAGATTAGAACCCAAAGGATTCATATATCCCCAAAACTCACCCATTCTGTTACAACCAATCAAGAGAGCCAACAATATTCACAATAGAAAAGGACAAGTTATTCAAGCACAGTTTATCATCCAAACAATCCATATACTTCTAAATCTCATTTTCTCCATTACAAATCACCGACAATCTTAAAATATCAAATGTCATGACAAGATCCAATTTGGGTTAAAAGCTAATATTCTCCTCTAGTAAGGCATCTAAAAATTGCCAAAGATTGTATGAGTTATGACTGCAGCTTGGAAAAGTAAAGTCTCAATTTTCATTTTAAACAATCAAACTCTCAACTTTCATTTAGAATCTCCATACAAACCCCTCATGATTACTAAAAATGTTTATTTCCCAAAACTGGCAACCATGTTGGAACAATGTTGAATCCTTTAGGTTGCAACAGCTCTATTTCTCACAACAGAAAAACAAGAACTATAACACAAGAACATGTGAAACATATTTTAACATTTTTTGAAAAAAAAAATTTCAAAATTTCTAAAAGTTTCAAGAGTTATTTTGGTTCAAGGATTTAAGTGCTGTCGGCACAGGGGTGTGCCAGAAAGTGGCTGACATGGCATGTGTTGTGCCATGCAATTCCATGTTAGGTGGGAAAAAAATAAACCAAAACCCTTCATAATAAAAAAAATTAAAAGAATAACTTAATAAGTGCAATGTCAGCCAAATATTAGGTTACTGATATCAAGCTAGCATAGTATGTTCCAGCTGGTACAGACCAACATTAGTAACCAAAAACCATGGTTTGGATTCATAGAACTAGCCTACCTACAAGTAGGGCTGCAAGCTAGACAGGATGGATCAGATACTAGCACACCCCAAATCCAATTCATATTGGAAACAGGTCATATAAATGAACCCAAGCATAATCCATGTCCATCCAGGTTAGATTTAATCAGGTTTAACATTCATAGATCAATCCATCACATTTTTCGAGTTACATTGGGTCAAAAACAATCCAAACACAAAGCACATAAACATGTATATATTGATACCTAATTATATTATAAACAAATTATGCAATAAAATAAAAATAAGAAACATGTAGAATATCAACAATATATTGCACAGAAGATTTGATTGATAATGGCATACAAATTATAAAAACAGCACAAATCAATAACATGCTACATCAGTTCTCTAAATAGAAAGAAAAATAATTTCTTATGATCGAGGAGCGCTTCCAAAATTTATAGTATACTAGTTTTGGAGCTATTCGGGTTGGTTTGGTTTTTGATTGAGAACTTAGTGATCCAAATCCAATCCATGTTTGGAGCAGGTCATATTTTTCAATCCAAGCCTAGCCCAAATAACTTGGGTGTGGATTGGATCAAATTATTTTTGTATTGGCTCCATCTTAAAAGTAGGTCCATTCAATCCACTTTCAACCATACCCACAAGTCCAATAATCATAATTAGGCACTCATCAATACATATATACATACATAAATACATGCACGCACATACACCAGTTCTCATTACCTTAGACAATATAAATTGTTAGTATACAACCAATATGATGACATACAAAAGATAATATTCTATTCACCTTTTTTACTTCCTTAAATAGATTTTTCAGGTAAATATATTTCAAACTTAATACCTAAAAACAGGTTCCAATCTCGTATTTACCATAACAATCGAGATTTCAACATCTTGGTTCTAAAATATTGATCAAGATCTCAAAAAATCTCAAATCTTTCCATAATCTCCCACCTTCTATCTTGATCAAGAAAAACAGAGATCTCGGTCACTATCTCAACTTTTAAAACCTTGATTCCATTGTTAAAATGAGATTGTTAATGATGCTTCATGGGATTCAAGAAATTCTCTCAACCAAGCAAGTTACTGCCTCAAAATTCAACTCAATACTGGCTTGTTCTAAAAAAAAACAAATCAAACACAAGCCCAAATCTTAAGCTCAAAATAAGCAGATAGAACACAAGCTTGGTCCAACACACTTGTATTCAACTCCATATAGGTTGAAGAATATAATTATACATTATTATTTTTATTTGTTATTTGTAAGAACACTTGACATGTTCCTTATGATATTCAATGCATCTCAGCCATTAGATCTAAGATCTCACAGTTTTTAAGGTTTGTTTACTTGTCAACATTATACTTGTTAAATATACAAACTAAGGCCTTGTATCTACCGATATGGGGTGTTAGGATGGGATGGAAGAGATGTACAAGAAAGCTCCAAAAACCAACCCTCTGCCGCACCTATTTCTCATCCCCTCTCTGTTTTTTGTGCTATCTAAGGAACCTCTATGACAAGCAATGGTGGAACCAAAAAGAAAGCTAAAGCCCCTAGATATCATATCTCTAGGCCTATCTAGGAGTCCAATTCTCCTCCATGCCTATGGCCTCCTAGATTCAAGAACCAGCGACAGCAACTTTCAATCTCGTCCAGTAGTAGAGCTGGCTAAAAAATGCTTGGGTCTCCTGAGGACTCAAATGACAATGGTAGCAGCCCCATTGCTATTCTCCCCTTTTCCTACTCTCTCCCTCTCTCTAGAGCTTATTGCATATGATCCCCCCTGATCTGTACTTACTCCAATTGTTTCTTGTTCCTCTCTGAAACCCCAAGGCATGGAAATCTGAAATTGGAGCCATTCTGAAGTGAGCTTATAATCAAACTTAAGCTTATAACCTAGCTCAGATTCTGCAATCTCATCTTGTTTACACCCTCAGATCCAAGCACCTTTTATGTTCTTTATTCTTAAAAGGAGAAAAAGTACCTTCTTTTCTGTTCTTATTTTGAGCTAATATAGCTTGAAACTTTTTTTTTTCTTGACTACTTCCATCCTTTTTGGTGCTAACAGCGCTGACACTGCACATGGACTTGACTTTCTCGAATAAGACCTCTACTGAGCAACTTTTTCACTTGTCTTTTCAATTCTTCATATTCAGCGGGACTCATTCTATAGGCTGGTAGATTGGGCAACACTGCTGCAGGTACTAAATCTATTGCATGCTGAATGTCCCACAAAGGAGGAAGGCTTTTGGACAGCTCCCTCTGGAACCAAGTCTTGAAATTCATACAGCAACCCTTTCATACCAGGTTCTAACTCCTTTTGTTGGTTGTTATTTTCACTTGGAGCATCCCGAACAATTGACAATGCCCTTTACTTTCAGCAGCAAATTTCTTTTCAGATCGCATGTTTAAAGCTTTCTTTTGTGATGTCTTAAGTTGAAATTCTTCATGTTTTTTCGGCTGCAGCCTAATTTTTTGCCCATTGTATGAAAACGAATAGGTATTGATTTCATGATGATGATGTGCTTTTCTATCATACTGCAAAGGCCGTCCCAATATAGTATGGGATACCCTCATTGGAATTACATCACAGCAAACAGAATCAACGTACTTATCTCCAACTGAAAAAGTTACCAAACACTACTAAGTGACTAAGAGGGAAGTATCATGTATCCAGGCAACTTCGTAGGGTTGGGGGTGATCCTTTGTCTTCAACTTGAGCTTATCAACAAGCTTTTGAGAAACCATATTCATGCAGCTGCTTCTGTCTATAATTTCACAATCTGATCTACACTAAGCCAATTCCTTATGATGGGAATCAGCCCACTTAAATGTCTGAAGATATGCAGGAACTTAAAAAGATCATTAAAGAGTAAAGAGTCTCTAGAATGTGTCGGTCAAAGGAGTCTTTTAATTTTCCAATTGGGTCTTTAAATGTAGTCTTCAATCATCTGTCAAAGTTTAGTTCCAAGGGCTGATTTATTATTCAAAGTCTTGAAAGTTTCAGAGTCTATGTAAGGCTTCCTTGTATGTCTTTGAAGGCAGGAATGAATTAAGTTATATGTTTATCTCGCTCGTGTTATTCTAGAACTAACTTTTCTGGGATTAGATCTTGTCTTACGAGCTATCCAAGGAGGTTGACTCCTCCTACACTTCATTGCCACCACAAAATTTCCATCCATTATTTATCCTTCTTTTTCTGCCCTGACTTCTAGGCTACATCAGCATTACATCATTTTATAGCATAATGTTCCTCAAAATGTACAATATATAACAATAGTATATGTATGGATAAATTTATTGCTTAAAAAGCTCAAAACTTTTTCTATGCATATTGTCATAAGAGCTACTTACCTGTATGTTGTTTCAACGTTATAATGTCAATAAGGGGCTTTCTAGAGCCCTATAGTCGAAGTTGCATTGCAACTCAAGTTGCATTGCAACTCAAGTTGCACTAATTGACATACAAGGAAGCTCGCTTCTTGTGTTTGGAGGAGAGTTTGGGGAAAAAAGGAACGTCTCTAACAAACATTCCATTGGACACATTGCAAGCGAACACTAGGTCAAATACTTGATCTACATGGAGATGAGGGTGTTCATGAAGAGGTCAAAGATGAAACCCCAATGGCAAGGGCCTAGGCATGCACTTGGGCACCTATAGAGAGGGACCGGGCGGCGATGCAAGCCTTGAGGAGGGCAGAGAAGGTGAAGGAGAGGGGAAAAATAGGAGGCCATAGAGATGGAGGTGGCCCACGATGGCAACGGAGCAGGCAGAATAGAGCGTGACACCGTGGATAACGGCAACCTAGAGGAACAGGTTTGGGTAGCGGACCTAAGCGAAGACGAGGAGTGGGCATGGGTGGGTAAAGATGCAGTGGTCGATGAGGCAATGAAAGAGATGGGCAATGAGGAAGTTGTTGCAGTGAAGTCTGAGGCGGAGGGAGCGGTTGTGGGCCTCTAATGGGGGGCGTTCTCGGTCCCCAAGCCCCTCACCATTGCCTTCCTTTGCCGCTTGGCTTCTAGCCGGGTTGCAATGCTGCCGTGGACCGATTTGAAGGTAAGCGCCAAAGTTTTGCCCATAGAAATTGGAATTGGCAGCAAATCCCTACGCCTAAATTAGATAGAACACAACTTGGATGGATGAAAATTGATGCACAGTGGCTATTCATTTAAATTGGAATGAAGGATACAGAGTACAAGTGCAAACAAATAAATCTAGTGGCGTATACAAGGTTTTTGCACTAGCCCAATCTACTAAGGACTCGAAAGGAATTCCAAATAGCCCAATCTAGCAGAGATAGACATTCCTCTGGCTAGCCTAATCTAGTGAGAACTTGATGTGGTTTTCCCTAGCCCAAGCCCTAAGGCCGAATCATACAAGTGGACTCTCCACAGGTTTCTTCACAATCTGGATGGATACCCCGCACTTCTGCCTTTCAAGAGTATTTATAGACTGCAAGGTTGGATACAGTTGTTGGGATGCAGTTGCCCTTGGCTGCGGTTGGCTACAGTTGGCTGTGGTTGGCTGTAGCTAGTGGATTGGCTGCCGTTGGCTCGCGGGATCCGGCTGATCGGGCCGCGCATCTTGGAAAGCTTGGCGCGCACCCAGGCGAGGTTCTTTGCAATGCTCCTTGGTCTTTTGGACCCTTGGGGTGGGATTTGGGAGGATGCCCAGCTAGTATAGTAGGGGGCCGCTGCTGCGGCGCGCCCGCGCACGGCCAAGGCCAAGGTCACGACTCGGCCAAATCCATTTGCAATGCTCCTCAGACTTTGGAACTCTCGAGGTGGGCTTTGGGCAGATGCCCTACTGGCTTAGTAGGAGGTTGCTGCTGCAGTGCGCCTGCGCAAGGCCACGAAGCGATCTGGCTCGAGCCAGATTCATTTGCAATGCCCCTCAGTACTTTGGAATCTTCGGGATGAGCTTTGGCCGGATGCCCTATTGGGGTAGTAGGGAAGAAATTGTCCGCTGGAGTCAGACAAGAGCGCGCGAAGCTGATGGGCGCGCTCAAGCTTGTGGCTTGCGCGCTTGGGCAAGAGCGCGCGCAAGGGGCGCACGGCTGGTCAGGCGCTCAGAAGCTTGTGAGTTGCGCGCTCAGCCGTTGCCTTGTTTGGTTGGCGCGCGCGGCTGGCCAGGTGCGCAAGCACTTGTGCGTAGCACACACAGCCGTTGGTTCGTTTGGCTAGCGCGCTCATCTGGTCGGATGCGCTCGTCTGGTCAGGCGCGCTCAGCTGGCCCGAGCGCGTAGACACTGACGCGTAGTGTGCTCGGCCCTTGCCTTGCTCGATTGGCGCCTATTGTGCTAATGGGATGAATTCTGGCACGCGGGCTAGTTCTACGTGCTACCGTTGGTATTGTCGTCGCGCACAGGCGCTGGTCTTGGCCTGCGCATGTACTTGTTTGCCTTTGCCTTTTTTGGCCACCTAAGGCTTGGTCAGCCTCTAGGCTCATCAGTTGCCCGATCTGGTCCTTGAGTGTTGCTTGGACCTCGCCTGGCTGAGTGCCATGGCTGTGCAGTTTTGGAGGGTTTTCATCAATCCCCCTCCCTTCAAGAACATCCTTGTCCTCAAGGATGAAAGTTGGGTATGACCGAGCTACCTCGTCATAGTCCTCCTAGGTAGCCTTCTCTTTCGGTAATTAGTCCCACTGAATAAGGACTTGCCATACCTTCTGGCAAATTCGTCCTCTTCACCACATTCAGTACTCGAAGGCTTGGATTGGTTGAAGAAGTAGTCGGCCCTCCTCATCGAAGGATGGTAGTCCCTGCTCAATCAAAGTTGGGTTACCTAACTTTTCTTCCAGTTTGGATACATGAAAGACTGGATGAAGTCTTGATGTGGCTGACAATTTCAATCGGTAGGCAACTTCTCTAATGCGCTCTAAGATCTTGAATGGCCCGTAATATCTCTGAGAAAGCTTGTGGCTGAACTTATCCTTGAGTAACTTTTGCTTGAAAGGCTCTAGCTTCAGATAGACATACTGGCCCGGTTCGAAGATGACTTCTCTTCAACCCTTGTCGTAATATCTTTTCATTCTTTCCTACACCTTCTGAAGCTCCTTAACATTTCCAAAGACTTTGTCTTGTGCCATTAATTCTTTCTCAATTTCGATGCTTTTAGCCGTGCCTCTCTCATAAGAAGTTAAAATTGGGAGAAAAGTGCCATACACTAGCTCAAAGGGACTCATTTTAATAGAAGAGTGGTGGGAAGTATTATACCAAAATTCAGCCCATGTAAGGTATTCTTCCCATCGTATTTGTTGCTCATGGCAAAAACAGCGCAGATACTGTTCCAAAGTTTGGTTGATGACCTCTGTCCGCTCGTCGGTCTGCGGGTGGTATGAAGAACTGTACTTGAGCTTGCTCCCTTGCAGTGTGAATAGTTTCTTCCAAAAGGCGCTCATAAAGACATTGTCTCAGTCCGTGATGATGCTTTACGGCACTCCATGTAGCCGTACTATCATCTTCACAAATACTTTGACCATTGATTTTGCTGTGCAAGGATGTTTAAGTGCAATAAAATGTGCATACTTACTCAGCCGATCTACTACTGCCAAGATGACCTCGTAGCCCCTGCTTACCGGCAATCCATCTATGAAGTCCATGCTCAAATCTTCCCAAATAAGGCTTGGAATGGAAAGTGGTTGTAGTAGTCCCGGAGGTGCTCTTGGGTCATATTTGACCTTTTGGCATATATCGCATGCGGCCACTAGAGTTTTGATCTATTGCTTCAGTCCCTCCCAAAAGAAAAAATGCTTCACACGCAAATAGGTGCGAAGCCAGCCGAAATGGCCCCCTTCCTTATTGTTATGGAAGTGGTTTAAGATGCTTTGTCTCAAATTAGGGGGGTCAGGAACATAAAAACTACGCAAAATACGATCATATATATGTATGGGCTTAGTTTTCGCTATTATTCAATGATTTGTTCAATGGCTAGTTTCCATGATATATTCCACTAATTGGCAAGACTATGAAACTATCGAGTATTATCGGTGTTTTTGATAATCTAAGCCACCCTAGCACAAACACCATGCATACCACTTGATATTTTCAGTGATTTGTCTAATGGCTAGTTTTTGTGACACATTCCATCATGGGTAACATTATGAAATTATCCTGTATTATTGGTGTCCTTGATAATCCAAGCTACCCTAACATAAAAACTATGCATACCACTAGCAAAAATATCATCAATCAAGGCATAAAGCATAGTATACTACTTCGATACTGCTCAGGATTGAGTATTGGATGCATTTATCCTACTATGTTGACCTTTTGGCTGGAATTTATATGGACAATACATGGTCATGTGAGTAAACCCGCCATAGGAATCTCAAGTTGAGTATTTTTGCTATCTATTATACTCTTGTCCGTTTTAGCAAATCGTTTTGAAATAGGGAGGGTGATCCACGAACATTATAATCGCCCAAGCTTATATGCTTGGGGATGCCCCGTTCAGTAATCGACCCAGAACCCCTAAACAACTAGGTAAAGCCCCAAACTACTTTAGCAAGTCATTGTTGCCACATCAATGTCTTGTGAAGCATCTAGGGGATAAGAAGTGTAGTATGTACCAAAATAACAATTGGTCAAAAAATTTTACTCTATCACAAGTGGTTTCCATCAGGGTATACTGTACCAGCCCGTACCGGCTGATACGAGCCGGTATGAACCGGTCCGAGCAGAGACCAGTACCAAATCAGCATGGGATCCGGTACCGAAAGCTTTTCAGTGAAAAACCGACCGGTACGACTGCCATACCGGTATGAAACCGGTACGTACCAGTCCAGACCGCCACCGGTACCGGTACGGCGGACCTTGGTTTCCATAATAACCTAATCATGGATGGCCCATCTCACCAGTTCTTCTCGCAGCAACTTCAATTCCTCAAAGCCCATATTTTATTGGCATGTTGTGCCTCGCATAATAATCCCATGCCCACTACTTAAGGCATCTTTTTTTTTTGAGCCTCATCTCAAGATAGGCAAACTCAACCTCAAAAACATTGTTAAACAACATGCTAGGGAATGTGGAAATACGCATGCAACTAGCTTAACAAATATCATGCAGCATAATAGTCAAAAACATCATGCGGCATCTTTTTTTTTTGAGCCTCATCTCAAGATAGGCAAACTCAACCTCAAAAACATTGTTAAACAACATGCTAGGGAATGTGGAAATACGCATGCAACTAGCTTAACAAATATCATGCGGCATAATAAGTGAAGGAGGCAAAGTAACATTCATCAAAAACAAAAATTTGATAATCAAATATAACATGCTCGCATTTTTTCATCTCTATCCAAAAAAAACGTTACTTAAATCTAATAAAAATGCTAGAACTATATTACATCACAACACAAATTTTTTAGGCTCATACTTTCCTTGTGTCAAATACTTCCTATTTTGAATGTCGCCTATGATTTCAATATTTATATTTTTAATCTTATAGAGTTGCAACATAATTTTGAAAGGGTACAAAGTGGAACATACTACAACATTATCGAGACAAAAGACATGAATCAAATTTACCAGTGTATTGACATTGGAAAGACCAACACCTTCACCAGAAGCCAAAAAGATCTCCTTCTCCAATGGTGCATGATCTCCCAAATAATTTTGAATTTCATTTGGGCAGAAAAACCATAAAATTTTTACTCTCTTATGGCCCGGTTGTTCCCATATCTTCAATATCTTTCCAATATAAGGCTTGGGCTCACCGTGCTTAAAAAGGTAAACACAATCATATAATGAGTAGTTCACATTATCAAATGTGAATGACTCATAGAATTGACAATCCTTTTTTGTACCACCAATTCCTCTTTTTTTCCCCCAATGAAATTGAATATCATCATTACTTTGATCCTCCAAATGAGCCATTGCTTGAATAGCTTCACAAAAAAGCAAATATGGCTCAAATTGGTCGTCTTTATGAGCCTAAAATAAAAAGAAAGATAAAAATGTCAATGACAAACAACAATTAGAAAGGATGAAGTAACATATTAAACGGAAAAGTAGATTTATTAGTTCAAGGGAAGTTGAGACAACAACGAGTGCTACAATGGGGCATTGTATAAAGAAAAAAGATTGAAAGTCTTCAAAGAAAGCCTGGAAGATTTTGAAAAGGCCTAGCAAGCTGAAAAATGTTTGTTCAATGATCAAAAGAAATCAATAACATGTCATGCTATTGAGATAACTAATTTTTTAAGATATGAAATAGTAAATGAGCTATGATGAAATATAAGTTAAACAAAATGGTCCCACTTATTTCTTGCAACAACATATTATAGAAGGATACGTCCCATCTATCTTGTACATATATATGATTGTAACTCTAGGAATAGAAACGGAGTCAATCATAACTGAAACTTCATATTCATGTAGTTTGACTTACAATGCGACTCTTGAGTGCATTTCCATTTAAATGGGATACATGAATATATGCCATGACAAATTAAATAGAGAAATTGAGCAGATTTTATGGAAGCATCGATAATTCCAAAATGATTGACAATTTTACAAGATATATAAGAAGCATAGTTTATTGAAGCCTTCAATATGTGATAGAGACAATCACCCACTAGCCTTTAACTGCATGCCCACTAGAAATAAGCTAGGTGCAAATAGCAGATAAAACAGCATTTGCCATACTGCCCCACATCGCTCAGTTCGGGGTGTACCAAACCAAATTGATGGGGAACCGAAACGGTTCACCCTGCTGGTTCGGCAAACGGGCCGAAACCATTAAACAGTCTCTCTCCGATATTTGTTTTGCTCGATCCACTTGCTATCCCCCACCCTGCCTCCCACACATCTTTCGAACCCCTCAAACCCCACCCCACCCATCACGAATCCCCCCTCCTCCAGCCCCTTCACCTCCTTCGCTCGATCCGCTCGCAATCGCCCCTGGCACCCCCACGTCCTTCGAAGCCTTCAAACCTCCCCATCACAAAAGCTTCCCTCCTCCGACCTCTCTCACTCTCTCTCTCTCCCGCTCCCTATCCTTCCCCAGCTACGGTCGTCGGACCTGGGAGGCTCGGCTACAAATCAATCCATGCAAGTCCCCCACCCTTCTCTCTTTCCTTCCCTTTCCTTCAGTACTCCCCAGAACAACACAATACGGACTGTATCGTGTCGAACCGGTCGCCGACTGTCGGTACCAGTTTAGCGAACCGTCAAATGAAACATTACCCCTTCTTGAAGAAGCAAATGAGATCTTCCAAGCTAAGCTTTCGATCTTACAAATATAATATAATGTCAAAGGACAAACACGAGCAATCTGGGCTCAACACAAGCTTAGCTCAAAAACAAACATAACTAGCTCAACTTGGCTTGAGCCTCAAGTTAGGCTAGTAAGTACGGTCCAGTTTATGTAATTAATTTCAAGGTAAGCTCCAACTTGCTTTGGTTAAGCTTGAAATGAGCATAAATTGGTGCTTTTGATTGAAGTTGACGTCACAATACAAAGCCTAGGTCTATGTTCACCCCTTTGATGGCTTGGGGCTTAGAAGAGGAAGAACAAAGTGGGTAAAGGCAAATTTAACTAAGATGGAAAGATATAGCTTAGAATCGGGAATACATGTCAAAAGTTGGCTGCTTTGAACTCGGAATAAGACTAGGCATTAGAAATCAAATTTATGACTTTGGGAGGTGTCATTGCCCCTTATCAAACCTTTAAGACAATAAAAGCAAAGGGTTGAAGAGATAAAGAGTTAGCACCAAAGATCTCCCCAGAAACTGCCATTACCCACCATCTCACCTTTTTAGAGATTAGTAGAGAGGGGAATGGGAAAGATGAGAGAGTTAGAATGAAAACGATAGCATTAAAAAGGCTAGGTACACGCTTGAAGGATTTCCTTGGGTCTTCTTCCCATCCCATGTCATTCCAGTTGACCAAGAAAAGCCATTTGATCTTATATTAAAGGGCTTAAGGGCTTGTTTGGATGTTTATTAAGTTATCCATTGAATATACAATAGCATAAGGTTTGTCGTACTGGCTGGTACCGATACATACTGACCATATCGTACCACATCGATACCAAACCGGTATGTTGTACAGGTGTACCGAGTGTCGGTACGCCGAACCAACCCCATATTGGGCGTACCAACATAATAATAGGTTGGTATTGGTATGAGGCCTAGTACCAAAACAGCGAGCCTTGCCATAGATAGTAAATGGTGGCAAGAACCTAACAATGGAGAAGAATTCTTGCTTGAGGGAAATTTTTTGGCTCTAAAAAATCAATATACTAGAAATTGCCTTGTAAAAGGAATCTAATATTCTGATTTTTTGGAATTCTTTGATTTGCGACAGCCCTATTTGTGTCCATCTTTCTCATCAGCACTACCTCATTCTCTCAAAGTTCAGTTGCATGGAAAATTAATCTCGAGATAGCCTCTCCAGACATTTGAATAGGCCCTAAGTGTTTAGTGTAAATAAACTTGAAACTATTAGATCTACGGCCGAACAAAGTGCACGTTATTAAAAATACTTTAAAAGTATTTAAAATAGATATAAAATAATAAAATATTTTTTAAACAAGTAAACAATATATAAATTTATTTAACTTAACCTGGCCAGTCCAAAACTAAGATGAGAAAGGTTAAAGGTTAATGGCTAGTTGTAAAAGCTTGTCAAATAATGCTAAAATGGATTCAAATTTGACATGCATGCATATTAGGGCATCCCTTCCACTTCAATTTATGTTCAAGGATGAACATGGGGAAAACACGAGATCCCTTGATGGAAATTGTGAGAAAAAGAAGGAATCGCTTGAAATTACAAGAAAGATAGCCCTATATAGGAATTCTTAGTGAATGAGAATCCATAAAACTAACCTGCAATAGTTTGGATAAGGTTGTATGTTCATGATTGTGGTTATTCAATTTTAGCTATTGAGATGAGCACAAGCATGCTAAGCCTAGCTCATGCTCCGGCACATTTATTTTTCAAGCTCAAAAATTTAGCTTATTTCAGCTCATTTACTAATCAAACAAGCAAATAAGGCTCACAGAGAGCTTGTCTCTTCGATAGTATTGTTCTTGTATAGGAAAGAAAGTGGACAGAATAATATCCATCCACATCTCTATTCATACCTAAATCTATCCAGATAGAGAAACATATTTGAACATCCACCCAATATCCATATTCATCTCTATATTTGTCAAAGAAAAATGAATATAGAAATTGATAGACAACTATCTGATCCATACCCAAATATCTGATTGTGATTGTAATTCTATTTAATCTCATATAGCATTCATGAAGTTTTAAGAGATAAAGTGACCATATTAACATGTTATTAACTTAATTTACCTTCTACTTAGTGATATCTTTAATTTGGTGGTCATAAATACTAACAATCTAATTTATATCTGTACTTATAATATCTATTCCGAATATGTATTCATTTAAAACAAATATGGAAGTGAATTTTTGCATCTGATTAATATCCATATTCACATTAACATTCACCAAACAAAACCAAATACAAATATGGATATATGATATCAGATCCACATCCGATCCATTTTCAGCCCTAATCTTGCATGTCACATACACCTTACATCGAAAAATCATGTCAACTATACAAGCAGATATAGCATAATCAGAATCATGCATTAGAAATGGCACTTATCCATAAATCTGGCCACAACCAAAAATTACAACGACCAATAAAATATTTTGCACCCTCTCTTTTTTATGTATTTTAATAGCACACAGAGGTACATGCTGCAATAGTGTCCCAATAGTCTCATATTTGTAAATTGGCTTATATGCTGCATTGTCGCTTCAATATGAACCAAATTGCAAAAGCTAGGGCATGTTTGGTTGCTCATAAAGTGGACATCCAAAGTCATTTCACGTACGTAGGCAATGACGTGGCTTTTGGTTGTCTCGAAGTAGGCTAAAGTTGCTTCCCTCTCTGAGAAGAACTAGGCTCACGAATGCTGGAAGTGCCTTTGGTTGTTGGGGCACTGAAGGCACTTTGGCAAAGTGAGTTCGAGCCCAGGCAACCAAACACATACCTAAAGAAACTACGCACTGAGAGGCATAACGAATCCAAGTCCTCCAAGTCATCTAGGCGACATCCTAGGATGATTAAGGCAAATAGGGAGGACCTCCAAATACCTAGATGAGTAAGTTCTCGTTGAATTGCTTAGTCAAAGTCGAGGCCAGATTGTTTACATCGTCATGCTCGTATCAGCATGATTTTCACTCCAGAACTTGAATCCTTAATCCACATAAGATCATACACCAATATATTGGATGATGAAAGTTATATCAAGCATCCCAAGTATTTACATACAGCCATAGACAATCTAAGCCCATTAAGGCTAGCATATGCCCAACAAATATGCATGTCTCCGACCACATTATGACTACCTTCTTCAAATTTATTTCAAGTGGCAAGTGTTGCATACTTTTTAGTGTTGGCATGCAAAGGTGTATTAATTTGGAGCTATTGACTATGTGACTAGGTCACTCAGGAATCAGTAGATCAACTTATTTTGTATCACCAACTAAGGGTAGCTTAAAGGAACTAAAGCAAAGACAATAAAACCTTCCTCATTGACAAACATACATAAAAACACCTTAAGGCGCCTTCAAAGTTGTTAAAAATGGCCTAAACAAGAAATATCAAGGCCCGTATCTAGCTAACTTGGCTGAGTTAAATGCAGACTTAGAAGCCACTAATCCAGAGGACATGAAGGCACAAACAAGGCCATGTTCATCACCATAGTATCGAGTACATGGAGTAAATAATATGGTAGTAAAGTAGCATTACTAAAACATGGGATTCCCATATGAGTGAAATTTGGATTGTTGACTTATGAGCTAGCCATATATCCCCTTGTATTTACACCATAATTTTGAGGTTATTTATGTTATTAAAGTGTAAACATAATTTCAAAGCATTAGCTTGTATGATAACTCACTTGAAACTATGTGATGCATGTAAAAAGCAACCGCCCACAAATACTTCGAAATATTTGTGAACCTAGATTTTAGTATATCAGTTCA
This sequence comes from Phoenix dactylifera, assembly GCF_051530095.1. Lineage (NCBI taxonomy): Eukaryota > Viridiplantae > Streptophyta > Magnoliopsida > Arecales > Arecaceae > Phoenix > Phoenix dactylifera. The sequence continues at coordinate 32,572,277 of NC_143197.1, forward strand.
CAGCTAAGTTTGTTTATCCAACATACATGTACTAGTACAAAAATACTTGGGTGAACAAATTTGAAATTGATCAACATATCTTAACATGCAAATTCCAATGTTCTAACAAATCTATCATCTTGTCAGTGCTTACTATCAATTGGCAAACTATGGATGGCATGATCATAAAATTAATTAAGTAATCCTAGCCCTCATCCAAACTCATAATATAACAAATGACATAACTGAATAAATTCCTTCACCCCAAAAAAGAAATACAATAACCCTTTTCACTTGATCAAACATATCATTATGTAATCATTATTCTCATAGCATTCTTGTCATAGGTTTGAGCCGGTCAAATGAGGGAGCTTTTCCTTTTGTTGCGTCAACATCACCATTAGATGCGACTCTAATCTAACGTGCTAATTATGTCTGTCAAGACGATTTGAGAAAAATATCTAAAAAGAAATTACACTAGGGATATGGCAAGGATTGAAATGCTTGGCAACAAAAAGATCGTGCATAAAAAAAAAAAATCTTTTCTCAAAAATGATGTTCAGCAGATGTGGAATATAGGAAGGATAAAATTTAAAAAAAAAAAGTGAAAAAAACAAGAAATTCTGTTAGATAATGTAGATTTGAAAATGGAGATGAATATGCAAGTTGAAGAGCAAAGGAGGGGTAGAGCTAAGATTACTTCAACAAAGCTGGTGAGGAAGAATGAAAGATTTCATGTGTGAGGGAGCACATGCCTAAGTTCTAAGATCCTACTTCGACAAGTTAGATACATCTAGAGGGGCTCCGTGCATACATTGAACCATTTAATTGGATTGCAGGTACAAGTGAGCCAAAAACAAAGAGTCAAATGTTAACATGACAATAACTAATGTTGGGCATCAAGAGTCAAAGAATAAAAGAGTGACAATCCACAATCACATTAACTTGACTAATCCCCCTCTCTGCCAAACCAATCCTTAAGAGTATGAAAGAAGGCAAGGTTTCGAGTTGTACTTAATTGGATGATCCAAATCTTGTGAATACATGCAAATTATTGCTTAAAACCCAACAAAAGCAACTACTTTTGTTTGCTCTGCACATTTTAGCTGAAAGTCAACTATTTCTGATAAAATGGGAAAAAAAGGTTCCTACAAAACATGTAAACCAGTCCTTACAAATCTAACATAAAAGAACATGGCCTCCAAGCTTCTGCCATAATCAGACTTCGAGCTCCATGAAATGTGTTTCCTTTGTATGTTCAATCTTGGAAAGCTAAAGTTTCAATAGCTTCAGCTTACAATATATCTGCCATATCCCAACTTTCTAAACAGTTTCACTCCAACCAAAGTACAAGGTTGCTTTGATGAATCAACAGAAGAAGCACCTAAACAATGTAAGTCATACGATTCTATACCTATAGCACTGCTGTAAACAAAATTCCCTTTTTTGTCATATCTTGAACTAGATCAAAAGTACTCCCTGTAAGACTGCATCATATATTTCACTTATTTTAAGCATCCTCGACTTTAAGAAAGCATATTTCACTTCCTTGAAAAAACAATTGAACAAACAAATCGTAACTAAAAGCTCTTTACTATAAGGGCAGTAAAATCACATGATTAATTCATGAAAAATTTAAGTTCTGATCCCAAAAAAAAAAAAAAACTTCACAACACCTTTATCCATTTAATTTCTCTTTCCACTTAACAACAAGTATCCCATGAATCTGCAATATGAATGCTTCCTCTGTTATTTTTCTATTCTTTTTCTCCCTCTCCATTTTTTTTTTTTTGTCATGTTGACCTTATACCATGTTAAACAGAATCGCACGTCTTGTGCTGCAACAAGAAAAGCCACACAGAACCGTATTTCCTCGACTTGAACACCATTCTCATTATCACAAAACATATGGAAGGAAAAAAAGTCACACCATTGACCTACAACTCTAAGCCCATCCAATAAGACATCAAAAGGCAGCAAGCAAATCAAATGACTGAAAAAACAAACCAAGTACAATCAAAAAAAAAAAAATCGAATCAAGAAAATCGATATAAAAGAACAGGGTGCTCCAAGAAACCCATAAAACAAACCCTAATACCAACCGCCAAGAACATGAAAAGGAAAACAAAGGGAGATGATGATTACTTTCGTGCCCTTAAATATGTGCACTGCATCAATATAAAACAAATATGAAATGATTTATAGAAAAGAAAAAAGAAAAAAAAAACTTAGAAGAACTGCGATTCAAAAATCCATCGCAGCAAATCCAAAGACAAGCTCCAATGTCAACACCAGAATACCACGAATACAAAATATGTTTCAAGAAAAGAAAAGGGAAAGAAAGAAACCGTAGAAGCGACAATGTGGATTATATACCCTTCCGCATGACAGACGGAACCATCTCCAGGGAAATCACTCCAGGACGAACGGAAACCACAATCCAGCCCATGTTCTCTTCCCGAAAAGGAGAGAAAGCCGCCAAGATTGAAAAAACGAACATCAGGGTTTCTTTCCACGGAAAAAAGAACGGGAGAAAACCCAATGTAGAGATTAGGGGAAGGGAACGAAGCGTCGGAGTACTCACTACTAGAAGAGCAGAGATGGACAAAGCGAGACCACGAGAGTTTGTCCACGGCTTCGATTCGATTCGAGAGGAATGACGGAGACAGAGGGTGAGAGAAAGGTGGAGGATGGGATCGTGGAGCTCAGAACCCTCGTCGCCGTTCAAGAACTCGCATAAAGAGAGAAAGAGCGGAAGAACTGCAGATGAATCGCGAGAGAAGTTGGGGGGCCCCTCCCCTTTTATAGGAGGCGATAAAGGAAGGGGCACATTGTATCTAACTTTCTTTAATATCTATTTCGGCCGATATAACGGCCTGTATCAATACCGGCATTGTTTCAAATCTCAAACGTTATCCTTCTGGGTGAATATCACGATGATATCCTATGTTTCATTGATTAAACATCTCTAAATATCCGGATGTAATCTATTTAGTATTTTATAGAAATTCAAGACCATTAACTATATAATACTCAAACTATTTTTAATATATTCTATAACATATATTTATTAATCACATAAAATATACTATAATAAATTATTAATATAATTATTAATATATTATTTATTAGTTTATTATATAAAAATATATTTATTAATCCTATAAAAATATAATTATTATTATTAGAGAATTCATGTTTACATTTATAATAATATGTTATTGTTTTAATACTAATCTTTGTTTTGATTAGAAAAATAAGGTAAATAGAACTCATATATTAAATAATTTTATAATATAAATATAAAGTGCAATAATATATTTTTATTATAAATGAAAATTATAATCAAATAATAATATGACAATAATAACATATTATAAATATAATATATATAGCATCAAGATAAAATTATATATATATATATTCATATATTATATTAAGTTTATTGATATACTAATTTTTTTCTATTGGATTGGGGCATTTTTGTCTCCAATATTGGATACTTGACCTCAAAGATGAATTTTTCATCACTAAGTTGGTCAGTAATTTGAGAAGTGTAAATAATTAGGATCACCGCCATGGGCGCTTACTATGATAAAACCAAATAAGGTAATCTCATCATCTCTACTTTTATCATCTTTGATCTTGAGATGATCATCGCACACCAAACTTTTCTTTTTAAGGATAATGGCAGCTGTGCTAGTTTAAGTCAACTTGTTGTCACGGGCATTTGGTCCCCTGTAAAACGACCTTATCTTTTTCATGGCTTCCCATATCTTGCAAGGAGTCAACAAAGCGGTTGATTGCGTTCCTGGGAGAGCAGCGTCCACTCGACGAGGCTTCATCTAGCATTCTCCCCAAGGCTTCATCTAGCTGAATAATGGAACTATTTCTAGTTATTTCCATAATTTGTCCCTAGGTGATGCTTTTGGGTGTTATATTTTACGAGGGTCTTGACTCTCTTCCTTCATAGAAAAAGGGGAAAGTGAAAAAATAAATGAAATCAGATGGGTAGATGGAAGAGCAGTTTGAAAATAAGGTAACAGTTTGTATCTTTCTTTGATTTTAAATTTTGGAGATTCTCCCCTTCATATGTACCCCCAAAAGAAAAGTAAAATAAGGTAATATGGAGATAGATTAGCCGAGATCCTCTCACATGCTATAGACTTTGGTGTTTGATTTTAGTAATAAAGATATAACAATGAAAAAATTAACAACATTATAATGGACTATTAGTATTATAACAAACTATTATAGCATAGAAAAAGGCCATTATTTGACATTTATGCTATTTCCCTGACAGTATATATAATAAATTTTTTAAACTTTTTATGAAGAGCATGTAGCACCTTAAAACTTTTAAACAACGGTTCGGACAATGATATACCATACTAACATTTTTTCTGATAATTACTCCAGAACATGCAAGATGGTGGAAATAACATTTTTTTTTTTGGTAGAACTGGATTTATTAAACCATTCTAGAAGAAATACATCTATGTAAACGTGAAAATAAAGTATGCAAAAAATTTAAAGGAATATCCGATGCACCAGACCAGATAGTGGTTCTTGTATGATTAGCAACATATGTCGCCATCTAATCAGTTGCGCTAGTAATCACTTTATAAACGTGTGTCGCCTCATAATATGGGTCGCCTTTAAATGCATCACCGCAAACTTCAGACCTTTCCAAGCAACACGCAACTCAATCGCTAGAATTGTCATCTCAAAAAGTCAGAACTCCTCATGCAACTACTAGCACACCGCTCGTATTTCTCTTTTTTTTTTGTTAAGACTGGTGTTTCACACTATTCTAGCGTGAATACATCCAACAAAGTTAAAATGTAACAAGTCTCCAAAAGCCCTCGGAGCAAGCGACACGTCGGTCTAGAGCGCACCACTATTGTTCCAAAAACAAAACTAGCTCCACCAAAATCATCTTTACCTAGAATACTACCATCAAAGTTAATTTTGAGAACAAAAAGAGATGGTGGCTCTTAAGTAAAATAAATTATCTTAAAAAATGTACAATTTGTGAAAAAAAGATTAACATTTTTTTCTACTAGCCAAGAAACCGTTAAAGCAGCCGTATAGATGAATTCTAGCTAGAATAGATGCACGCATCAAAATCAACCCTGGACTCCAAAGAAACTTTAAAACACACGTTGACTTATGGCCAACTAAATCTAAAATACAATATAGGACATCAACACCGCCTGATATTTTTGGTTACCTTACACAAATTCCTCTTTAACTTTCTAAATAGAATCCTCAATGGATAGCAATGGGATACTATCTACATCAATAATAGGAGCTTTTCTCCATATCCAAGTTGCCAATTTACAATTCAAAATAATATGAGAGATCAATTATTCAAAGCTCGGACAACTATCACAATAAATCGGAATGTGTAGTCCACGTTGATGTGAAAAACCACGGCATGGGAGCCGGTTCCAAGCAATTTTCCATATAAATAAAGCAATTCTAGGATGAACACCAATTTTCTATATCCAACCAAAACTACAAAATGATTAGCTTCTAACACCATAAATTTATAAAAAATTGCAATTCTAACAAACAAACTTGAAGATGGACACATCCTAACCTATCAATATTGTACCACGCGAGATCGGTTAAGAAAAAATGGAAATAATGATCATAATAACAATTATAATTATCAGCGATGATACCAATACGTATAACTGATATCTCGGCCCACCAATACGTACAACTCCGGCTCCCTCCTAATCCTAACAAAAGTTTTCTAACCAGCCACTTTCCCTCGCCCTGTCCACTTTCCCTCACCGGCTCGTACACATGCTCCCAATTATGGCATCTAAGGTATGCACCAATGTACTTTAACATATTCACTAGTATAATATTAAAATATCATTTAATATTCATAATTAGTCTATTAGATATACAAACCGACGTTTTCGTTATAAAATATCCAAATCATTTTTTTGAATTAGTAATCAATCTAGAGTTGCCATAATAGCCAATATTTTATCTCACTCTAAAAAATCTGTTGAAATCTTAAAAATGTCAATATGGTCGGTTGATTTCTGAATTTTAAAAATCTTAGGGGCGGAACCACCAACTTGAGATATTTTCTTCTTCTTTTTTTAAGTTTAGAAAAGACCAATGCTCACCTATTGTTGTTGCTGAGAACCGGCCCGTCCTAGGAATTGTGATGAGAGGTACGACGATATTGGAGGGCTCAGCTATTGGTTGCTCCGGTCAGAATCAAAGAGGGTGTGCAGCATACGATCGCTACCGGGGTCCTTGTTGAGTGGCCACACTCCGACCTAAAACAACACAAATGAAGAAGTCCTCTGGCCAGAGCATTCTAGCGAGGAATCCTCTAACGCCTAAGTCAGGATGGTGCTCAGAGAATAGAAAAGGAGGTTCTCTCATAGTCTGTTGCGTCTTAAGCACTTATCTCCTTGGTTCTCCTCTTTTGTTGATTGTAAGGTTGGAGAAGCTTACCTACCACCGGAGAATTAGGACACATGAGCTGACTAGAAATAACTGGCCTGGGTGCGGCCTGGACATCAGGCGTGAATGTCTCGTATGCGAATGATGTCCTGCCTGTCACATCGGTAGAATTTCAGTGATTACTAGGGTCCCCGGCTAGGGATACAACAAACCGTGGAGAGCTCATGACATGCGAATTAGGCCGCGCAGTGTCGGGCTCACCGAGTGGCCACTCCTAATCAATCACATGCTGGCATCATAGTGAACTGTAATTGGTCGGTCCTTCTAGCGAGTTGTGGCCGACTTGGATGCGCATCATCTACCATTTTCGCACTCCACTTTCTCGAGAGTTGATACCAATCAGAATCGAAACCTACCCCAATACCTAGGTAGCATGCATGATGCCAGATAATCTATGCTATGAGTAGATTATACTTGACAAGCACAGTTTATGGTGTTCTATGTTTAAATAATTATAATAAGATTGATACCATAAGCAACGGACAAGAGTTAGCAAGCATAATCAAACATTGGCACCCTAGTAGAGAAACCAGATGTGGTGCTATTTATGGATTAGATCCAGCACTTTGTCAATCAGGAAATCTTCAGAGCACCGGGATTTAACAAGAGCAATTCGCAACCACCAACGATGTGTATGATGCATTATTTCATATAAAAAGCAAACAAGAGAAGAAATTTCTAGGACAAGTCATTTGCAGGAAATTTAATTTTATTTTCACCAACATTCACATATAGCACGATAGTCACCTCTGCTCTTCACAAAAGAGGCCCAATCACCATCCATCTTATTGTGCCCGCTACCAATGTGCTGCAACTGCGTGCTAAGCTAAAGCAGCCGGTTTGGGGAAAGGATTAGGTTGTGGGATGTGACATGACATGCTACTTTTTGAAAGAGGATCTTCTATGGTGTGATTTTTGAGTTGGATGGTTGCCACATCAACATCTCCATAATGCGCTATATATCATGCAAAAAGTATTCGAATATGTTCTCGGGATAAATAATGAGAGATGCCTACTTCAAGATAGATAATGTATGGTATAAAATTTTATGGTACAAAAGTTGTAACATGGAGGATCCAAACTCCTGGCGAAAAGCTAAGGGCAAGTATGTGGGCTGCCTCAAATTTCTACTTACTGCTTTTACGTTATACGTTGGAAGTGAAGATTGATCAGGTTGTAGAGGTCCCTTCCATCCTCGCCGATGGAGTATCTTGGCTTAACCTTGTATGACAAGCAACTTCAAAGTATATTTGAGCGGATGGAAAAAAAAGGCCCCTTGTCACATTGTACGTATATAAAGGATAAGTATTTAAAAAGGACACATCTTGTGCATATGTATTCAAGTGATTATTCAATAAAGTGGATGATGGCTGTTGAATGACCTTAGTCCTCTCATCTAGTTAGAACAATATTTTTCAAAGTTCCAATTGTTGTGTCGATTCAAGATGTTTTATTTTGTTCAAAGTGACATAATCAATTAAAGTCATTATTTTACCATCATTTTCCCTTCTTCTTTTTCTTTTGCGATGATTGTTATGGTCATATTTCCAATGTTTAGGTCCTACATGTGTTATTACAGCGCTTCCTTTCCCACGTTAGGACAAAGGCGCTGTTGAGCCGATGACAAAAAGGCCAGGACCTTGAAGCGGCGGCCGCCAAGTCCATGGTATTTGCGTTTCCTACGCTTTTCTCTTCCCGCCCCCCGGTTCCGCCGGCCAAGAAACTACAAATGCTCTCACCTGGTGGGATTAACTATAAAGCACGCTCCTTTAGCTTGTTATTTTACAATAACGAAACTTATACATTAACACCAATATTTGCTGTAATGTCTCCTCTCTCTTATGATATTTAATTAAAAGGTCAGTTTGCTGCTTACTCCTCCAACCACCCTCAAAAAAAAAAGTTTCGCTTGTTCTAGACTCCAATATGGTACAATTAAACATCATTTGATCCATTCCAATGTATACAAGCAAAGAACTACAAGATTAGAGCTGTCTTATTTCTATTGTTTATCTTTTCTACTACCAAACAAACACAAAACCATCAAAGTACTCTGCTTTCTATTAGTTCTGTCCGCAGGCAATACTTGTTCCCCCCATTCCTAATATGTACAAGGCCTGCACCATCAAACTGACATGCCAACATCATCCCATACTTGTTTCTACTACCAGTTTTTTGTTCCATTTTCTTCCCATAATCTTATGTCTTCGAATTTTAGGATACTTAAAACTTTTTTTAGGTAGCTTGATTACCTGATAACAGCGTATAACCAGAAGCAAAGGAACGAAAAAGCCTGTCGAACAACGATTGGTCTATTCTACTGGACGAGTGGCATGCCATCCTTGAGATTTACCATGCATGAGCTCGAACCTGGGAGGAACTTCGGACGTAACATGATCGAACTAATTACAAGAACAAAGAGGATCCACTGTTCAATCACAACTGAGAGATGATTAATTCCCATGTGCAGCAGAGCTAACTGGAAGCTGCCAAGTTCCGGCTCATCCTTTTCTACAGTGTCAGATTTCTTCTGAGATTTTGTGTTGCTTAAATGACAGTACTTCAGACCTTATAGCAGACATGGTTAGTTATGATAACCACATCAGCAGAAATATAAAATCGTTAACTAGCTAACCGTTACATCAGTAATCCATTTATAATTCAAGACATAATTTTTACCTGGTCATAAGAGAAGTTTTATATGATTTTAGTAGCTATAGGCTGTAGTCATATCTTTTGACCACCAGTGCACCTTCAATTACAATAACCAATTGAATCAGAGGCTTAAAACCTTAAGGCCATATTTTTGACAGTGAACATCATGATTCATATGTTATCATACTCCTGCATCATATACTATATTTTTGAGCATATAGTATTAGGTTGTACTCTGTTTCAAAAATCTATTCAATTATTAAAAGTAAACTCCTGATCCGTGCATGAAGCTCCTCTCCAGAGATCGCATTTCTTCGAGGCATGCAGCATGCTCTGGAAATATAGAATTCCTAGATTGTTAAGTTTCGTATTTCAAGTTGATGATCTTCTTTAGGGAAGTTTTGATGATATTATGGCATACATTTTGTTAATGTTCCTGTTGTTTGTTCCCCAAAATATCCTGCTTTTCTTTGAAAAAAGTTATTCTGACAACTTACTTTTTTCCTGGCCAACAGATGCGGGATTCAGTTTTCTCCACGATTGAATTCAACCCATCAACGTAGAAAAGAGCATTTCACCAAATTATGGAACAGATACAATTAGATAGTATTCTATCGATGGGAGTTAGTGTGAGTGGTGACGAGGGAGTGCGTTGAAACTGGATAAGAGCCCCAACCAACTATGCCACTACAAAGATAAAAAGTTCACCAAACCAGCGAATCCAATATCCTCGATCACACATAGTGCGAATTACACCGTAGAGTGTTGTCCAATAGTCGATGACGGCTGTAGATATGGATGGCTATCAAATAAAATAGTTTTATGTGTCATACATGGTGCATCGTTGTTGATAGAGTGCTCCACATTATTTTGCAATAAGGTCACATTATTTTGGTAAATTGTTGATAGCTAGAAAGCTACTGCCCATTAGATATAACTAGCTAGAAAGCTACTCCACATTGGATGTGGCCATTTCCAGTTCATTCTTCCACAAGACTTGGTTAGTCTGGCGTCGCCCTTCCTGACCAAGTTTACCTGGCTTCCTCGAAAAACAACTGGATTCCACCCCATCACTCCACGTCATCCGACATCGACCCTCCTCTTTTTAAACAAATCCCTCTACTCTTTCCCCTCTAAGCAAGCACAAGCCTCTCTCATCCCCTAGTTCTTTCAGCCAACCACTCCCTCTTGTCAAGCAGGACAAGGAACAAGAGGTTCCTTCGTTTCTAAAGAAGCTCATCTTCAGGCTCTCGTAATGGAAGGTCTCATTCCATTTGTCTATAGGGCCCTAATCCAATACAGAAATGGTGGGCAGAGTCCTCCAGGGAGTTCACGGTTCGGCGACTCACCTTCCGCTTCCTACATGAGGTTGCCTGGTGACTCTGGTAGGTTCCGGTCGTCGGAGATACAGTTCTTCTCTTCGCCCGCCCCCTCGGCACCTGCTTCCAACGGAATACAGTCGCCTCTCCGGCGGTCCACTTCACGCCGGCTTGCCTGAAGATCACAAAGGTGATCAAGGCCCATGCCCTGTCTTTCTTTACGTAAGTGAGAGGTCGGGGGTATTGTCTGCGTCCGTGTTCTCCTGCAAAAGGTGGTAAAGGTGATGTCGTCGTCTTAAACAACTAGCGAATCATTACGAGTATTGGCTTCTTCTTTTCTCATTTTGTTCTAGTAAGGGTATGGGTCTGCCAAAGTAGCTCTGCCCCTTGCGCTGGTGTAAGAGGAAGTGTGAATTTGTGTAATTGTGTGATGTACTAGGATTTTAATCTTTCTCATCCCTTAATGGGGGTCTATAATTGTATATTTCACAGAGAGTACTTCTATTTATCTGGTGCTTATTAATTCTTCTCTTTTTTCCCCTCTCCTCGTGTTACTGAAACCTTATCAGAAGAATTTTGATGGAGATTGCTCCTCCTAATAGCCACTCTAGCCTATGCACGCCTAACTGCAGGATTTTAATGGGATACGGTGTTCTTACACTAGCATGATCACATCACTAACAGAGTTAGTCATAAAATATTGTAAAGATCATGAAATAGTTTGGGCTTCGACGGCCACTAGGTTTCTGCCATCATTACTTGCTTGGAGTTGCTGAGAACCCCAAGTCAAAAGCATCAGGTTTCGAACGGGTCATGTTTAAATTGTCTTGATTCTATGTAGGAAACACCATCCAAAATATGAAGATCCCTCCCAGAAATTTCAGAACTTACCACCTCTACCTTGAACAGGATCAAAGAGCCAAGTTGCTAGACGGTCATATTAATAAGAAATGGCTTGCACCAGTCTTCTTCAATCTGGATTAAGTTTGCCTTATCTATCAACGTTTGTTTTTGCATGGTAAGCATATAATTCCAGTTTATCTTGCACAAGGTCTTTGGGAAAGTGCAGGTTTTGCTTGTTGACGTACAGAGAACATGCATATACTCTGTAATATGATTTAATACCAACAAAAAAAGACATCGATGGCACTGTATCAATAAACGTACTGCAAACTTATTCACTCCATGCACTGCTGTTACATATTCTCTACCAAACCAACATCGATCAATACATTCATTTGAAGCCTATAAACTATTGCCACGAAAAATATTTGCTCTCTTTGCATGTGAAATGGTGATGCTAGAATTTAAAGGCCTGAAATACTCATGGGACATCCAAAGTAGAGGGGAAAACCATGGCATCTTTTATTTCTCCATCATCACACGTTTTTTGCAGCAAAAAAAAGCATGATTGCATTGTTCATGTAGTACTTAATCAAAATCTAATTGCAGCAACTCAAAACAGAGTAGTCCACCCAACAGAACGTCAAACATATGGCACATCTTAAGGAGAACAGGGCAAAAAAGTGAGAAACACGGATTTCAGCATGTGATTATCCGTCTATGAACTTTTTTCTATGTGACCATGTGGGTATTAACCATGAACAAGAAGCAAATAACCATGCCTAACAAACTACAACAGTCAACAGTCAAAATGATCCTCTGGACTTCAAATAGCAGCAGGACTATCCAATCAGAACTTCGATTCAAGTTCTTGAAGCATATACAGCCTCTTAAAGATTCTGAAGTTTTTGAAGCAAAATTTAAAAAGAAAAAGAAAAAAGGAAAACAAACAGAGCAAAAGAGCTTCCATCTGGAATCCAAGTGACTCCAATTATCCTGTAGAGAGCTCAACTTTGAACAGCCCTTGGAGTTGCCCACTCATCAACTCACAGGATAGGTTGTCGCAGCCATATTCCCTGAGCTTGTTGATAACGCTCTCAGCATAATTTCCTGCTGAAAAAGCTGAACCAATTCAACTCCATCCAGTCTTCTGGTCAACAGCAACACAAAAAATTTAGTCAAGAACAGAAATATGGAAGGGCACCAAAAGATCAGGCTTGTCTTAGTATTCTCAGAAAGGTTAATTGATTCCGACACCTCATCCCAGTTCAATTCCTCTCTGATCTGGCTCTCATGCATTTGACGGCATGCATTCCTTTGCTAGCGCCAGAGGAGGGTACTGCAGTTCAGGCAGCTTAAAGGCAGTCGATAAAATCACACAACCATCTGCTCAAGTTGCTCATATGGCAAGATCCCTGTAAGGGTGTCCTGACATTCAGTGATTGCCTTTCTTACCACAAGGCCCGCATCATTCATACCATGAAAGTGGCTCCTGCTTTTCCCATAGCAGCCAATGGATCTTTTGTGGCTTAAATCTTTGGCTCTGCTACCTGCCATCAGTTAAATCAGACAATGAATTCTTGAATGAAAATTTTGATGATAAAGCAGAAAAAGAAATGAACGAGAGCAAATGACCACTGTGTGTGAGAGAGAATTGCATGAATATTAACTCAATGGGTGAACTGTTTCACTAGTCTGATGCTATCCTGCATAAAAATACTTTTCAACGCAGAAACTTACATGCTACACAAGTATATGGTGACCTAGGATACAAACATAGAAGAACCGCAAAGCATATAAAAAACAACAAATCAAAAGTATCAGTTTGTCCACTTTCATAGGCAAATGGTTCTTCCTTGATTTCAGGATGATGCATCCTCAGTGACATTAGAATGCTGTGAGCTATGATGATACTGATAAATTCTTACACAAACAAATGCAATATTGACACTTCACCTTACTAACATGTAGGCCCTACTGCCTCAGCCAATTTTCGGCGGATAGCAGCACTTCCAGTATCAAAGGTGCACGATATTTGTGGCAAAGAGATGTGGTAGCTGACTGGTAAAACGGTAATGTATTCTTTCTAAACGAAATACCAATTATTCCATGGGAAAGCTCATGTCACCCAAAAACTGAAAAACAAATTGGTATACTCTTTTTTTTTGCATGATATTTGTGGCAAAGAGATGTGTTAGCTGACTGGTAAGGATGTGCTGAAATGGTAATATATTCTTTCCCAATGAAATATGACTTACTCCACGAAAAATCATATGTCACCCAAAAACTGAAAAACAAATCAGCATACCTTTTTTTTTGGGTCTTGATTTGCAATTTATCAGACATTATATGGTACAATTTGTACGCTCCCAGTGGAAGGTTAACCAGAAATTAAACCTGGAAGCAACCCACCCACCCCAAACAACAAGAGGTTACCACCTTAAGAAACCTGATGAATTACAACCTTGAAAAACAGCTTCTTAAAGGCTGAAATATCAACAATATGTGAGTTCTCCCACTTTTAACTTTTTCTTAGAAAGAGAAAGAAGAAAGAATGGCCCCAAAATGACACCTACTACTCAAACATACTCAAAAAAATAAGAGATGACCCAAAACATACTCACACGTATATTACCATTTATTTTTGGTTTCAGTACATTCCAGACATGACTGACTGAAACTGCTGTCTTGGCAAAATTGCACTGAAATCAATCAATTTCAACTTTAAGTGGTTAAAGCTGCTGATAGAGGCAGTTATAGATCAGTTTCAGCCTAAGTTAAATGTTGAGTGCCCCAGAATGAATTAGAGGTAATGAAATTGGGCTTTGTAGTGATATGCTGGTGTGAAAATTATTTTTTGTAGACTTATCTACCTTTCTCAAAGATACTCATTTCAGGGAGCCAAGGTGATGAATCAGTATTGTGATGGAAGAGTGAAGATTTTGGTATCCTGTTTTCAGAAAAAAAAAAAAAAAAAAAGCTTCTACAAAGAGATGTTTAAGAAGTGAGAGATCTCCCTGCATTACATGCTCCTCAATTTTGTATACCAGAAATCTGTGAAGTTTACTCTATAGAGCTCCTGGACAATACCCCTGCCTAGTCCCATTCTAGAGGGTGGCAATTGCAAAGTTTGTTTGAGGCCCTGTAGAAGCATTTTGCAAGAGAACCATTGTTTGGTGTCTAGGAGGTTGTTCAAGAAAAAATCCATGAGACGGGAAAATCTTGTTAAGAAAGGGATTGATGTGGAATAAAAGGGCTCAGTATTCTGTGGATGATGAGTCAATCAACTATTACTTTATTAAAAAATTCTTCCTGTGGGTAAATATTATTTCCTCATATTATACAATACGTTAGTCACTGCAAGATTGCCTGCCATGGATGTTAAATCGGTCTTCATTATCTTTTAATGGAGCTCATAGAAGAGACTAGATGATCATGTAGCAGTATGATATAAGGAAAAGATGAAATAGAATGTACTCCAAAACATTGAGAGTTCAGAGTCACACGTCAGATGATTTCATGATTAACTGCAATTATAGAATATTTCAGAATGGGGAAACTTGGCAACAAGATACGTAGTTTCAAGGTAGAACCGCAGCTATGAAGTATGAACTAACTGTTAGTGAGGGGTAAAATCAATGGCTTGCTATTAGTAGATCAATACAACAGTAAAACAAAAGGAATTGTCTCCGTGAGGGGAAAACTGGAAAGTCAATTTGTTAGCATTTGTTCTATGGACAAAGTAGTCACATCTATCGATTTGAAAGCGTAGAAGATCTGCCGAGGAAGAAACCTCGTTCCTTCTTTATCTGTTCCCATTAACTAAATCCATAAACTCTGGAGCATTAAGTCTCTCTGTTCTTTAACAATCAAAGAAACAAAACAAGAAAAGCTAAATCATATTAAACAATACAGATAATCTTGATGGACAAGGCATCAAAGTATTTCCCTCGAAGGTCAAACGCATTAAGCATCATGATTCCCGGGAAAACCCTAAAAAGATCTGATTTTTATGCCAAATCCCTAAACAAGCAACGGATGGCATATATATAAATGACAACGAACTCCAAATTGAGCCGATCAAAATCTTCACCAAGACCCACCAACACGTTGGATTCCAAGGTTCTTCTTAGGGTTTCACCGCCCCATACATTAGAGAGCAAAGATGGATCAAATATACGAATCTTGAGAGGGTAAAGGAGAAGGAGAAGGGTCGAACCTGGGGCCCGGCACCGAGCACGGAGAGAACTCGAGGTCACCGCCATCGGAGAACCTCTCGCTGCGCTCTTGGCTATACGGTCTTCCGTGCCCTGTCTACAGGACTCCGTACCAGTTCGAGGCCTTGCAGCTAAAAGTTGCGAAAACATACACTAAAACCCATGTACATCAATAATATTATACTGATGTCCTCCTCTACTTAATGGCACCCATTTCTTCGTTTTTGAACCAATCTCGTCGTGCTGCTTGCCGGGACTAATTGTACACCGGGAGGACTAGTTTAAAGTTGTGGACCTGGGTTACGGAAAAATTGCGTTTAACACCCTGCCAGTTAGAACTTGCACTTTAGAAAAATTTACATGTAAATCCTTATATATTTGAAGTATCGCGTTTTGGATTTTTCTATGGTGTATTTTTGTTTACAAGTACGTAATCCTAGCCGTCCATTTAAAATTGAATAGCTTTAGATGAATGACCGGATGACTAGTAGTACAGGTTACCATATTTGGTTCTTATTATAATTAAATGTAGAGTCTTATCCTTTTTATATTCATCTATCCGACCCTTTACCTTCTTCTACCCCCCTTGTTAGAAACTCCACCATTTCTTTAAAAATAAACCATTTCTTTGCAACTAGATATAACTTTAGCCCAAGTGCCCAACCATTAAAAAATATGTATGATTAAACTGATGCCAAGAACGTACTTGAATCATTTTAGTTGTCGATAGAAGTCTCTAATGCTCTATTTTAGTTCCCCTAATCTCTTTTTGGCCTAGCAAAGTATTGTATTTTCTAAAATAAATCATTTTGCAACTAGATATACCTTTAGCCCAACCTTTAAAAGATATGTATGATTAAACTGATGCCAAGAACATACTTGAATCATTTTAGTTGTCGATAGAAGTCTCTAATGCCCTCCTTTAGTTCCCCTAATCTCTTTTTGGTCTAGCAAAGTATTGTATTTGCTAAAATAAACCATTTCTTTGCAACTAGATATACCTTTAGCCCAACCATTAAAAGATATGTATGATTAAACTGATGCGAAGAACATACTTGAATCATTTTAGTTGTTGATAGAAGTCTCTAATGCCCTACTTTAGTTCTCCTAAACTCTTCTTGGTCTAGCAAAGTGTTGTATTTGCTAAAGTAAACCATTTTGAGATGGTAATCGGGCTTTGATAGTGGCTCACAATCATTTTTTGCTACCCTGTCTTGTAAACTTATTTGAAAATAAATCGTTCTCCTAAAAATAATATTTTCTTGGAAGGTATATATAACTTAAAAACTCCATTCTGACTAAAAAAAAGAAAAAAAAACTAAAACCTCTGATATTTTGGAATCTTTGTTTTGTGTGAGAACATATTTGTAATATTCTCATGACAAAGTTTTAGAAGGTGCTGCCTCGGCGTTTGCATGATTTGCAGCATGTGATATCATTGGTTGCTTTTAACATGATAATAAAGACAACAATGATTTATAAACATCCAATAATAAAATTGTCTCATTCTTCTAGTTTCTTATCGTTATCAATGATATAATTATTATTAAACATAATTATTAAAATTGCATGATTTAAGTTGAATGGAAGGATCCCATCTTTCCTCTCTGAAAAAAAAAGGTTGAATGAAAGGAATTACACAGGGACTCATTTAATGAGATTGCCACCGTTGCGGGTTTTCCCAAACATAATTAAGTTTATTGATCCTTTCATCATGTTTGTTTTGTTTGACTGAAATAAATACGTGGTGACATTGCCTCGTACTGAAATTGTTCTCCACCAACCCTTCTATTCTGAAACAAATTCCTAGCTTGAACGAGGAAATGTGACCTGTCTCTAAGATTTTGTCTCTAAGATTTCGGTGCTCATGAGACTTGAGTATCTTGTACCATAATAACGGAGAATTAGACCTTAATTGACAGATTAATTTGGCATCAGTCCATGCCAACTTCGATCTATTTAACCCCCCAGTATTTTCAAATGGGCGTTTGCATTTGGCAGATCACGTTCATGGAGGATAGTGTGGTTGAGGGAAGAATAATTGATTAACTTTTAGTAGTCGTCTTTAAAGGCAAATCGCATGCATCATTTATTTTTTGAGCTTAATTTTTAAATATTTTATTTTTTAATTTCTACAGATGTATTGGTATTAGTTTGATTTAATTCAACTTATTTTAACTTAATAAACTTACGGAAACACCCTTCCAAGTTTGGATCATTTACGCATAGATTCTGAAACTTTAAAAAATACCAATTAGCCATCAAAACTTTAAATTTGTTGCAACGTGGCCCAGCCATCTATCTCTGTTCCAAAATATTATCATGAGAAAATTATATATAATAATTTTTATATAAAATATTGGAGTTGCCCTTTCTACTAACTTAGCAAAAGGCTCTTATTTTGGCAGAAATTGAAAGAAAGGGCTTTGAGATCTGTGTTGGCAGATGAATGTAAAGGATGGGGTGCTTTCAGAGCTGTGCAGATAGATGGATGACAAAGGACCGAGCGCTTCAAGATCCATACAAACGGATGAATGATAGAGGATAGAGTAATTTGAGATCTGTGTAGGAAGATGAATGCTAAATAATGAAGTGCTTTGAGATCTATGCAAACAGATAGATAATTAAGGATGGAGCGCTTTGAGATTTATGCAAGTAGATAGACAATAGAGAATAAAATACTTTAAGAGTTGTGTAAACAGATGAATGATAGAGGATATAGTATTTTAAGACGTGCAACAATGCAAGCGAATAGATGATACATGATGAAGTGCTTTGAGATTTGTGTGGGGCGAATGGATAATAGAGGACAGGTGCTTTGAGATCTATGCAGGTGAATGGATCATGGAGGAAGTGTCTCGAAATTTATGCAGATTGTTGGATGACAAAAAAGAGGCCTTTTGAGATATGTGCATGTGGATGGATAATCGACGATGAAGCACACTGAGATCTGTGCAGGCAGATGGATGGCAAATGATGGAGCGTTTTGAGATTTATGCAGGTGGATAAATGACAGAAAATAGAATGATTGAGATATATGTAGATGGATGGATGATATCATGATAGAGAATGAAGTGGTTTAAAATCCATGTAGATGGATGGATAATAGAGGATGGAGTACTTTGAGATATGTGCAAATAGATAATGACAGAGGACAACCTCTTAGAAGAAAGGATTTTTTTTTTTTTTCTGATTCCATTAGCGGTGTTAGATTCCATATAGACGGTTAAGCTATATTACAATAAATTTGAAGTTTTGGTGGCTAATTGATACTCTTAAAACTTTTGGAGCTAACTGTAAATGGCCCAAACTTGATCGGGCATTTTTATAATTTCTCTAAGAAAAGAAAAAAAAAGAAATCAAATGTATGAAGCCTTGCGTTAAATGTGATTAACCTAACCCCGCTCAAGGTTTATTAGTCCACGCGTTTCCAAATGCCAAAATCTCATGCCATTGGCAAACAGATCGCCACGATCACCTAAATGCATTTCAAGAACATAAATGGAAAGGCATTTCACCTTGCACGTGTTGACTTGAACCGGGTACTGGAGCCAGTGTAATTTGGGGGGACAAGATGCATAGGATTCATTAATGATTGAACAAAAAGGACCATAGAAAAATATTTCAAGGAAGCTTCCGATGCAAAAGGTTGCGACAGGGTCAATACCGCCACAATCCGTGCAAAACTACTTACGTTTCTTCTTCAAACCATGAGCCAAAAAATGCCTTGCCGTGTACAATGCCTCTGTTTGGTATGTATTTAAAGGATATATATATATATATATATATATCCTGCTAAAATGAGCAATTCATACTATTTTAGCATGAATATATCAAAAAATAAAATATTCCGCAGTGCTTGGATGCTGAGTCGGTCTATAATACATCATCAGAGTGTTTAGCTACATGAGAGACCATCCAATCTTTATTTATTTATTTATTTATTTAATATATACATGCTTCTTATAGGGAAAAAACTACGTTGGAAAGAAACAGTTCAAGGAGTTTGCCCATCAAAGAAAAACCAAAAGGAAACTTGAGAGAGAAACTCTGGGGAAATAACGGCTAGTTACGCCGTACCTCAGAGGTGTTTAACGGCTACTTACGCCGGCGTCTTCCCTCCGGCGATCGTCACCGATCCAGCCTGACAACCCCGGAGGGGGGGGGGGGGGAGGCCATTGCCCTCATTCATCCTTGCAGTCGGGTTCACCTTAGAGTAACCCCGCCGTCCAAACCGTTAGCTCAGTCTCCCCGTTCAGCGGGCCTTCATCCTCGGCCTCCTCGCAGGCGGTTCCCGGCACTCGGCTCTGTGCTTATTTTCCAGTTAACTTCCTTCCCTTCTTGCAGGTGGACTTCGTAGGGCGCCGTCATGGATCGGAAGGGGAAGGGGAAGGCGCCGGCGGGGACGGAAGCGGGAGGTACGGCGAGAGGCTCAGGTAAGCCCAAAATACCCGGTGGAGCATTCGACGGCGGTCGTGGGGAGCACTCCGGTGCCTGGTCGAGGCCGGGGCCGTGGGTGACTCAGTGGCCCACGGCCGCGGAGATTGAGCGGCTGAGCCGCCGCTTCCCGGAGATCGTGACGCTCCGGGAGGAACCTATCGCGGTGGCTCGCGTGGAGTGGGACGGGCGGGCTGTTGTGGTGCGCAGCCTGGGTCGTCGAGTCCCGGCCGAGTGGGTAGCCAAGGATGTGACTACCCGGGCCAAGCTCCAGGATGTGGTGGCCGTCCCTCTTGCGGACGGCTACCTAGCTCTCCGTTTCCGATCATCGGCGGACCGTGAGCGCGCCCTCAATCTGGGACCTTGGGTAGTGGGGGGGCAACTCCTTGCTATGACCCCCTGGGTCCCCGATTTTGAGCCAGGGGAGGAGACGGCGGCGCCGGTGGAGGTGTGGCTTCGCCTTCCACGCTTGCCGCCGGAGTATTGGACACCGGCGACCATCCTGGATATTGCAAGTAGGGCCGGCCGACCAATCGCCGTGGACGCTGTCACCGAGCAGCGACGGGCGATGGCGTTCGCCCGGGTGAAGGTTGCAGTCGATGCATCCGAACCCCTCAAACCTGGAATCCGGATCCAGGGGAAGACGAAGGTGCGGTGGCAGCCCTTCGTCTTCGAAAATTTACCTCTCCTCTGCTCCCGGTGCGGGCGAATGGGCCACATGGAGGCGGCCTGCCGGTTCCCGATGGCCTCTGGGGTGGAGGTTCCGCCACCTGTGGCGGTGGACCCTGGTGGCGGGTCGGCTTCGGCGCCCCCTGGTGTAGGGGAGGAGAACCCAGGGCTGGTATTTGGTCCCTGGATGGTGGCGACGCGGCGGAGGCCTCCGCCGCGGGAGTCCCGACCACCACGGCCGAAGGAGGCTCCACCAGTGCCTGAATCGGGGCCGTCCCGACCGCCTTCTCCGGTAGCTAGACCGGAGATGCCCGCGTCTGACCCGAGGCCTGGGTCGCCTGCCGCTCGACCGCCATCGCCAGCTGCCCTACCGGTGTCCCCTGTGGACACCGAAGGCTGGCAAAAGCCGACGAAAGTCGCCAGGCGACGATCGCCGGCGGGTGGGGGCGAGGGCTCGCACCGAGAGCTCTCGATCCCGCTCTGGGTCGACTCGGTCGATGACCTCGACGAGGTCGACCGAGCGGCGGACTCGGCCCTGGTCGTCTCTGGGCCCAGCGAGCCGAGTCGGGGCTGCGCCAAGCGGGCCAGGGCCCCGGTGGGCCCTAGTTCGCCAAGGGGCCCAGGCAAGCAGGCCCAGTCGATTAGGCTGGGCCGCCGGGCCCGGGCCTTCAGAGCCCGACGCGGGGCCCACGGCGTGTCCCGCGCCGATGGCGCGCCCCGCGCCGATGGCGCGCCTGCCCGCGCCGATGGCGCGTCTGCCCGCGCCGAAGGCGCGCCCCGCGCCGATGGCGCGCACCGCGCCGTTGGCGAGTCGCGCGCGGGTAGTAGGCCGCGTCCGCGGGCTTCGCGACGGACCGGGGCTGTGCGGGCCCAGCTGGGTGCACGGGGTGCGATGGGTCACTCCCATCTGGCGCGGGCTCTCCGTGGGCTACGCGGGTTGGGTCGATCTGGGCCGCGGCCTTTGCTGCAGGGACGGGGCCCGCTAGCTCTATTAGGGGGGATCCTAGTGGATCTTCAGCGGGGGGCCTACAAGCCCAGTCAGCTGAGTGCTTGGGGATTGGGGCTGCGCAGGACTTTCAGGATGTGCAGGCCCAGGATGATCCGGCTTGGGATCTCGTGGAGCCAACTGGCCCTTTCCAGTATAGGTCTCCAGGTCGAGGACCTGTCCCAGTGCAGGGGACCCACCTGCTTGTTGGTCAGACCCCTCCTGGGCGGGACCCTTGGGATTCTTTTGTGGGTTCTGGGAGAGGGCCCGATGGTGTCTACCGTTTTGG
Organism: Phoenix dactylifera; assembly: GCF_051530095.1. NCBI lineage: Eukaryota > Viridiplantae > Streptophyta > Magnoliopsida > Arecales > Arecaceae > Phoenix > Phoenix dactylifera. Next base: position 32,594,168 of record NC_143197.1, read on the forward strand.
TACTCCGACCCAAGCTTTGGGTGAGCAGCACTTGGCTAGCCCAGGGGTGCCACTGGAGGCAGGTTCGGTAGAGCCCCTGACGCTTCGTGATGAGGCAACAGGGGTGCCGCTCGGAGAGGCGCCACATGAGGGTCTCCCGGAGGCAGATGCCAGTGGTGACTGCTCCACGGGATTAGCTACGGCAGAGGGGGACCACCCAGCTGTCGTGCGACTCATCAGGGCGGCAGTCATGTGCGAGGTATCTGATGAGGTCGAGCAGCTGGGGGATGTAGGCCGCCAGCCTGAGCTAGCTCCCGAGGCCCAGGGGGAGGAGGTACCTGAGGCCGACCGAGCAGTTGTTGATCCATGAGGATTCTAGCCTGGAATTGTAGGAGGGCGGCCAAGCCGGCCTTCATGTCCTCCTTTAAACGGCTAGTGCAGTTCCACTGTCCTGAGATTTGTTTTCTTTGCGAGACACGTTTGTCGGGTGATGGGCTCGGTCGACTGAGGCGACGCCTGGGGAGGGACTGGGAGACCTATGCAGTCGAGTCCCAGGGGCTGTCTGGTGGCCTTTTGATCCTGTGGAGGCGGGGGGTGGCGAAGATTGATGCCTTCCACAACTGCTCTCAACAGGTAGTGATGGTTGTTTCGGAACCTGAGGCGGACCCCTGGGTGCTGTGCGGTGTGTATGCGAGCACGGACTACAGGGTCAGGAGACCCCTTTGGCATGAGATTACCAGCTTGCTTGCCCAGGGTATCCCAACGGTGGCAGTTGGTGATTTTAATTGTATCCAAAGTGCGGATGAAAAGAGGGGAGGTGCGCCTTTCACTGATAGGATTGATAGGAGGGAGTTTCGCGACTTTGTGCAGCTAAATGGCTTGGTGGACTTAGGCTTCTCGGGGCCACGGTTCACCTGGTGCAATAATCAGCCTGGCGGTGCTAGGGTGTGGGAGCGGCTAGATAGGGCCTTTGCTTCCCCAGACTGGATCCTTCGCTTCCCTACCTGCCGAGTTAGCCACTTACCCCGGATTGCATCGGACCATTGCCCCTTGTTGATCTCGACCTCGTCGGTATCGGGTCACCATAGTCCTTTTCGTTTTGAGAAGATTTGGCTGTCGTACCCCCAGTCCTGGGACATTGTTCGAGAGGCGTGGCGTGTTCCGGTGCGGGGGGACGCGATGCGGCGAGTCTCACGCAAACTCGAGTTGACCAAACGGCGGCTCCGCCGTTGGAATCGCGAGGTAGTGGGTGATATTTTTCGGAGATTGGAGGGGGTGGAGGAGGAGATTACGACACTACAGGAGAGAGAAGACCTACGGGGTGCACTCCCGGAGGATGACATGTCTCATCTTTGGGGGCTTCTTGCGACGCACCACTCACTGCTACGACAGCATGAGATTTTCTGGCGACAGAAATCTCGGGTCCAATGGGTTAACGAGGGTGATCGCAACACTAGGTTTTTTCATCGGACGACGGTTATTCGGCGTCAGCGGAGTATGATCCACTCACTGCGTGATGGGTCTGGCCGCCGAGTGGAGGGTGAGCCTGCCGTTGGACAGGTTCTACTCGACTTTTTCCGCGCCAGATGGACTGAGGATGAAGGCCCTGGTGCTGATGACCACCTTCCGCGGGCTGATGTAGGTATTACTGATGATGAGAATATGACCCTGGTTCGGCCGGTGTCGGCGGAGGAGGTGCAGGAGGCAGTCTGGGCGCTAGCAGCGGACAAAGCTCCAGGACCAGATGGGTTCCCCCCTATTTTCTTCCGCAGATATTGGGGTATCATTCGGGAAGCTGTGATCGAGGCTGTCCAGTGTTTCTTCACCCAGGCAGCCATGCCTGAGGATTGGAAGGCCACTTTCATTACGCTCATCCCGAAACGCCAAGAGGCAGTGGAGCCGGGTCACTTTAGACCCATCAGTCTATGCACAACCTTGTACAAGGTTGTGGCGAGAATCATGGTGGGCAGGATGAAGCCCCTACTGCCAAGCATTATCAGCCAAGAGCAGGGGGCTTTCATTGCGGGAAGGAACATTTCCCACAATGTCATGCTGGCTCAGGAGATGATGTGGGATCTCCAGCGGGCATCGAAGCGGGGCAGTTTGATGGCTGTCAAGCTGGATATGGAGAGGGCTTATGACAGGATCAGATGGAGTTTTCTCCGGAGGGTACTGGAGGCTTATGGCTTCCACAGGCGATGGATTGGATGGATCCTAGGGTGTGTCCAGGGGCCTAAGTTCTCTATTTTAGTCAACGGCACACCTTCGGTATTTTTTGAGTCCACCATGGGGCTGCGACAGGGATGTCCCTTATCCCCTTATTTATTTATCATTTGCTCTGATATATTGTCCCGTGCCCTCCAGAGGGCGTGTGCAAGCCGGGAGCTGGAGTCCTATGTTCCAACACCGGGGGCGGGACCTGTCTCTCACCTACTTTTTGCTGACGATTGTCTTCTTTTGTCCAGAGCGCGGGTTTCGGAGGCACGTGTACTTCGCAGAGTGTTGGCAGCTTACTGTGCGGCATCCGGACAGAGAATCAACTTCACGAAGTCGGCTATCCAGTTCAGCCCCAGCACAGAGAGCAGAGTCCGACAGGAGATCAGGAGTATCTTGCAGATGCCCGAGCAGGAGGGGACTCTGGTTTACCTGGGAGTTCCCATCACGGGCCGGAGGCTACGAGTGGCGGAGTGCTCGGGGTTGGTGCAGCGGGTCGAGAGCAGGCTGGAGGGATGGAGGGCATCTTCACTATCCATGATGGGGAGGCTGACCCTTGTCAGATCGGTGCTTGGGTCCATGCCGGTATATCTCATGGCCAACACTGTGGTCCCTAAGACGACTCTGTTGAAGATTGAACGTCTTCTCCGGAGCTTCCTCTGGGGGTCCCATGGTGGGGGTCGTGGGGTACATTTGGTGGCCTGGGAGCGGGTATGTCGGCCCACCAGTGAGGGTGGTCTGGGAGTTCAGTCCCTTCTGGAGCGGCGTGAGACACTCATTGCACGGCACGCAGCTCGTTTCTTGTTGGAGCCACATGGGCTTTGGAGTCGGGTGATGGCAGCCAGATATGGCCGAGGGAGCCTCGAGGCGGCACGGCGCGGTCGCCGCATCTCTTTCATGTGGCGGGAGATTGGGCGGTACCTGCCGACCGTGTTAGCTCATACCAGGTGGCTGATGGGCGATGGCCGGACCATTGTTGTGACTGATGACCCATGGGTAGATACCATTCCCTTGAGATATTGGCCGACGACGGTGGATTTCGAGGCAGCAGTAGGGCTCCGGGTGTGCGACCTCCTAGCACCAGGGAGGGCAGAGTGGGACGTGGACAGACTCTACCAGTTGTTCGGGGCACATCTAGCTGAGAGGATACTTGCCATGCCAGTACCAGGATGCGAGGGCCCAGATGTCAGGGTTTGGAGCACTTCGTGCAGGGCCAATGTGAGGCTGGGTGATCTGGCCCGGGTGATTCAGCGCGAGCATGAGAGTGGATGGGACGGTGCCTGGATTTGGAGGTCTAGGCTCCACCCGAGAGCAGCACTTTTCCTATGGAAGGTGATGTGGGACCGCCTTCCGACGAGAGCTGTGCTGAGCCGACGTGGTCTGGGGATCCCTGCGGAGTGTGGGGCCTGCGGTGCGGATGAGTCAGTTGATCATGTACTATTTGGATGCTTGTGGGCGCGGCAGACATGGCAGTGGACGGGTATCCCAGAGGAGGTTTGGCGGGAGAGGAGACTGTTTTTGCAGATGATACGTCAGTGGCTGACTAGTCCGCGGACATGTCAGGAGGCCATCCGAGCGATTTGCACCGCCCACCAGATCTGGTTGGCAAGGAACGCTCGCACCTTTGGCGAGCGTCGGATGTCGCCGAGGTTTGTTGCGGAGTCCGCTCGAGCATTGGCGATGGAGTTCAGACCTGCCAGCCCTTCAGATACGACCTTGATAGCTCGGGACACCTGGGGTTCTTTCTCTGCTCAGGCAGCTCTTCGGACGGTGTTCTTCACCTGGGAGCCCCCACCCCCGAGTTTCCTCAAGGTCAATTTTGATGGCTCAGTACTGGACAGTGGTACACGAGGCGGTGCCGGCTTCGTCATACGAGACCCTCACTCTCGGGTAGTGGCAGCGGGCGGCTGCCGGCTTTTCGACACATCAGTGCCAGCGGCGGAGTTGCGAGCTGCCTGGGCCGGCCTCTGCCATGCGCGGCGGGTACTGCGGGCTAGCTCGATCATCTTGGAGGGCGACTCATCCACTGTTATTGGGTGGATTCGGCGGGAGAGCATTGACCATCCTCTGATCCGGGATATTAGGATGATGATGAGGGACGTTGTGGCCTTTGAGGCCAAGCATGTATTCAGGGAGGCCAACGGAGCGGCCGACTGGGTTGCTGCATATGCAGCACACCATTCGGGATATGCCTTGTGGGCAGGAGAGCGGGAGTTGCCATTGGCACTACGCGAGATTTTGTATTTTGATGTTCTTGGGTGTATTCGGACACGCGCTGTCTGAACAACCCGTTTCAAGCAAAAAAAAAAAAAAAAAAAAAAAAAAGAAAAAAAGAAACAGTTCGAGAGGAATTGCTGCAAAAAGCTTTAATGGCTTCCATCTTAGATAAAAATAATAATAAAAAATAAGAATCTAAAGTTTTTAAAACAAGACAAGGTAGCATCAGAATTTCCATATAGATATTTCTCTCTCATAAGCTCTTTAGTTAATTGTATCTATTATGTCAATCTAACTTGAGAAAGGAAGGCATGTGCCCCAGTGAGACCCCTATGATAAAGGGCAATGATACATCCATGTTCCCGTTTCAATTAATCATTTTTCCTTTTTTCTTTTTTTTTTGGCCTTTACATTGCACATGCTCCTTGTTTGTATTCTCTAAAATGGGCTCATATAAATTTGTTATTTAGTGTTGAAATGAAAGAAGCAACTCTATTGATTTTTTTAAATATGTAACAATAGTTTATATGCTAGTTGTAAATAAAATATTAGAGAGCATGTATTTTAATCAAATAAATAGTAAAAATTAAAACTTATAAAGTGGAAAAATAGTCAAACAACAATGGTTATTAGATGCCTCATTTAAAGATCGAAAAGATTCTTGCGGTCAAACTTAGTGTCGATTGTAACTAAACTCCTTTTAGTTTTGTATCTTTTGTTGCATTTATTTTAAATTTACTTTTTATGTGTTGTGACTTTATTCAGTTCTTATAGAAGTATTGGAATACTGCTTTCTTCTACCCGTATCTTTGCATCTTAGTTCAAGTTTATTTATGCAGTCATACTCTTTTCATACATCATCTAAAAATGCCAATTCTCGGAATAACATCAAGTAAACCATCTTCTTGCAATCCGTCAATTTGAAAAGAAATAGAAGAAATACTTATTTTAACCTCCATTCCTGCCTACTTTTATCACACAAAAAACTCTCTCATCACCATATGTTAATAGATACTTCCATCTTTAGTAAATAAGTCTATTTGGCTTGCTTCTTGATCGCTTCAAAGATAGTAAATATAAATAAAACATCATCTAAAAGAAAAGGCATACATACTGTAAGTAGAATACCGAATTCCTATTTTTTTTCATGTGTATTGTTGTGCCATAAACTAACCTTCAATTTAGATGAAAAAGTCTTTCAATAGACTCTCATCTTTTCTACGTTAATTCCTCCCTTTTTATGTCTATGATCATATTATTGCAAAAATTTTAGTGCAGTCACCTTCCAAAATATAAAGAGAAGAGGAGAAAATAAAACGCCAATATTTCTATATTTAACCAGAATATGTTTTCAATTTAGACCGACCTAGAAAGACCAGTTCCTATCTTTCTATGTGTATGATCATTGTCAGAGTTTAATGCAGCAAGGAGAGGAAACATAAAGAATGAAAAATGAAAGGTGGCACATCTCCTTCGACTTCGGAAAAGAATATTTTCATATTTAACTAAGACATATTTTTAATTTATGTTTTACTCTCCAACAAGAAAGAAAGTACGCAAGAAATTATATTTATATTAGTTCTTGCTCATTTCGTAAAGAAAAATAAGAGTACATGAGCAAGAAATTTAGAGAGTGATTCATTGATTTTTTTTCATGGATGACAACAAATCCATGAATTATTCACCTACCACTATTTGTACATGAATAGGTTCATACTTTCAATGCGTATTATTACTAATTCAGTTGTTTCCCATGCGCCGTGCATGGGCGGCACACTGCCGTTGTATGACGTGACTCGCCGTTAGGGGAACAGCGAACTCTCTCTCCTCTCAGCGTCACCGACTAAGAGACGACCGTTAAGGAGGAGAGATTAAAAAAATAGAAAGGAGATGGAATAGAGATTATCGTCGTTATTAAATGAGTAAACCAGGATTAGTTCTAAAACTCGGCAGGTGGCTATATATGAAGAGCAGCGGGATCTCCCTCCGGGATTCGCTTTCTGAAACTTCTTGCGAGCCTGAGCACGGAGCTGCTCTCCCTTTTCTTTTTTTTTTCCCTTTTTCTCGCTCGAAGGGTGTATAGAAGATAAGGAGGCAGGGATTGGAACTCGCCGGGATTCGCGTCCTCTAGTCGGAATCTGACCAAAATCTTGGTAAGATTCGACAAGCTTCTCCATTTAAATCTTTCCCCCTTTTTTTTTTCCTTGCTAGATTTATGTAGCAGGTAGTGATCTCATCCTCTTAAAGTTTCCGGTCTTCCGACATCTGGAGGCGTCTTCCTGTCTCGGTCCGGGCCCTTCGAGTTGGATCTCCGGGTGGATGCGGCAATGTGGCCTGGGAGTTGTTCGATTATTCGAGGAAAATGATTAAAGTTTTAATCTTTATGCTTCTGTTGTTCGACTAGGGTTTCCACACCTGTTAGGAAGCTTTTTTTTATAATAATAATAATAATTTAAGTGTTTTTTCATATAATTTTGATGAACTTGCCTTTTTTTTTTAAAAAAAAAAACTACCCAAAAATTTACAATCTTGAGAATTTTGTTTACCTTTATGTGCTTCAGTTGAATACTAGCCAACTTACTTGACTTATAGAGCTTATTTGCGTCTCTACTACAAAAAAGTCCATTTTGGAGCTCCTTTTAAGTGCCAGTTTTTTTTTTTTTTTTTTAATAGATTTGGTGAAATCTGCTCTTTTCCCGCCCTTTCTTTTATGATCTTTTGATTTAGTTGAATATCAACCGTATTTTTCTCCACTTAGAGTCTCTAGTTTCTGATTTCCAACAGCTAAGATGATTTCATTCTATTATAACAAAGTCTCTTCTCAGTTCCTTTCTCTAGGTCTGATTGCAAATACATGATTTCATTCTGTTACCCTACTCTTGTCTTATGCTATTCCTTTTTTTTTTCTTGTAAATCTTTTCTGCATTGTTGAGTTCTTCCCCTTCTCTTCATCTTGCTAGAATTATGCTTAGGATATTAACCGAGATTCTTTTAGAATTTTGACCCAATCATTAGAGTACTGAATTATGAATATCAAAGAAATAACTCTAAATGATTACAATCCATTTCCTTTCTTCCTTTCAAGGAAAGCATAATTACAACATGATTCGTAGTCTTTTGAAAGGATTCTGGAGGACTTTCCTTTCTGTTATGCATACTTCTTAGGAATAGCCAACAAAAGAGAATTCATAAGACCAACCCTATAATAAAGCTTTATGCTTCAGGTTGTGGTTGTGCTTCACTTCAAAGAGTTGAAAGAAACAATTGTTTTCTCAAAGAAAAAAAAAGGCTCTAATAAGAGTTAAAATGAAGTATCTTTTACCAGTGGCTTAATTTGTTTATTGGGAACTTCAATGGTTCGGCTTTCTTGCATTGATGAATGCAGCCTGTGATCAAAAAAAGGAAACAACACAAGAAAAACAGGACCATTGAAAACACAAAGGGCGAGATCATATTAGCTGGAATTTGGAGCTTCATTCCAAGTAGAACGTAACGACAGTTTTCACCTAAACCCTACCGATTTTTATGCTTCGAGCGACACCTGCACAATCTTTTTTCTTTCCACACTGCCCGACCGCAGATTTCAGTTCCTGTGGTTTCTTCCTTGCATGTCAAGACACTATGATCTTGTCGCTTTCTTGGTGCTTGGAAGGAATTTTTCTGAGCGGAGTGGATGCCAGGCTGGTCACATCAATAGCTTTTCAGAGTCCTTTATGAACAAAGTGGCAATCACTCTCCATTCACAGATGCAAATATAGAGTTCCATAAAGTAGAATACTGTGACTTCTTCTCAGGTTTCAGGTTTGGTTTGCTTCGTGGTATTGATTTCTACCATTTAATCAAAAGGGGAAGAAGGGAGCAGCCAACAATGAAGGCACTCATCCTTGTTGGAGGTTTTGGTACCCGATTGCGGCCTTTGACACTCAGTGTCCCAAAGCCTCTCGTTGATTTTGCCAACAAGCCCATGATCCTGCATCAGGTATATGTTTTCTGTAGTTATGATGTTGTTAGAGTAAATAAGAGGAAGAGTAATTCTCATTAAGGTAAAAAACTGTTTTTTCATGTATAGTTGATGTCTGGTCTTAGAACGTAATCTAATTTTAGCATGTTGTACCTTTATTTGTGTGTATCGAGCCAGTTAAATGAATGTAAGAATAGTTTTTGGAAAGATGAAGAATGCTACAATTCTTTCTGCATATATCATTTAATTCACTTTGTGACTCTTGCTTCTTAATTCTAAATCAGATTAAAGGATTGTCACTTTAGAGATTGCATTATACCTTTGAATGTCAAGAATTGGCCCCAGTTGTGGTATCAACTAGATAAGTCTTTATGGCCAGATCTTCTTTTTGCTACTTCAATTCCATTTTTGCCTAATTTTAGTAATTCATCTAACCTTTATAAGGCATGCCTCGGTAGGTCCATGTCCATAATTTATTTTGGATCAAAGCACTTTTATATTGTTGTAGATCTCTCACAACAATCATCAGTTAAGATTTTTTTTCTTCTTTTTTTTTTTATCGAGAATCAAGTGCATTTTTGTCAAGTATATTGATCTCTATGGTTAGGTCTTTCTTTCTGTAACTTTAACTAATTTTTTGGGCTAACATCAACCATAAGGGGATACTTTGGTAGATACATCTCTATAGATTCTTTTCAGATCGAATCACCTTGGTCTTGTTGATCTGTTATTTTTTCTGGCAGAAGGAAAGATAAGCTATCCTTATAGATTTTATGCAGTCATAGTGTTAGTCTGAACCAATATTCTTAGTTGTTTGGATATAACGCCGGAATCCACATTCAAATTCTTCATTGTAACCAATGGTTTATAACACCTATGATCAGATTGAAGCTTTGAAAGAGGTTGGAGTGACAGAAGTTGTTTTGGCCATCAATTATCAACCAGAGGTAAAAGCATGGACCTGTTATCTATATCTACCAGTCCTCTATACTATTTAGCGGGCTGTCTTGCAATTAAGTTTCTGCATGCCCTAATCTGAGGTCTCTGTATTCAGGTAATGCTCAACTTTTTAAAGGATTTTGAGAGCAAGCTTGATATCAAGATTACCTGCTCCCAAGAGACAGAGCCATTAGGAACAGCTGGTCCCCTGGCTCTAGCCAGAGACAAGCTAATAGATGGTTCTGGGGAACCCTTCTTTGTCCTCAACAGTGATGTCATCAGTGAATATCCATTTGCTGAGCTGATTAAGTTCCACAAAGCGCATGGCGGAGAGGCTACAATTATGGTAACCAAGGTATAAACCAAGTCTTGGCAATTATTTCCTGTAACATTTGTTTTATTTGCAGCCTGACCTTTTATCTGATAGGTTGATGAGCCATCCAAGTACGGTGTTGTGGTTATGGAGGAGGAAACTGGAAAGGTTGATAGATTTGTAGAGAAGCCAAAAATATTTGTGGGCAACAAGATCAATGCCGGGATCTACTTGTTGAATCCGTCTGTCTTAGACCGCATTGAACTGAAGCCCACCTCAATCGAGAAAGAGGTTTTCCCAAAAATTGCAGCAGATCAAAAGCTCTATGCCATGGTCCTGCCTGGTTTCTGGATGGATATAGGACAGCCAAGGGACTACATCACAGGCCTGAGGCTCTATCTGGATTCTCTTCGCAAGAAATCTCCCTATAAACTAGCTGTTGGCCCACACATTGTGGGAAATGTTTTGGTGCATGAGAGTGCTGTGATCGGAGAGGGGTGCCTGATCGGACCAGATGTTGCGATTGGACCAGGGTGCGTTCTGGAGTCTGGAGTAAGGCTGTCAAGGAGCACGGTGATGCGAGGAGTTCGGATTAAAAAGCACGCATGCATCTCTAGCAGCATTATTGGGTGGCATTGCACTGTCGGACGGTGGGCACGGGTTGAAAACATGACTATCCTTGGGGAGGATGTGCACGTCTGCGATGAGATATACAGCAATGGAGGTGTCGTGCTCCCTCACAAAGAGATCAAATCAAGCATCCTAAAGCCTGAGATCGTCATGTGAGCATGGAAAACTGGAGTGGTTTGGGTTGCAATTAGAGCTATAGTTGTGTTATGTTCCTGTTCTTTTCTTATTATTTCTGTCTCTAGCTGCAAGTGTATGGCTATTTTGCTGTCTGTCAGTTTATAAGCGTCTATGTATGCTTTGTTCCAGTGCTGGGCTCATGAAAGTTTGTAGTCTGGGTGTGTGGATATAAATTTCTCCATTGGACATGGAAAGTTAAAGAGTTTTATTCTGTGATAAAATCTTGCCTGTGGGTATTGTTTTATTTGTTGATCTTATCCTCCTGCTTCAGGAGCAGTAACGTTGCAAGGTTGAGCATGATCAGTCGTCCTTACATTTGTTTTGGTTTTAATACCTTGTCCTCCTCCTAGGAGATATGCAGTTAACTATGAACATGGTGGATAGGCGAGTAATACTTGCCTATTTCGTTTAGATCTCATTCATGGAATGTGATAACGAGGGTTGCGTAAGTATATTGATTTCAAACCATCAAAAATAGAAAGCCTTGGATCGGTCAATAAGGGTAGTCAGGTGAGATTTATATAATAGGTCTAAATTGATGGAATATTAAGACATTTTGTTGATGTTGTCCCAAGTTGCGACTTACTTCTGGCCATGACTTGCATCATTACTGGCCAAATGAAAAGCAACCTCCTATTCCGATTCAGAGCGATTACGGCTGACTTCCTGGCTACAATTGCGGACAGTTGGAGTTCCTTTTAATCTCCTGTAAGTCTTCTAATTAAACAATGCGACCGCGAGCTTTGGTCAAGTTAGAATTGTAGAGATTGCAAGCAAGTACAGTGACTTCTAATCCAAATCTTCGGAAGCTGACCGCTGTATCTTTGTGAGGGTAAAGGAAATGGATTCAACGTAATTGAGAGCCTGATTTCAGGCAAAAGGAAATGGTATATCGCAGCATCTGGAACAGTCAGGAGCGTCTCTTCCACAACCCAAGTTGTAGGAAATTTATTCAACATAGAAGTATGGAATAATTTAATAGTCTAAAGAGAATATCTAAACAAGACCAGGGTTGTAGAGGGTAAGAGTTTAAAGACCGTAGGAATTCATAATATCTGTCCATCTTATGTACTTCAGCATACTTCAAAAACATATCTACATGTGAATAAAGAATCTCATGACTAAAAGAACCTCATCTTATCATGCATTCATCAGGAAGTTCCTTTGGAATCAGGCATGGATTGTGCAAGATGCAGAGCGTCAATTCAGTGGCTTCAGCATTTGCCCAGCCTAAGCGGAGGAGGCTCGTGTGTTACAGGAAATCAACCACAAAGGTACTGAAACGGGCATTTTCTCTCGTTATCATGATCATTTGGTTTTCAGAGTCTGTTCTTGCAGCTCCCCCTCTTTCATGCTTTACATCCTGAGTCCATTAAAAACCTTACAAGATGAGCTATGATGATGCATAATACCACGGTGTGTGGAGGCAACTAAATCGGCCTATCCATAGAATGCCATAGAATGCTACACTATCAAGGACTCCACCTAAGCCTCTTAATCAGCAAACTGACTGACTCATTAACATAGGAAGCTATTAGTACAGCAAAAACTGAAACAAAATAACAAATAAAAGAAAAGAGAAAAAGGAAACTCATTTTTGCCTGCTTCCATAGCCAGCACTGTCATCAACTATCGCAGCAGATGCAGAAAAAAGCTGGCCAGGCTAGATTGTAAAGCATTACATGAGCTAGAACTTTATAATACAGGTAAAGTATACAACAAACATGTTCTGGTAACTTGGGAAGTGACTTGCAGCTCAAAGCTCAGCACCATTTTCTTAAATTATGGTGAATTTCGTTTCTTTTTTAACAGTAATTAATATCACAAAAAAGAGAGATTCATACAAGACCCGTCAAGCTGATGCCAGGAGCCAAAACATCACTAGGGAAGATACGGCAATTAGCAGCCATGTAAGAAAAGCCAATGCAATGGAGATTTCAAACTTGCCACATGAGAATTGAAGAATTATTCTGCAGAAGTCTGAATCTCTTGCAAAGAGAACTGTTATAGCCGCTGAAGAGCATGCCGCCGCAAGTGACAGGATTGCTGTTACCTGAATTAGGTAGGATAACTTGCCTCAGTGACACAGAAATATGAAAAGGAAGTCCTGTATGAGCTCAGTTTTCAACATCCCTAGGTATGAACAACACTTGACGAGATGTCAAGTAGAGTGGTAAGAGCATGAGGTAAATGACTACATCACAGAAACAGCAGCATGAGATAATGGATTCAGCGCACGGTTCATTCTATGATTCATTTGAGTAATTAACATGGCAATGGCATTTACCACGTTGCTTGCTTTCTGCTCACAATTATAATCACAGTACTCAAGATTTTGCTATTTTGGTGATGTTTTTTCTATAGCATGCCCGCAGGAATAATTCAGCTGAAACTCCTTAACAATTAATTACGGAATTGGAAATTGATTAGAAAAAATTAACTGACAAAGAAGAAGAAAAAAATGAAGATTGGATCAACTGTGTTTTCATGAAGCTATGAAATGGAGATCATACAAAAGTTTCAGATAGAATCAGTTCTTGTTCATATGCAACAACATCCAAAACAATGCACACAAACTTGACCAGATGAGACAAAGTGATAACTCTAACAAGATTGCAACTTTGATTTGTGACTTAGGTCTAGCGAAAATACAAATATAACCATGGCACAATGCCTCAGCTTAGAAATGAATGGTACCCGAAATGAGTTGAATACTTTCATATTACCCAATTATGTTAGATGTATAAGATTAATTTATGTACCCTCACCATGAATACAGTCCCTTGTTAATCAAACATAAACAAGCATAACTTCTCGTCTTTTCTTTTCACATTCAATTTTCACAACACAAATTACATGTGACGAAATGTGGATAGATTCACAGAATTTCCTATGGGCTTTTTGAAGAAGTCTTGACTTCAATTCAGTTAAGGGGGTTAAGAAAAAAACATAGTTCCAGATCCTAGCTACAAAAACTGCTTTCATCAAATGTTTTCTTGGTAATCTGAATTAGTTCCTTAGACTGCAAACCTTAATATCCCATAAAGGTGGACCAGAGGCAACTTGATGTTTAATTACTTCCCTAAAATATGCAGATGGAAAGGGAGTATTGACATGTCGCATGGTACACAAAAGTCATCATGTCATACCATAGAAAGCAGAAACATCACAGAGATTCTTGTAAACTTAGTGAGTACAACAGTGAAACAATAGTAAGCTTGCAGAGCTTCTCTCTCTAAGTCATAGAAACATGCATTATTTGAGCAAATGATTGCATTCAGAATGTCCTGAAATATTCTGTCAAAGAGTTCCAAAATCCCATTTTACTTTCATTTAATAAATGAAATTATACCAAACATCGAGCAGTGTAACTTGAAACAAACATGGGTAAAAAAAACATCGGACAGCAGATATGGCACCGTGACTTTGTTCATCAGCTGGATCTAAAGAAAACAAATATTTTAAAGAGAAGCAGGTGATGGTGATGTTATTTATAAAGGGTTCCATGACTTATGTCCTATAAGCAGGTCCACCAAGCATTTCCCGTCAGACAAGTTTCAATTGTATTTGAGTATGAACTTGCCATAAATGAAGCGAAAAACCTCAGCTGCCTTACATAAGGATTATGTTCGTCTGCTAGAGGGATTGATGTATCATTTATGCATGCAAAGAGAATATTAAATTCTAAGAACTGATCAAGTCATCTAATTGTGACATGTAACTAAAACAGAGTAAAGGGATGAAACATTACCCAGTCACCGACCAAGAACAAGCTTACTAACATAGGATTATGCAGATCTCTTTTAATCTTTAAGGCATAGATATCAACACATGCAAGTCCCAAGCTCCATAATGCTTGTAGTCCCATAGAAGAAATCAAATAGCTGAATCCAAAGGCATTACCAACAATTCAGTCCAATGAAAAAGTCAATATCATCAGAACAGTATGTTGAATATGCTAGACAAGCTTTACAAAGCATAATCTGCAAAATCGTTTTCTTTCATGAACTTATCATTTCAGAATCATAAAATATGATTGCACAATACTGACCTAGGTATATCAGGGAGTAAACTTTCCTTTTATTATACTCTGCTGGTTAATTAGCTAAAAGTACTAGCTAGAAACAAACAATCCATGTGCTGACTGTTTTGAACAAGTTCGATGCTGTTTATTCTCGTTGATTATTTAAGACCGAGCATAAGATTTTGGAGAAGTTCGAAGCCATTTACTATTGTCGACTATTTAAGTTTGGAGATACATATGTGGAGATAATTTGTGGGTCAATAGCCAAAATAAAGTCGGTCCTGACTAGAGGATCGGAGCTTGTCATCGATGATCTGCATTATTCAATGTGATCTACTATCTCTAAATTGTTTATTGCTAAAAATCATGCAATTTGGAGAGCACTAGCCTATGCAGCCATTGGTCAATATATATATATATTGTTCGTGTTATTTAAATTGTCCATATTTACCATTGGATGTATAAGTGCTGCATAGGCTAAGAATCTCTAAATCACATGATTTTTTGATAGTAAATAATATAAAGATAGTACATAACATCGAATGGCTTGGATCATTAGTGCCTGGGCTCTCGATCATCTGGTCAGGACCAACCTTATTTGGATTGTTGTATAAGTGCCAACATATTAGCTCTATTTTTGTAATGTGTGCATGTTGGACAGTAATAGGCTACTTAACTGCCTCCCCGGGGGTTGCAATGCCTAATATGTTGCCATCATTTGCAAAAGTTTTACTTTTTAACTCAAAAACTTAACCACAAGACTATTATGTCGTTAGGTCCCCGCCTAGAAACCCCCTCTACCACTAACTGGACATCTACAGCCATCCCGATATATAAGAGCGCTTAACGATAAACAATCAGCTTGATATCTCAACAAAAAGAAGTCACAGGCTAAATCAAAGAGGCATAAAGGTACGGCAATAAATATGTAACTTTATGAGATTAAACTAAAGTATCAAATATAAGAAAATTAGAGTTAGAATTAAGCATCTGAGTTGCCAAATCACTCAATTCGATATTAGATGAACACTATAGTTTAAGGGCTACCATATTAAAAAGGGACCTTGGGATTGGGTCATACCAGAAGGCGGTGTAGTTGGAGAACCCTAGAGCGGAGACCATGAACCCAATCGAAGCACCGGCGAAGGCACACTGCCCGATCCTCAGCAGCAGCCCGCTCCAAGTGCCTGGGCTCCCCACCACCACCTTCATCTCCTCCTCCTCCTCCTCCTCCTCGAAGAACCTGAGATTCCAACAAATGCCCTAGATTTCTTCAGACCGCCTCCCACTGCTGGATCTCCATACCAAAAATCCTCGCGGCTCTCCGCGCCCGATGGCCGATTCCACGCTACTTTCTCTCCGATTTCTTCTTGAAACCCCCGATCTCTCTTCGAATTCGAATGCAATCGGTCGATCGATGTGAGAATTCTCGAACACAAGGAAAGAAAAGCAAGGCTAATACAATGACCGCAACAAGTTTCTCCTCTCGATTAAAACCAATGTATAAAAAAAATTAATACTTTAGAAACCAGACTGTTTATCCAACCGGAATAAAAAAAATTAATGTCGTCATCACCGGTTTGACCATCCATAAATCCGGACCCAACCGGAATAAGGACCGGGTCATCATCGCCGGCCATAAATAAATTTTATTAATATATATAATTATAAAAAATAAAAAATTATTAATTTTTTTCTGATAACTTTTGGTACTAAAATAGCACCTTATTACAAACAATTCATGACATAAATTTAACAAAGAATGATATCCACATTAGAGAGAAATAGGATGGCGTGAGGAAAAAAAATGTCATGTAAATTAAAATATAAATTTATTTTTTTTTGTTTTTGCTAAAGATAAATTTCAAAATTTCAAGTTTCAACAATATATCAATTTTTCCGGAACAATGCGGAGTAACTGGGAAATATAAGGCGGCAGGATATCCTAAAGGTGCATGAGAAGCTCGAAGAAGGACGTGCATCAGTGTCTAGGCATGCACGTTGCCACAGTATCCTTTGTACCCTCCCTTAACTCACCAATAACAAGTTAAATGGCTTATTTGCGAATACTTCGCTTTCCCAATAAATAAATCTGGAGGGACGTTTTCTGTCCTCCTTTCTCCTCAAATAATAATAATAATAATAATAATAATACCAATTTTTTGGGATAAAAGTGTGTGTATATATATATATAAAAGCATATATACATATTGGTGTACCCATTTAGTCTTATAGAGGTTGTAGAACAGTTAAAACTTGGAATTCTTGGAGGAGGGGAAAGAGAGAGGAGGGGGAGGGAGGGAGAAGAAGAGGGAAAGAGAGCAAGATGCCATAGGCTGATCCAGACCTTTTAGCTAGCAAGGGGAAGGAGAGCAGGAGAGGGGGTGGTTGATGCTCCGTGCTGGCTAATTATATAAAGCAAGGAAGAAAGAAAGCAGGATGCTGCTATCCTCCGACGAGTAAAGTTAAGAGATAGAGATAGATAGATAGATAGATAGATAGAGAGAGAGAGAGAGAGCATGGGAGGGGATTTCAGCTTCTGTGCCCACAAGGCCACAAGCCAACCAGCGGGCTCGGGCGAGGTAATTTGCTTGCTACCAAGAAGTTGGAGGATTTGCTTGCTATTGCACGAGTGCCTCCGGCTGACAACCAGATGGAATGCCACCCTGCAGGTTGGCAGCAAGCTAGGCTTCGCAAGTTATGTGAGTCGAAGAATGTTCACCTCTCTGTAAGTTATGCAACTTATTACTACTTACTATAAGCTCTTTTTATATGCTGACCAGTAACCTCACAATTCAATATTTGTCTGTGTGTTAAATTCTCAGGCATATTCCCCGCTGGGTTCACCTGGTAGGCTGGTACACCTAGCATAAAAGGAGGCAGCAATGTCCTTACGAATCCTGTTGGGACTACGGTTGCTGAGAAATTGGGCAAGACTACTCCTGCGCAAGTTGCACTACGATGGGGGCTTCAGATGGGCCAGAGTGTGCTTCCCAAGAGCACAAGAGAATCAAGGATAAAGGAAAATTTTGACATATTTGACTGGTCTATTCCTGAGGAGTTGTTTGCCAAGTTCTCTGATATTGAACAGGCAAGTACCCATTTTGTGTTTGAAGTCCCATGCAACTAAAATTATATTATTTGAGTTCTGATATCCAGCTGATCATATGCGCAATTTGAAACTAGAAGTAATAATAAAAAAAAGAACTACGTAGAGCAGTGCATTTTGTAATTTTTTTTACTTCTTGTTACCTCTCGATATTGGTTTCGAGAAATCCAAAAGTGCAGAGGATGTATAATCCTTTAAAAAAAGATAAAAGGCAGTTGAATATCACAAATTTGCATAATTGTAGCAATATAACATCGTAATATAGCCAACAACCGGCATTTTGACAGTCGATCAAACAATGGTGAACTAAAGTCAGACCGGTTATTCTCTGAGAACATTTTATTGATTTCTGGTCCGCAAGTTGGTTGCTGCTTATTTCGTAACTAGGTTCTTAAGTTTTCTCAAAAGAGCAACATACTGATTACCAGAATATAACCTTAGTTTGGTACTCTGTTTACTGCATTGACACTTCAACAACATGTACAATCTTCTATACTACTGGTTTATTCATTATTTTATACACATGCTCTTGAACTGCGTCAATTTGAGCATGTAAACATTGCATCTGATGAGTCAATCACTAATAGAGATAAGAATCTCTGTATGTGATCACCAGTATATACTTATTTATTGATTTGTATCACTGGTTTTGTATCGTTGGATTTGCATTGATGAATTCAGTTTTGCATGAGATAATACCATTTTGTATGATTCTAGATATCTTAAAATTGTAATAAGTACATTAATAAATCAAAATCGATTTGACAAGAACAATATGCAATAATCAGAGGAATAAGAATTAGTTTAGACTAACCTCCACGTGCTTACACGTGGGATAGTCTTTATGATGTATACATGAAATAGCCTTCACGAGCTTATGTGTGGGATAGCCTCTATAAGCTTGTGTATAGGACAGTTTCCACTAGCTTATATGTGGAATAGCCTCTATGAATTTACATGTGGAATAGCCACTATGGGCTCACACGTGGAAATTTTGTTTATTAGTTATAGACTGGAGCACGATTTGGTTAGTATAAAGCCGAAAAAAATTGTTATCGAATTTGGAATTAAAATAGTGAAAAATGGATGATAAAGCATATGAAACCATGGCTAAATAAATGGTTTAATTTGTTGGTATTTGTGATATATATTTCTTTTGATAAGATGGATATTGATGACATATATATATATATATATATATATATATGTTGTTTTGAATGAGTTTTTAAAATATTGTTGTTGGGGGAATAAGATTTTCCCCCCAAGTGACACAAATGCCCCCAAGAAGCCGCACAATCGCCGACCCTGAACGGCCAAAGTCGGCGTCCGACCTCGGAACGCCCGACCTCAAGACATCCGACCTCGAGACCTCCGACCTAGGAAAATCTTGATGCTCAAGGTCTACCCTTGTCAGCCACCTACTACGGCCGTACTCCTCCGAGGTCCAACTGAGGACCATACCCTGCCACTGCTTTAGCATTTATTGCGCATGGCCGCTGTAACCCTCCGGTTCACTCTACAATTAATGTGGATCTCCGGCTTACTCCACCATTAATGCGGATCTCCGGCTTACTCCACCATTAATGCGGATCTCCGGCTTACTCCACAATTAATGCGCATGGCTCCTGACATCTACGGATCCTCGGCTCTCCACGGCAAGTTAGCCCAGCAGAGTCTGGTCAACCATGATAAGTCTCTGATCTCGGCCATACCTCCGACACCAGTGCAATGATTCGCCTGGTAGCGTACTGGTTCGGGTCGTACGACGCCCTCACCGCCGACATCAGCACAATGATTCGCCTGACCGTGCGCCGACCTGAGCCACATGCCGAGCCGTACTATGGCCTCGCCCTGTTACATCACAGGTAAACCGACCCCCACCTATAAAAGGGAGCCTTGGCTTCTCAGGAGGGGGTTGGGAAATTCCGCGCCTTACAAGCACTGTTCATCTCCTCCTTACACTATCTGCCCCCTCCCTGACTTGAGCGTCGGAGGGCCGGCGCCGGAAAACCCGGCCACCGGTTTGTCCGCAGGCACCCAGACGGAGGACGCCGCCCGCTGACGGATCGCTGCCCCGCCGTGAGGACCCCCAGCTCCCTCTCTCCGGCCACCCCAGACGGAGGACGCCGCCCGCCGACTGGTCGCCGCCCCGCCGTGGTGATCCGCAGCTCCCTCTCCCTCGACCGAAGATTGCCCCCGGGTCCAATTTCCAACAACAATTGTTATGGTATTTATTTCATTCGATATTGTTTTTCCCATTATCTTTATCATAATTTATATTATTTATATTGATGTAGTAGTTGGAGATTCTTACAAGACTAGAAAGCTTATATCCATCTATTATATATATTTTTCTAGAGTCGTAAAATACATAATTTTGGATGGGTTGGTCATGAAATTCGAGCATCAGAGTTACTAGTTAGAAAGTTGCTTTTCTGTTACCAGATGAGCATTTAAATTAGTAATTTAGTAAACTTTGTTATTTGATAATAAGGGATTTATTTAAATATGGTTGAATTCTATGATTGCGATGATTTTCTAGTTTTATTAGAGATTTTGTTCATCTTATAGGCTTTACATGATCTTTAAGGCAACGCTTTAGAGTTCATGTGGTTGTATTACATGGGCGACCCAAGTAATCGGTTCGGGGTGTGACAAGAACACAATGCATTGAGATGAAGATGAGCGTTGGCACAAACGGTGAGCTTGCTTCATTATAACTTGAAGGTCACGAGTTTGAAATATAGAAATACACTCTCTATATATGGAGCAAATGGTGCTTATATTTGACTCTCCCCAAATCTTGCAATTGCAGGAGCCTCGTGCACCAAGGCCTCTCCCTTTTTTTTACATTGCATTGAGATACGCATTTGGGTATAGCATTAATTATCTTGCCGGCATTATCTTCAAGGCTTCATGCAATTCTCTGAATTAGGATGCATGTCACTGAATGCAGGACATGACAATGTTTTCATAGTATTTCTAAGTTTTATATCTCAAGTTAGTATATGATGCATTAAGATATATGCTTGAGTAGGGCATAAGGTTTCATTCCAATAATAGAATATAAATCATTTATCTAGTGAGGTTTACTAGTGACTGCAACATGCTCGGCTGCATGCATCGATCGGATATTTAGTAGATGTTAAGCACAAGCCTATTTTCACTTTAGAAAACCTAGCTGCCAACTCATCTAGGAACATGTGCATGCAACCGACATTTACTAGATGTTATGTACGTGCCTATTTTCACATCAGAATACCTAGCTTTCAAGATCTAGATTCGGATATCTAGTTAAAAAAAATCCTCCAGCAACTTATAATAGGGGAAAAATTTTCTTTTATATAACGTATACAAGGGATCAAATTGAAGACATCTTGGATTGTTACCTTCTACTCAGCCGCTATAACAACATTAACTCCCAGCATATAGTTATTTTTAAATCCAGTGAGATGGGGGGTATCATGATTTCTCACAGCAATAGGACACCGGCTGTCCCACTCCCACCCGATCCCAAAAGTTCTAATCGCCGTGGTATCCTCCATCGCTCTATTTCTTCTATCTTTTCTTTTTTCTTTTTCTCTCTCTTTTCTTTATTTCTTTTTCTTGCACCTTTCTTACTTTCTTTTTCTTCCTTTTTCTCCTTTTTCTTCTTCTTTTTCTTTCCTTCTTTTCTTCCTTTCCTCTTGTTTCTTCTCTCCTTTTATGGATGTGCCCCTTAAAATCTTGATACATCGATGTCCACAGTCCAATTCGTTTTCAGCCCTGCTACAAACTCATATAGGAAACGCAAGCATGCATGTGAACAGTGCATGCGTTTATAAAAAAAAGTGGATGGTGCATGAGGTTTCTACTGTTACAGAAACTGGTGAGGATCAGAAGCAGCCTTGCCACCGCACATAGCTGTTTTTATTTTTGGAATCCATAGCAACCAGATTACAGTAAAGCAATCACACCGTCAGCCAAATTCCGCCCAAAGGTGCATGCATTGATTGATATTACAAGAATTGTCGGCATTCTTTTTTAGATAAAAAAACGAGAAACATCAGTGCATTGCATTGATTGATGTTGCTCTCAAAAACGTACGCCCCCAGTCTCGCACTGACTCTTCCATCACTCTCTTTCAGTACTGTATGCACTGATTGATGGTGCGAGAACTGTGGGCATAACTTTTTTAACTTTTTTTTTTTTTAACTAAGCAACATCAGTGCATGCATTGATCGATGTCGCTTTAAGAAAATGTATGCTCAAGCCACATCACTGTCCTCACACGAATCCGTACGAATACATATTTAGTCCCACGTCAACTATATAAATATTGAATACTTATATCGAATCAAAAAATCCAAATAATACATTTCGGCTAGCCATTTTAGATGAGGTCTTGGATTGTTCCAAATGGTATCAGAGCGGATTCGATCCATAACCTATGTGGATTAGGAGATACTGCAGTACGGGTCTATTAGGATCGATCACAGGCTAGTCGTGGTGTTTGTGATTAGATCTGAATGGATTTGAACCCTTAGCTTGACGAGGATATCAAGACTTAAATAAGAAAGCATGTGAGGATCCGAGCAGGTGTCTTTTTAGTTCTACATCAATTATTCGCTAGATAGATCTTGAATATTGATATAGGCTCAAGAAGTCCAAATAATACTTTCTGACTAGCCATTTTGGGTGAGAACCTTATTGTTACACACCGCCTATTCCACAACTCTCTTTCACTCTTATATCTTCTTTTTCAACTTCTTTCAACAAAGTTTAAAAGCCAGTAGCTCTCAATCTCCACCCGAGAGAGATGGCTAGGTTTTTTCCTCTTAGTACTGGGGCAAAGATCCCTTCCGTGGGATTAGGTACATGGAAGGCTGAGCCTGGAGTTGTTGGAGATGCTGTTGTTACTGCTGTGAAGGTCCTAATATCTCCCTCTTCATATAACCTTCTTTGCGTATCCTTTAAAAAGAAGTTTGCGAGAATTTTGATTTCATCCATTACATGAAATTGCTATGTGCTTTCTGTTCTTTTTGTCATTCATCATTTATAATGTATTGTGGGAACAAGATTTGGGCTTGTTCAAGAGTAAATAAATGGTAAAGAAAGTAGGAGGGAAAAAAAAAAATTGAGGAGCGAATGATGCTTCACCATACAGTTTTGACCTGTATTTTTTTTTAATGTGATACTTTCATGTTGATGAGAGTGGGTTTACTGTCTCACCTAAGGACCAAAATAATGGTTTTGGATGGATGACCTTTATATGCCCGCCACCAGATTTTCTTTGAGAAATTGGTGCAAATTAATGTGGATTAGTTGCAAGCCTTTCTTGGGTTAATTCAATGCAGTGTTTTCTGTTCCATATGTAACTGCTCTAGCTCCTAAATCAGCTAATGTATCTGATACTGGATGCTGCAAATTTCTGTAGTGCCCTTTTCTTAATAATATAACTTGATTTACCAGATAATTCGAGTTTGTTTCTCTCGGAAGAAAATATTGAGAATATTATTTTAAATCATAATTTTTTTATGATTTTACTTCCATCTCGATATTTTACATTTAAAGCTAACAGTTGCTTTTTTGAGTTCTGATCATGCTTGTCTTGATGTTGTGAGATATGAATAAAGACCATTTTATCTATGTAATGGTTTAGTCTGAAACATTGTTGCTAGATTTCGTATTCTTCTTACGTTTGACATTTTTGTTATCTGTTTGTTGATGCAGGTTGGTTACCGACATATTGATTGTGCTCGAGTATATGATAACGAGAAGGAGGTATTTCTCGAAACCTAAGATTTTTCTCCACTTTTTTTTGAGAATAATGTCTGGAGTGCCACATTTTCAAGTTAATACCAGAACCTCTCCCCAGCTCATGCACTAAGAGGAGAGGTGCAGGTGCCAACTGGTGGACCCATGTATCTGGCTAGGAAAACAATCTTTTGATTATAATGAAGCAGACTTGGAGATGCATGTTCTCAATAATTCAATTGTTAAATTATATGTGGTGTGATTTTTTAATGATATTATTAGGGCATTTTATGATAATCGGAGGAAAAGAATCACCTAAACAGGGTTTAGTGAATTATTGATGATCTTATAGGTCTAGCATAACTCTGAGAAGGAAATCAAAACCAGTGCTTTCACTTATCATGCCTGTATCAATGAGCACTTGGCATAATCACATCATGCATTGGCAAAGAGAATATTCAACCATAACCTACAGACACAAAAGCATAGTGTGATAAATTAGATATGTCGGTTAATACTCTTGCATCTGGAATGTAGACTGTTCTAGACTTTTGCATAATGATTTTTTTGAGCAATGACTTTTGTATAATGATGAGTAGACAAGTTTGAACATTAAATATATATGATTCTTTCTTATAAAACATGTGTTCAGGTAATACTTCAGTTGTTCTATGCTTATGAACAGGTAAATGTTAATTTAAATTAATCTTATGCGCAGGTGCTGCATTTTCATATGAAGATAGGTTGAACTATCGTTTGTCTGGTTTATTCTAAACGAATGGTTCTCTATAAGAATTATAAATGAAAAAGATTGTCTTGCTTTGGTGTCCATATGAAATAGAATAGAAATAGTTGCGAGCACACGTTTGGATACATACATATATATGCATTTGTATATGTATATGTGGGCACTTTTTGAGACAATTTGGCACCAAAAGCTATTGACCGATCAATTACAATGAAGAAGTAGCCAACAATTTGCTAATGGAGTATTACCCAAGGTATCTCGTACCAGTACCAGTAGGCGTACCGGTCGCCTACCAGACCGCTATAGCTCTAGTTCGGACTGGTTTGAACTGGTACCGACAGAGCTAAGCGTGCGCGCCCCACATTAAATGCCACTCTGTGGCGTTAAATCTCCTGTGCGGGCGCGCTACCCTGCACGCGGGCCGGTGCAAACTGGTTCGGTTCGCACCGGTACGCAGCAGAAACCGGTCGGTACCGACCGATTCCGGCCCCTTTCCACGGCTAAACCGTTCCGGTTGGCGCCAGTACCAGTACGGTACGTGCTGAACCGGCTGGTACAGGCCCGTTTACCAGACCATGATATTACCCAAATCTTCTTTTTATGTATGTGTGAGGCCCCAACTGCTCCCCAATGAAAATCAATGGTGGCCTCTTAAAATGAAAAATCACACCTTTGATCATGATATAAGATTTATAAAATGCCTTCAAACAAAAATCGCATGCTTCAAAGCTCTTTTAGCCATGTTCAAATGGATACAAATATGAATAATTTGAACAGTATGATATTGTGTTTTGATTTGATCTATAATTCGAAAGCATCCAAATTAGCTGATTTTTTGTTTGAATATGTTTTAAAATATTTAGATCAAGATCAATGGTTTGCATTTGCAAATTATGTAGTATATAGTATACTTTTACTTGTTATCTATATTTTTATCATTCACTTTATGCCCATTTGATACATGGGCAAGAGGCCTCCAAAATGTGGGACTTCTAGTTTTTAAGCATCTGTACACTGTCGATCATGATCATCACAATAAGGTGTGGTGAGATATGAATATCATAATTCAGTTCCATTAGAATTTCAGAGGAGGCCAAACATTAGAACCAAACCAAAAGTCACAAATTTAGATTACTATACTATGGCATTGCTTGAGATTCAACTTAGTTAACCAATTTTCTTAATGTGGACCTTGGCCTCAAATTGAGATGGTAGAGGATTCAAGAAACATGTAGTGCCCACCGTAGCATGAAATGTTACTAGAATCAGCATCAAATAGGTGCTCTGACAGTTCTAAGAGTAGTGACGAGATAGAATTTCATCCTTCACAACCATGTCAGACTTGTCTCCATAAATCATGAAAGTGAATTCTCTCCTTTTCCCCCTTTCATTTTCCTCACCTTTTCTTCCTTAAAAATATTTTAGAGATATGAAGCTGTGAAAACCCTTGTAAGTTGGTAAATGATCTTTTTTTTGTTCAATCTTATCGAATACATTTTTTATGAAAATATAGAATCCAGGTGGCTAACTTCATGATTAAGTTCTACGTGTTGGCTCTTGGATTAGTTTTCTGCTTTCATTGCTGCCAAATTCCATCTTATTTTGGAGACCTTTTGCAGCTTTGCCTTGCACGCATAGAACTAAGATGAGCATAATATACTTTTGTGGTATTTGTAGGTTGGTTTCTCTCTGAAGAAGCTATTTGATGAGGGTGTAGTCAAGCGTCAAGATCTTTTTATCACCTCTAAATTATGGTTGGCCTTGCTTCTTGGCTTTTAACTCTTACACAGTAGAGCATCTGCTATTATGGTGTTGAAGAACCAACTTCTCTCCAAGCAACCTGACAACCTTTCTATTATTTAACACTATGCAAAACTATTTTGCAGGAATAGTGATCATGCACCAGAAGATGTGCCAGCATCAATGGACTTAACTTTGAAAGCATTACAGCTAGACTATGTTGATCTTTACCTTGTAAGTTTCTCAGCATTGTCAATGGTGGCTCGGCTTGATGTTACAGTTTACTTCGGGGTCTGACATTCATGCATGCTCGCAGATGTTATATTTTAGTGAGATCCATGATTTCTAACGCCTTTTTTTGGAAAAAAAAGACTTGTTCTATTAAAATAATACACATTCTGGACCCTGCATTAAGCTACTTAAAGAACAACCATCTGTTGTAGAATATTTTTGTCAAAAATTGTTTTATTTGCCTCAATATTTTCTTTGATGAAAATGCTCTTAGGTAAACCCATGATCCCTTTGTTTATGCAATGCAAAGGATGGTAAGTGTTAAAAAGAAATATTTCTTCTACTAAAGCAAATATTTCCAATTGTCACACAATCAGGCAAAGGCAGTTCTGATCCCTGAAAGCTAAATACAGTCCAGGCACCTGGCTTCTACTAGCGGCCTTTTTCTTTTTTCAAACTAATTGTGTTTCAAAAATCACCTTTACCAGGGAAGCAACTCATGATAGCAATATTGGACTATGCATTTCTTCTCTGCCATGGATTCTCGACTGTAGATGGGCATGTTAGTGGGAGATCCCAATGGAAGGCGACGTGGGCGAACTGGACTTAAGAGTGGTTTCCTGCAGTGGTTTAGAGATTCTTTAGACTTAACCTTGTAGAGTATGCTGTGTTACCTGATCTCTACTGTAAAATGGTTGCCGCTAGAAACTCTACTTTTCGAGATATCTTTTAATGTTTCAGGGTCACATAGTTACCGAGTCACCATGGTGCTTTCTTTCTTACTCTTGCTTTGCAAACAGAATCACTCATACGTGCTGTTTCAAAGTTTGTGGCAGAGTTAGAAACTGAAGTCTGGTAAGGAGTATCAACTGACAATTTGGACCATACATATTATGTAAATAGTTGTGCAGTAGTGTTCAATTTGTTCGTATCTAGTGTAGAAGATTGCTTCCTTTTTGCCAGATGCATTTATATGACACAGTATTGTCTTAAACACCGCATTAGCACTTCCAGACATAACACTGTTCATGGCTGCTCAGTCTCTCTGTATCATTTTAGCTGAGTCAGAGGTTCTAGTTTATGATATAATTATTGTCATGACAAATTATTACTTTGTAACTTACTGTGCTGCATATTTGTTCAAGATCCATTGGCCTTTTCGCTGTAAGAAGGGGACTCCTTTTGTTCTTGGCCCTGACAACTGTGTCGAACTTGACATACCGGGTACATGGGGGGCAATGGAAAAGTTGTATGATTCAGGTAAAGCTCGTGCCATCGGTGTGAGTAATTTTTCTACCAAGAAGTTGGAGGATTTGCTTGCTATTGCACGCGTGCCTCCAGCTGCCAACCAGGTGGAGTGCCACCCTGGTTGGCAGCAAACTAAGCTTCGCGCATTCTGTCAGTCAGAGAATATTCACTTATCTGTAAGTTTACAATTTGTCATCAGTGCTCTCTCTCTCTCTTTGTTTGCCAAAAACTAATCAAGAACAATTGCACATATGATTCTCTATCAAATTAATTTACCTGTGGACTTCTCATAGGCATATTCCCCCCTGGGTTCACCTGGTTGGTTGAAAGGCAGTGATGTCCTTAAGAAATCTGTGGTGGTTATGGTTGCTGAGAAATTGGGCAAGACGCCTGCACAAGTTGCTCTACGATGGGGGCTTCAAATGGGCCATAGTGTGCTTCCCAAGAGCACAAATGAAGCGAGGTTAAAGGAAAATCTGGACATTTTTGAATGGTCTATTCCTGATGACTTGTTTGCCAAGTTCTCTGAAATTGAACAGGCAAGTGGCCATTTTCTGTTTGAAACCTTGTGTGACTAAAATTATGTGACATGAGGATGGGAACAGCTTTTTCAAACTAGGAGCAATAAAAACTAATGAAATAGCATATTTTATAAATTTTCCTTTGGACTTGCTGTTTCTTCCTAGTACTGCTTGATACGAGGTTTTCTTCAAGTGCAGAAGATGAAAGAGGCATTTAATCCTTTAAAAAAAACATTAGATAAAGGGAGGTTTATTATTGAATTTTTTTTATTATTGTTGACAATTAAAGATCATAATATATCTAGTAACCATTGTTTTGATGGTTAATCTAAATTTTTTTAATGCAAGCCATGCCTATTGTTCCGTTATTACATTTTATTTGTTTTTGGTCAACAAGTTGGTTGCTGCTCACTTTGTATCTAGGATTTTAAATTTTTCTTAAAAGAACAAAATATTAATTATAACTTTACATGACTGGTCTATGGCTGACGATTTGTTTGCCAAGTTCTCTGAATTTGAGCAGGCACTTATCTGTCTTTCATTTAAAGTTCCATCACCCAAGAGATTGGAATTTTATGATGAGTTTTCAAATCCATCTGATATGAACAATTTCAAAGGAACATGATTGGTTAAATAAAGAATGTACACGTATATATGTAGAAGGATTTGTTCTGTTGTTTTTGCTTCTAACACTTCTTTTGGTCTGTGGTATACAGGCTAGGCTATGGACAGGTGAGTTCTTTGTTCACCCTCAATGTATCTACCAAAGTGTGGAGGAGCTCTGGGATGGTGAAGTCTGAGCATGCATCATATTCATTGGTCAAAGAGTGGGCATTAAATTCTGCATTTGGCCAGAATTTATATATTAATAAAGATGACTAAGCCTGTTCTCAATAGATCACACATTTACCTTCTATGTTCTTGCATCTATGCTGCTAGTTCTTTCTGCAAATAAAACCTCTGCATCTGAGGATATTGTTGATCTCTGCACTTGTCTTGCATTCATGCTCTTTGAGCATGTGAGTCTGCTTTCAGGAAGAAATGGGCAATAAATCCTGCATTTGGCCAGAATTTATGCATGAATAAAGATGACAGCCTGTTCTCAAGACATCATACATTTACCTCTTATGTTCTTGCATGTATACTTCTAGTCCTTTTCTGCGAGTAAAAGCTGTGTCTGAGGATAATGATGATCTCTCCATTTGTCCTGCATTTAGTCTGCTTTCTGGAAGAACACAAGAATACCTTTTCTTTGTGTACATAAGCTATCTATAAACAAGCCTGTCTTATTGTGAGAGAGAAATTATTGCCTGTACTGCATGCACCAACATGGCCATAAAGGCAGCCAATAACAGCATGAGATAAGAGGAATGGTAGCTTAGCTAAGGTACAAGGGAGAATAGTCCAACTCGGTGGTTGATCTTCTGTTAGCTTCCATTCGTTAACCAATCAGACTTTGGCTACACCTTCAAGAAGATTGTTGGTCCTCTGTTTTCAGCATCAAGGGATAAGAGAGCACCTGTTAGATATGCAAACAAGCCTGCCTCCTAAAATGAGCTGTACCAAGAGAGAGGAATAGCTTCTTTCGAGTTCTCTGTGCTACGCTTGCTGCTGCAGCATCATAACTCGCCAAGCTTCTTTTATCTTAGTTATTAGCTTTTTGACTCAATTTAGAACTTTTTTTTCCTCCTTTTTCACCCGAGTCGTTTAATTGCCGCCGGTTCCTCTGACACGTATCTCGGTGCACCATCATAAGAACCGCAATAACGCAATGTGCATGATCATGCTGGTGCATGCAGTGTAGACAATAATTTCTCCTTATTGTGGTAGGAAAGATTGGTAAGCCAGGAGTTATTTCTTATGGCGATGCTCCATGGTTCCTCTTTTATTTGTTGATGCTTCCATTAGAACCAAAGTGCTGCTTGTCATTGTCTGCTGAACATCACCAAAAGCATGATGATTTACCGGTTAGAGGGATTGAATAGATGTTCCCTTCATTTTTGGAGGAAGATGGAAAAGCAAAGCAGCTCTGACGGTGATTATCGAACAACTAGTTTGACAAGCTAGTTCATGAAATTTGATCAAGCAGCTGTTGAATTAACTCATGATGATTACTTTGCTTGGGGTGATTAGATTTGCAGTTGCAACTTTGTGGGGCATGTAGTTGCAACTTGTCATGATATTTTTCATGATCAAATGGGAAAATTTTCTTTTAGCCCTCTTCACTTTGCCAGTGTTGCACATACACTTCTTGGCTTCTTGCACTTCAAATTTTTTTTAATCAGATCCTTCAAAACATCATTATTGCAGTCTACTCCTTGCGCTAGTTTTCCGGTGGTGCCGGTAACAACTGCAGCCAAGAAGTATTCCATTTCCGAAACTATCCTTATTTCTTTTCTGTTCAGACACTCGATCGAACGGTGAGAAATTTGTATCATGTGACCCTTGATCCCAAGGTAAGGTACTGCATAATTTCTGAACTCGCCGGAACATGTTACCGCCACTTCCCTCTTTAACCCTAGACTACGAGTAGACTCCCTCGCTAAAACCCTACTCGGCCTGCCATTAAGGTTTCGTTCCATCCCTTCTAGAAGGCGTCGGCGGGCGGCGGCCATGGCCTTCTCCACCCCCCTCCGGCGAGCATTGTCTGCTGCGTTTCCTCTCGCGATCCGGTGTCTCGGAAGAAGTTGCCATGGCGGTCACCACTCCGCCCTCCTCCGTCCCCTGTCCCTGGAGGGGATCGTTTCTCGGGCGACCATAGGAGAGCGAACCGCTCTCTCTTTCCCTTCTCTCGCTCTATTCTCTTCGGGGGCCAAGAAGCTGCCGTCCGACGCCAACCTCCTCCGTATCATCGACGATGAGATCAAGTGCGCCGAAGACTCCGACGACCACGACCGGGTGAACCCTAATTTTCGCTTTTAACAGATCCTAATCTGTTTTTGCTTCGATTTATTTTTCTTAAAACCAAAATCTTTGGAGAAAATTGAAATTTGAAACCTGCTTTCGCATGAAGATTGCATTTTTTTCTTTTTCGGTCTCATGTTCAAGGAAAGGGAACGCTATATCGGATTGCATTTATATATGCTTGTCGAAAGTTGAAAACGCTTTCACAAGCCATTCTTTTTTCATTTCCCGAACCAAAGTTGAAATGAAAACTGCCATCATGTAAAAACTCTAGCTTTATGTGTCTAATATTCACCAACACTCTGATGGATGAAACTTGGTTAATGGCTGCGGGCATACCGTATACTAAGTATTAGTTACTTGATACTAATTTATATGAAAAGGTTTGGTTTTTAGCAATTGATGGTCAAAATAGTTTCTTGGAATTCCACTTTATATATAAAAAAGAGACGCTTTATATATAAAAAAGAGACAGGAAAGAGTATTTTTCTCTTCTCTATTATGATCGGAGTGCTTGCTTATTTTATGACTTTGAACAGGTAGAGGAAATACCTGAAGGGTTTCCTTTTGAGATCCAAGATGAGAAAGAAATGAATGTGATCACTCTTAAGAGAAGCTATCAAGGTGAGAACATTGAAGTTGTAGTTTCTATGCCAAGCCTCGTCACTGGAGAGGAACCAAATAATGATATGGAGGACGACCATGATGAGGATGAGGATGGTGGCCATGGTGAGAAGCCTAGCCAATCAAGCATCCCGTTGACTGTTAATGTCTCTAAAGGAGATGGACCCAGTCTGGAGTTCTCTTGTACTGCTTACCCAGATGAAGTTACGATCGATAGCATGTCAGTAAGAGAAAATAAAGAATCTGAAGAGGAGATGATTGCCTATGAAGGCCCTGATTTCAAGTGAGCATTTCCGATCTCCCTTATGATCTCCTTTGCCATTATTATGCATGATAGTTTGTATCATTTCTTTGTAAGTTTAGCTAAATAGTTCCATTTGTTGTGTCATAGTGATCTGGATGAGAACCTTCAGAAAGCCTTTCACAAGTACTTGGACATAAGAGGCATTTCGCCGATGACCACCAACTTCTTGCACGAGTACATGATTAACAAGGATTCCCGTGAGTACTTGCATTGGTTGAGGAATTTGAAACAGTTTGTTCAGAAGTGAAATTCTGGAAGTTTTGCCATGAAGCTGTGGCACATGTTCCATTTTTCAGATATCTATATTCTGCACCCATATATTGCCTATAAACAGTTTTTGTTGAAGAGTATGTTTGTTATATGATACAGTTTTAGTGACTAGTGGATTTTGCTCAAACTAATAGGCATTACTGACTGCATATCATCTTTCAGATGGTTAACTGTATGCAAAGAGAGATGTATGCCTGTAGTTAAGTTTTGAGAACTGGTGGTAGTGATTAAATTACCAATATTGTTGTGTAATCTTTCTTTTCTCAAGTTCTGCTCTCTCTCTCTCTCTAATAGCTTATGCTGTACATGCAACCCCACTATTTTGCTCTTGCTAATTAGAGCAAGTTAGAGATATTATTTTGCCTTAGTTCATGAACCTTTTTTTTTCCCTTAATGTTCAAGATCCTTGAACAGTCATACGTGCTAATCTTGATTTGTAAGTTCTGATGCACCTAAAAATTGCTAATCTGAGCTGCAGTTAAATGTTGATGATGAAATGGTATCTTGACCGGACACCTGGTTCTCATTCACAAACATTCAACTTATGATATACCTATTATGAACCATGGAGTTGCACAACTACTAGTCTGTGATGCCGTTTGTAGTTGCACTGTATGAAATGGAGGTGGTATCAAAAAGAAGCAATTCTATTTTATAGTGAAGCTGATGGATCCCTTTTTGTCATCGCTTAGCCTCTGGATTTATTTCTTGGTGTTCCTATGATGGCTGAAATTCTGCTTAGCCCCATAATTCCTTGCTTGTTATTAGTTTATGCCTGTGAGAGCTGATCTATACAAGCAAGCTGCTTGCCTTTTTGATGAAGATAATAGTCAAAATTTTGTAGGCTTTTATTGTGGGACAAACCATATTCAGTTTATGGCTTATTACATGTTGACTGTCTCACTCTTGGAACTATTAGATCAGAGGCTTTTGGATTGGTTTGTCTAGTGTTTGTTTTAGGCTTTTGTTGAATTGATCCACGACCTGGATAACCTCAACAACATGCAATCTGGTTTCACGCACCTCTGTTATTTATTCAGAGTTCTCTGTAAGTTTGTTGAGCAGTGAGCTTCGCATCTCAAGATTTTGCAAACGAGGTCCAGGAAACTTCTCTGCTTTTCTTCAAGTTGAAAAATATTCATTGAAAACCTTCTCAGTTGATCATATAATCAGTACGGCTAGGCCTTATAACTATTGCGCACTTGTGAGGTAAATTATGATTTGCGCTTACCTGGGATAGCCAAATATCATTGAGACTTGCTGCTGCAATGCTCATGTTATTTTAGAAAAGTGCTTTTTTTTTATTTGCTTTTTATGTCGAATTTCATCTATACAGGGGTAAGACCTTTGTTGTTTGAGCAGCTTACAGGGTAACAGCCTTCATTCTCATCATCTCCATGTACATTCTATTTGGGAGCACCCTTTATTGTTGTTTGCTAATTGTAAAATTGTGTGGTCAGTTATGGGCATGGTGATACATATGAGTTCTAATATACCAGTCAATTCTGTGTTAAAGCTGAGAAACAGACTGCAGGCATATGCTCTATGGTAGCATGTGGAGTTATAGTGAAACTTTATTTTTTAGAAAAAAATAAAAGGAATTTTTTTTCACTTACATGTATGGTCAAAATTAATAAAAATTATTTTTCAAAAAAAATAGAGATAGGGTAACCAATGTTCTACATTGGATTCTGTGTTTTGATTATTAAAAAAAAGGGTACCAAACTGGGTCTAAATATACATAGGAAGGGTATGGACCATTTTTCCATTTTAGCTCCAAAGAGGAAAACTGCCTTTTCATTTTTGGCTCCAAAGAGATAGTAAGTCTTATACACCAAAGAATAAAAAAATTGGAAACGATTTTGAAGTCCCAGCGTCCAGTAGCTGGACCATGCGAGATGGCGAGCCTACCTAATGATGAGCTGACCTGATATTTGTGTGACAAACGGGGTTTATTGAGGTATGGTCGTATCTAGGCGTTTCACGTTATATATATATATATATATATATATATTAGATGCAGTGCCATACATGAAAGCCCTGAAATAGGTCTTTGAACAAAATCTTTCCGATGGCACCTTCACCGACCAGCAAATCAAATCTTTCTGATGCTACCTTCAAATCATAAATGCAAACTCCAAATACATGAAGCGGTTTGAGGGCAAAGGCAAAGGTAAACCACACAATAAGTCCACCTAAACCAGGTGTACAAGCCTGATATTTTAATATCACCCAATCTCACTGATATTAACTGTTAAGTCCTCACCTGGGGAAAAATTCATGGCAGCAAAATCTTCTTTTAAGCCTTGCCCATAAAAACAAAAAGATATCTTCAGAAAGACGGGGAAAAAAAAAAGGGACCCAAGAGGCAATTCCATTCAAAGATCAAGCAAGGAGATCCTCTCCACCACAATTCCAATAGCATGATATACATTGTAGGTCCAAGTCAGTTTGAAGCAAAAAAGCATCATCCAGCAAACAGTTTTCAAAAATATCAAGTCTGGCAAAACATTTCACTGCAACTCCAGACATCAATTTAAGGTGTTTACATCATCCCTTCTCGTCCACTAGGTTCAGTATGTAAAGTCAGACCTTGCAACCTCATTTCCGTATGATAGTACCCTGCATATAGAATGAAGTAAAGAGCCTTGCCTTAAAATTCATCCGTAGCAAGTTGCAAAAATATTTAGCAAATGTACTGGTTCTTTGAGTAAATTTGTACATTTTATAAACAATATTTCTCAGACAAAATTCCAAATAGATCACGAAGAACATTTGTGCAAATTAGATCAAATCAAACAATTAGATTTCTCAAGTTTTAGACACTAATGATGAATCTGAAAGATTTCATTAAAATTTCTGCACTTGGCCTCCAGCAGAGAGTCCAAGATACTGAGTGAACAGTATGATTATGCAAATATTTTGCAATGCCCTTGATGCAGATCAGTAGCAAAATTGATGGCAAAAAAATATACTGCAACAATTTGAGGTATTTCAGAATTATTGTTTCTGATATCAAAAAATGCTATCAAGAGGTCAACTTATTTGGAACAAATGATTTATACACTTGAATAACATTATAGAGATTATATAATGTAGTGGATAGGGAGTTACAATGCCAAAAGTAAGCAAGCTTAAATAAATCTTGAGAATAAAACTACCTTCAATCATCATTGAACCTACCTAAAACATGTTTTAAAACATGTTTACATAAATTCGGCAGCAGCATGGAACTCTTTTTAGTATTTCACACACAAGCAAATGATCACATAATTCAACCTACATTACATACATCTTGGGAATCTGGAGCTTACCTGTACATCTGCTATCAAATATGCTGCACGCCATGATACCCCCTGAACATACAACCTCACGCGAAGAAGAAAATTTTGATGAAAAGTGCAAGCACAATTTGCAACAACAAGGCGCTAACAATTAAAACCATCAGATCACTCCCCTCTGTATAAGACTTTAAGTTTAGCGCAACGAACCAAGATGATGCAGCACCAGCAAGAATTATAATGATCCATCGGAAAATCTCAACAGGAGCTATCAACAACAACTGAAATATCAGTTAAAAGAATCCATAATTAGTTGATAAGAAACGATCATTTTCCTATGATGGAAAAAAAATTTTATAGTACAACTGGTTGTATGCATCATTAGATTGCGGTTGCTCTGCAAAACAAGCATAATTTTTCCCCATTTCCTCCATTTTTGTTAATCAAGCATACAGTTGAAGATGATATATATAGCTATGGCAGTACAGTACAATGGAGGTAGGAGAAAAATGCTTGCATCTAACTACTGTCAATAGATTTGAATCAATCTTAATCTATCAGACCTATAATTCACATCATGGAGCAGCAGGTGCCAAATATTATCATGAACAGCCTGGTATCCTGCTTTTAGGCAGCGAAAGATTAATAGCTGACAAATGAAAAGGAAGCTCACCGGTGTCGGATTTATCTTATTTAATCAAAGTGAAGTTTGGGTGGAGGCATGCTCTTGAAGTGAAGAAACCCACTAGTGAGCAATTATTAGTCATGACCTCTTTAAAGTGGAAAAAAGGGTTAAATTTTGCTTACTCTCCAAGTAGAAGTGTCAACCTATTAAAAGTTTTTGTGTTCTGTTGTTGACCTAGATGCACCATTGTTTATAGATATAGTGCTGAAAGAATCTTCACCAAAGTCATATACACCTGGAGTTCTCTCTTAGAATATAGCTAATCAAAAATTTATGAAAATGCAAATGACCAAAAGCAAAACAGAAAGGCCCGACTATTTAGAACCAACTTTTATAAATCAATCGCATTGACCCTAACGGTTGCACCTCCATTAACTTTAAAACCTTCCAAATCCTTTTAATGATTTTTCTCATTTTCTTCTCTTTCCCACCCATGCGTGCAAATGTGAGTCTCTGCTTACCCAAGCTCTCCAAATCTTTGTCGAATGTTTCAGTAACATCGATGTTCTAACATATTTTGTCCTCCATTGATATTAACCCTTGCTCTTCTGCTAAGTACTACTTTCTAATTGTTCTTTGCATTTCCATACAAATACAATTCAACATTTCCCAAAACTCTGACATTCTTTTTATGTGTTTCAGTGCACTTTGTCGCCGGACAGTCTGAAGAATATATGTTGCTGCTGACCTTGTTACAGCCTTAATGTTTAAAGAGATGACAATCAAAAAACCACCTGGATGCACTGTTCCACTTCTTAAACTCCTCCCTGATACTAATTGAATATCCATCTCTCCCTTCTAAGTTCTAACCATATTTAACAGGAAAAAACATTACATTGGAGCATCTCCCAATCATCATCTTTTATGGGCAACATTGTTGAATTTTCATGCCACCATGCAGCTGCAATACAAACCCACACAAAAACATTCCTATTTGTTCTGCCAATTTTTTAACCTATCCTTGTCTTTTAATTTGATGCTCTGTCTGCAAAACATACTGTATGATGGAGCTTAATTATCAAAAGTCAGTACACACATGAAAGTAATAACTTAGGACCTGTGGCATCATTGTTGTTTTTGTGTTTTTTATTATCTATAAATTAGTAAAATCCCATATGGAGATCGATGTGGAAGACAACATTCACTCCAAACTTCCGCTATTACTTGTTTCCAATTTCGCCCGTTTCTGAAAGCAACAAATCTTTCATTCCTAATTTTCTGAAGATTTTCACCAAACAAATTGAAAAAACAAAAGGGTTATGGTCTACTACATTTTGTTCATATTTAATTTTTGAAAACAAAAACAGAAAAACAAAAGCAACACAAAACAGGCCCTTAATCATTAAGATGGAGCTCAACTCTGCACAAACCGAATCAAGTGCTTCATCTCATAGTCTAAAAGTTCTGGTTTTCACCTGGTTGCCAACCTAACAAAATCATTAACCTTCATAATCCAAGCTTTTATGACCAACATCAACAGGGTTCTAAGACATCAGCCTATATGCATAATGAGTAAGGCTGAAACTGACTCTCTGATAACAACTATTAGAAGCCTGCAAATAGTCCTTTGCCCATGCCCTAACAGTTGTACAGTTACTGTAACTTTCTTAATGCCCAACAATCCAACTCCAATGACACAAATCCCTTCCAAGCCATTAAAACCCATATGCATAAGCTCTGTTTGACCTCAAATCTTCACATCAATCACATAGCAAATAGAGACATGCAGCAAAATTGATGCACAAGGATCCTCACATTTCTATATTGTTTTTTTTAAATCACTTCTCTTATAGATTCATAAAGTCATGTATTAGCGTTATATTATTTCTGCAATGATCTACACAAATTAATGACATTTTATTCGGTCAAAACTGATAAGAACCCTATACAACCAGTGATGTCCTGAGATATACCTTAGAACAAGTTGTGAGAAATTTTATTTCAAGTTGAGCTCCTAAGAGAAAAAAAGGAGGGAGGTTCATTCAGTTATCAAGAAAGAAAAAAACCTGATACATCTTCAGCCGGATAAAGGGACAGAGAAGTAAAACAAATAAATTGAATGAAATTAATGAACAATTATTTTATATATATTTTTCAAAATTATTTTGTGAAATTTCACTCTATAAAATGTTCCAGCAAAGCAGGCACTGCGCCTGAACAAAAAATTAGCTTTATGAGTGACAACTCTCCAAAGATTTCTTGGAAAGGATTATTCTTTTTATACCATCAAGTTCTGAATGTAAATCTGGACATCCCTCCA
The DNA here is from genome assembly GCF_051530095.1 of Phoenix dactylifera. Lineage (NCBI taxonomy): Eukaryota > Viridiplantae > Streptophyta > Magnoliopsida > Arecales > Arecaceae > Phoenix > Phoenix dactylifera. The sequence continues at coordinate 32,632,283 of NC_143197.1, forward strand.
AAATCCTTTTTTCCCCTAAATCCACATGATTTTCTTATGATGGATTTTGGAACAATACGAAGTGATCATTCATTTAAATAACTCAACAATTATGTAGTTTAACTGGATGATGAGTCCTCAAGCAAAAGCAATCATTTGATTGAACAGTACAAATCAATTACAGAAATAAAAAGATGTAGCAAGAAACTTACAGAACTTGGTACGAAGATGAACAGCGAGTAGCCCCACATACACCAAAGGCGTATGAGACTTGCATTACATCCAAAGTACCGAAGCAAGAAGTAAAATGCAACTGGCACAGCAAGTGCATAACCATATATGATACATGCCGCCCAATTTACATAAGTGACGTCAAAGGCCCACGCAATATCTGGTTCATTTCTTTTGTGCATAAGATAGGTTGCACAGTTTCCAAGGGCAGCAAGCATGAATACCAATGTAGTAGAGATCCAAATGGGGCCATACCTATAAATGTCCAAATGTTTAATCATGTAAGCCACACATAATCTTTCATGGAGAGGGGAATGTAAACATTTTTCTTCCATTAAATGAGTGCCAGGAAGGATAGATCAACTCATCAACCAAAACTCCAAATAGAGAATTGTTGATTGGAGCAACCAGGGAAAAAATGATGACTTCAATGATTCAAAAATGTGAAATAATGATCTAGGAGAAAGTGCAGTCATATGCTAGTTGTAGGGGATCACAGGTAGCTAAGCACAAGTGGAGTAGAATGAAGTGAAATAAAAAACTCTCAATCATTTAAAATCCCACCAGACTAAGGTAGACATAGTTTCTGTACACATGCATTCTCAACAGCCAGGCAACTCTCTAAAGAAGAAACAGTTCCCATTTTTACAATAATGTAATATTGTCTGATAATCTAAGAAACAGACAAGTGACACATACACACATTAATTTAATCCTTGCATGAAAAAATGAGCCCAAATTTCAAAAGCTTCATCAATGCTTATGCAGCAGTAATATTGTGATTGTAACCTTCCTATTTACAGACCTTTAAAGGAAGGTTGTAAAAAAACTTCCACAAGGTAAGTACAAATTTCAAGAGCCCATTAAAGGTTTACTTTCAGGATGAAAATAACAGATCAGCAAGAGTTTGAGCCAAGATAGCCCGGAGATCAGCACACTGTACAAGAGAAAATAATAATGCAGTGACATTTAATACACAAGTGGCAGCAGGTATTGTTACTTCTATTAATTTCTTAGTATACATAGATTTATGAGAACAAACTTCATATGCTTGTAAGATGACAAAGATGGTATGAGAACACAAAACAAATACAAGCGCCTCAAATGTGATAGGGTAAATAATCTAATTTTTATTTGTTTGTCAGAGAGTAGATATCTAAATTCAATGCAGTCCAACCAACACAATATATGGGGACAAAGGTCGCAGCAGCCAGCTCACAATGCTCGTTATTCTTATGAAGTTAACTGGTATAAAAAGGTTTTTGGAAATGTCCATGATGGGTCAGCTTGAGAGGGGGAAATATAAATCAGTGAGAACTTAAGCCAAATTTACCAATCAGCAAAGATGCCTGAAAAAAACAGAAGTAAAAATGTAAGCATCAAACATGTATTATCAAACCTGGCAATATCTTGACACGTAGTTTTGACAGGACAAACATAATATGATCTCAAGCAGATAGGGATAATGATAATAAAGAAAAGATTAATGCTTTGGTTATTATATTTTATAGCCTACATGGATATTATGATTTTATGTATAAAGCAATTTGTGTATAAGCACAAATTAAATCTAACTGCCCAAATACACAAAAGAGTCTCATAAACTTAGGCTTCTATTTTAATTTATATTATGAAAAGGACATATTAGTAGAAGGGGAGTATTATATACACACAAAAAAAGCCTAAAAGTGAAAATATCAAGAGGAAATTGCAAACTATATATAAGCTGGTAAAAATTACAGGGAGGAGGAACTCACAGATCAGGATTGCCATCGATTTTCCCGGTAAAATCATTCATGGGATACACAGAACTAATAAGTCTACCCACCACAATATCGGTATCAACATTGAAATATGGGGTGTACGATGAAATGCTACATACCCCTTTCCAACTGCTTGTAGCTTGATCATCTCCACCTGCATCAATAGAAAAATGTTGTACATAAGCAAGAATAGCAAGTAAAGAAAGTAGCAACAACTACATATGGGCAGGTACAAAAACATATGGCCTTCTTTCAAATTACAACTAATATTTGATGGTTGAGCATCGACCAAATTTTATTCTAGCTATCTGCTCTCTCTCATGGTAGGTGATTATTAGCACACCTTCTTGTGGTAGGAGCTTCATCCAGGTACCCTTCATCCAGGCTTTTTCCAATTTTTATCAGTATAGGACTAAATGCATAACCTCGAGTTACAGGCACAAAGACTGCAAACTCACCTCTTTGGACATAATATATATCAGATTATGTATTTCTAACAATATAATTTTTAAAGTTAGGATTAGGCATCATTTTGAAGAAAAGGTTATTTAAAAAAGTTCTAGCAGTAAGTATTACATGTCAAGGGAGATAGAGAAGCTAGGTTTCAATAGAAAGCACAAACAGCTCCAGGATTGAATTGGTCATGATGCAAATTTTAAACTTACACAAGGCACCCATATTAATCTGGCCTTAGGCAGTTATAGAAAGTAATCCATGTAATTATTATCCATCAAACTGATCGTCAATACAAGTAATAACAAGAAATGAGATCATTAATTAATGATCTGCAGGTTTCATCACAACAGTTCCACGATTTCCAGGCCCAATTCGGTCATTAAACATGATATCTGAACAAGAATCGCCTTAAAAGCATACATACCATATGGACTCCCAGGGGCTTGATAGCCTCCATTAGCAGGCGGAAAGATTTGCAAGTTGGCAGATGAGGCTGCACATATGCCACAGTCAAAAAAAAAATTTAAAAAAGGAATCACAGAAATTGTTGTTTAGATTTTCCTTGCTAAAATTAAACAGCAAAAATCTTTATTCTTACATTCACTAGCAGCGCCTTTGGCTTTTTCTTCAGCAACCGCAGCCTAGACACAAGTTACAGCAGTTAAAAAAAAAAAATCAAGAAGTCCAAATTCAAGCAATAGTGGTGCAGGCATATGAAAATGAAAAAACACCAGTTCATGTCACTGAAAATAGTTTTCATTAAGAACAAATAGGGAGAAGCAAGAATGATTTCCTATATCAATTTCTGAGAATATACCACTAAAGGCGATCAAATCCCAATAAAAAGAACGATGAGAGAGAAGATCAAATCGGAAAAAATAAAGACGAAATTTTCTTGAAAAAGGAAAGCCAATAAACGATCGGACCATCATGTGATTAGAAGAATTCGCGTTTTCTTGAAAAGAAAAAAGAAATAGCCAAGAGAAATCGCGAACAAACGAGGGAAAGGTAGGGGGAAAGAGAGGAAGATGCATACTGGAACGGAACCGAGCAAGTGGCTGGTAGGCAGGCTGGTGTAACCTTCTTCCATGGCGGAGAAATCTCAGCAGAAGAAAGCCGGAATCACCGTCGTCTATAGATCACCATTTGCGAGCCCAATCGGAGGACTTTCCATCCCCTCTTTTGATTTCTTTTTTTTTATATATATACATCTCTTTCTTCCGTCGCTCACTAAAGAAAGCCCTAGCCTCGAGATATCTGCACCGAAGTCTTCTTTCAGACTCGGATACCTTTCAACTGTACGGGGCACAATTGCACCAGAGAAAAAAAAAAAAAAACACTATACGGGCACAAGAGGGGGAGCCAGACCCAAGATGTGGCCACCGTGCGATAAGATTCGTGGAACTTTCCGCATATTGGATTTTTTCAAAAAAAATTGAGAGAGAGGGCGTTGCAAAGTGAGAGATGGAATGTTGGAAGGAAAAATAAAATGATACCATCACCGTGTCAATACCAAAACTTTGAGCTCTCACTTTTGACTGAACTTGATCATTCAATTTGCAGACATAGTTACGGCTAGAAGTGGTCCGAGTCAGGCCGGGCCATATCCAAAAAATAAATAGCCTTTACATCTAAGCTCAAATCTGGTCCGAACTTTTTTGGGCCTAATCCGAAGTTAGCTCGTCCCGATGGGCTTTGAGCTGGCCTGAGCTCATTTTTAACCCTATCATAGCCCTCAATGTATTGCTGGATATTCCTAATGCATCAAGGCCCAAGGAATATATATGAGAGAGTTTATTGCAGAATACTATATAATGCTAGATAGCTATAGTATTATCTATCTTAGAGATGGATAGTTGTCACTAGTTGTCACGATCCGAGTAATTGTGTTGATGCAATGCAAAAGACACATTGCAAAGAATCCTGAGATTATATATATGAGACAGCAATCCTTGCAGTACATGGATAGTTGTAATCATAAATTGACTATCAAGTTTGAGAGCAAAACTTATAGAGGATCTGAACTCTAAAACTTCAAATTCGCACCACAACGCTAGACTTAAAGGTGGAGGTTCAAAAGATGATTTTGACAACAAATATGAAGGAGGAAATAATATACTTTGACGGTTATAGTATGCCATACCAAACTAAATTATATAGTCATACCATAGTGCTTTGGTATCCATACATAGTAGGAGGTCATGCTAATACTTGGTATGCCGAATCGATCTCCAAACCTAACAGAATGCCATAGGTACAGAATTCAATAATGAAATGGTATATCTTGTCAATAACAATATTTATAAACAAATGTTTAAAAACCTCCTATCTTCTGGAGATAATTTAATCATCCCTCGTGCATCACGTGATAGTTACTTTGAAAATAGAGGAAATATTTTAACGGATTGTTTTAAGAGTGATATAAGATTGTTCAGTGTGGTTCATCCTACATCATTGGTCAGGATTCGACCACATCATCAGAGATTGTAGTCGTCCATTTTTTGCGGGCCTGCAAGTTATGCCATAGGACCATCTGCCCATCCGGGCGACCTCGCACGTGCCTTTCGCGAGTTTGCGCTCCGAGCAACTCCAATCACGAAGTTTTTTGTTAGCTCATCGTGGACTGTAGCTAAAAGCGGCTAACTTTTACCTTATTATTATCTGCTACACTCCCCAGCTTCCGTTGCGGGAATTCAATACCTCCCTCCGCTACCCTCCAAAAAGATTCGCAACGCCACTTACCACACCCGCTGCCAGCTAAGCCACTCGTCTCCTTGGTCCTCTCTCCTCCCCTTCGCCGAATCGCCGAATCCTTTATTCATGGCTGCCGCCACTCGGATTCCGCTACCGCGCCCTCCCGATACGCCACCGGATCTTTCGCTGTTACATTCATGCCGAAACGCCCGAAGTGCCGCTCTCCTCTCCCTTCCCTCCTCTATAAAACCCTTCCCGAAGGTAACGTCTCCGCTCCCACTCGCGTTCTAAAACCCTAGCTCTTTCAAAGGTGACGTTGCCTTTGTGAAACCCTCTCTGTCTCTCTCTCTAAAACCCTGGTGTCCTCTTCTTTACTCTTTCTCTCATCCGCAAAATCCTAGATTTCGATCGGGAGGCGTCGCTCGAGCTGCTTCGTCGCGGGATCGGGCACGGCGATGGGGGAGAATGCCGTCTCGGATGAGAGGATGCTGGTAGGTGTCGCGCTCTTAATGCCGTTTTGATCGGTTCTTTTTGTTGGAGATTTCTTCTTTTTTGCTCTTTTTCTTATTGTTTTCTGATCGTATTGGGGTGTAGGTGATGGTTCCGCCACATCCATTGATCAAGCACTGGATCTCTGTTCTCAGAAACGAGCAGACCCCGTGTGCCATCTTCAGTGAGTAGTTTTCCTCCTTGTAGTCTCGTTGTTTTATTCCTTCGGAGCCCATTAGGAAAGGGAATTGCTTGATTATTTTTGCAATGGATTGGCCATACAGAATCCTGGCACCAATGAAGGGTTAAAAGTTGTTTCTTTCATGCAGAATATACATCTATTTGGATTTAAAGTTTCTCATTTGGAAACCTACAAGTGGGTTATTTGGTCGCATTGGATACATGCAAAACATTTGTCAGTTTCTTGATAGATGTGATTCTCTGTTTCCGCACAGTAATAAACTTATTGCAAGTTGTGTGTGTCTAACTGTACTTATATGAATCAATGCATATTAGCACATAGTATATAGAAACCACAATTTATGAGCATTGTATCTATGGGAAGAATAGGCTACAATCATCCTTGACTCTGTCACTAATCCCTTGACATTTTTTTATCTATCTTTTATCTGCTATCCCAGCTGCTAGTTTTACTTTCAGTAATGCTTTACTGATTTCTGCATGCAAGCTGACTCATAAAGAGTTTGCTTGAAATTTGCTGCATGGTAATGTATACTGCATGATATATAGCACAAAACAATTAGAACCAAAGGCACCACAGTGTTCATTTGTGTAATTTCATGGGGTGCGCGTCCTGAATATAATATTTGTTTTAAATATATCTTTTAATTGCTGTCAATTCATTGTAGAGAGTGCCATGGCTGAACTTGGGAGATTACTGATATATGAAGCTTCAAGAGATTGGTTGGTAAGTATGCTTCTCAAAGACCTTCTGGTTGCACTCATTTCATACTTTGTGTGAAGACTTGTACTCCAAACACATGGCGTGTACTTATCATTTAAAGTATCAAGTATGGGACAGTTCTAAATGCTCAACCAGGTTTACGTACTCCAGTCATTAGCATCAATATATTAGCTTTTGCATGCCACCATAATTTATCATGCAAAAATCATTGAAAAACAAACAATGTTTTTGCCACTTTGCAAGAGGAGATTGGCCATCATATTGACTGCCCTCATGGCTAGACTGTATTGCTAAAGATCCACACTGATTTGATGTTTTGTAAAAAAGACTCTTGCATTGCACCTCCTGAACTCAAACTTCTTTCATGTCAAATGGGTCTTTCTGTTTGCAAGCATCTATTGTAGGAAATAGCATATTATAGGTCCTTGGCCTTCCATCTCCTATCCTTTCTAACAATGCTTTTATGTTCAGACTTTGACAACTGACTTTTTCTCCTTGCAGCCTACAATCACGGGAGAGATCCAGTCACCCATTGGTCCTGCTGCTGTTGAATTTATCGATCCACGTGAGCCTGTGGTGGTCTGTTTTTTTTTCTTTAAATTATATCTCAGGTTTTAGATAATTTTTTAGAAATAAGAATATGATAGGCTTATTCCTTATTTTTGTGTTATTCCTTGCCATTCATAGTTCATTTATTTAGCATTCTCTTATACTTATTTTGTTTAGATCATTCCCATCTTGAGAGCTGGTCTTGTGCTAGCCGAGCATGCTCCATCAGTTTTGCCAGCAACAAAAACTTACCACCTGGGTAAGGAAAAGTCCTTCATCTGGATTTGTTCAGGCTTCTAATATTATGATGGCTTCATGTATTTGGTGTTAAAAGACACTTATCGTTCTCTAGATTAATGTTCTACAATACAATTTTTGGCATATGCATATTGATCATGATAAACATCTATACTTGCTATCTAGGAATTCTTTACGAGTGATGATATCAGGTTTTAGGATTTAAGTAAACTGGATTTGGACTTGGACTCCTTTGAAATGCCAGTCTTAGTTTTGTTTTTTGTTCAATTATTCTGAAAGAAAGATGTTCCATGCGATATCGGTTTAAATCAGAAAGCTACTGAACATTGGCTGATAGTCAGGTTGATGGTTATGATGATGAAAATAGTATACAAACTAGAATTTGAAACCTCCTCTGTTTCATAATCGTGTAATGTTTTCTTCTTTTTGCAAATGAAGGCATGCGTAGGGATGAGGAAACGCTACAGCCATCCATATATCTGAACAAGTAAGAGCATATTTTCCATGCCTTTTCTTTTATATTGCAAAGTATCGAAATGTTTATATGTGGTCTAGTTCTAGTGGTGACACTTGGAAAGTTCAAGGCTTGAACGCCTAGTAACTTGAGTGCACTTATCCATGATACAAGGGTAGAGGTCGTGGAAGGGTTGAAATTTTCGTTGGCTGACTTCTTTGAGTTCATCTTGGAATAAGCTTCCCTTATTGTTGTAAAAAGATTGGCTTATTAGCATATTTCCTAGTTTAACTTTGTGCAAAACTCTCTTTTGCTATTATTTCTTCCAATTGCTATCAATTGGTATTCTTGTTTGCATTTTGTTAACAGGTGCATTCTTGCTTGCTTTTCTAGTCTAAATATAATTTCTACCAGAATACCATCACAACAATTTCACTTTATCTAATTGGTCATAGCTCCATTATCTTGTTTTGCTGAGTCAGGACATATTCTTATTTGCAAATGCTTATATTTGTTTCAGTGGTGGCACTAGAATGCCTTGAAGCTTGAGAACTAGTTAGCATAGAGCTGTTTATTAATTACGCATGTGATTTAGCAAAACCTTGCCCAAGCCCTTGGCCATCATCATTTGGTTGACACACTTCCCTAAGTGTGTCAAATTTGTTCTTTTATGTTATGATGGTGTGAAATTACATTAAATGGGGAGACTTGAGCAAAACCTTCATGCAACAGCTTTGCAATCAGAAGGGTAGCTTTTCTTTTCTTTTTTTTGGGTTTTGTAGTGAAGGGGCAAGGTTCAGAGAAAGAAGGAAAATTACAGCCAATAAAAACGTCCAACCTAGTTGGCATATGTCAGGTGCAATAGAACCCAAGGAAAACTATCAAACCAAACCTGCTGCACAGGAGGCTGAGAACCCATATTAGCCGGGAAGTCCACTTGGTCATTGCCCTCTCTGAAAATGTGGGAGGCCTAATAGTGACTCAGTGAAGGGAGGAGCTTGTGAAGGAAGACAAGGATGGAGAGAGGTAGCATCAGTTGACAGCCAGGCCACTACGGTAGAAGAATCACTGTCCAGCCATATTCACTCAGCTCCAAACTGTCAATGCCACTAGGAGACCTGTCCATGCTCCAGTCAACCCAGTCATCGGCACCAGCTGGGTTGAGCAGAGGGAAAGACCTGAGTGCAAGTCATGGTTTAAGGATTAGGGAAGCTCGAGATAGTTGAAGAAATGGCATTTTAGGGATAAAATAAATGGTAAAATAAATGAACAAGGCTTGTTGGTTGTTGATTCATTCATCTATTGTACTTTGTGATATATATATATATATATATATATATCTATATATATATATATCCATTGTTAAGTAGACTGAATAATCTGCTCTTCTTCTATCGTAAAAATATGTCAGGTTGCCTGCATTTTTTAGAAAGAAACTGCTGAGTTTCCTCATCATGCCTGTTTTATTTAGTTATTCATTTCCTGTTTTCCTTCGTGTAGCGTAGTAGAATCATGCACATATGATCTCCAGACGCATTTGGCAATAGGCGGTCTTGCAAATAATTATGGTATATATTATTACTAACTTGTGAACTGGATTCAGGTTGGTCTACTTATCCTTCATTGTTTACTGCAGGTTACCTGATAAATTTCCAGAGGGATCTCGTGTACTTGTTGTAGACCCTATGCTCGCAACTGGTAATTTTTTCTTACTGATGTATATGCTTTCTACATATTCTGGTTGAAATATTTTATCATGGCAATTTCCATTAGAACCATTACATTTTGATTCTAGTTTGGTGGTATCTTTTCTTGTTTCTGATGCTGAGATCCACTTAGAAACACTCATTTAGATTGTTTTACTTCTATCTAAACTAATATACTTTGGCTAGTAGCACACACTCTTTATGTATAATTTGTTCCCTTTGCTCTCAATATAGCATGCATTCTGGAACCTTTTCAAAGTTATGTTTTGCTGCATCAACTAAAACCAATTTATTATAATTTCCTTGGTAGTTCAATAGGTGCAAATTACATTTGTCTCTGAGGTTTTGTGTTGTAAGGGCATGTAATCCGGACTTGAATCCTTAACATTATTTTTATTTAGTTAAACCACTACTATCTATAGACCTATTGATTGGCATCTATAGGCTAATAGCCAAACATGTAAATTTTGGCAAATCTGTGGAAAAAGAATGATAATCATGAACGACAAGACCTGTACTAGCCATTTGGGATCAGTCGGTCGAGCCTCCATGACCTTTTGCTCTAATTAAAAATCCAATCCTCATTCATGGCAAGCTTCATCGAATCAGAAAAGAGCAGTTTCTTTATTTCCCTTTTTCTTTTGAAAACTTTTTGCTAAATAGTCCAGTAAGTATTCAAAACATGCCTGGCTTGATTTAAGCGATTGATATTATATTAAAAATGCAATTTTCTGGATAGAACGTTTATTTGTAGAATCATCATAATGATAGCCAGAAGCAATCATGACTCATAATTAGAAAATTATATGCCATGAACATTTTGTTAGGATACTTCATTTCATTGTTTTGTGATTTGATAGGCTGGCAATGCTTCAAAATGTTTCCGCTCCTCAAAATCAAATATAGCTTGCTTTTGGGTCTTAAACAATTCAATGTTGTAAATTTATAAGTTCAAACTTTTCAAGGAAAGAAATATAAAAAGACAGAGATTTAAGAATACAGCAATCTCTTTTGGTTGAGTGATGAGAACTTTTGATGGTATCGTTAAAGAGGAGCAGAAGTGGACCCCCTGGGAATGCTTGTCTTTTGTTTATGCATTCTTGAACTTGTTATTTTTTCGATATGTATGGTTGATCATCAAGATGATCTTGATCATTACCGTTATAAGCAAGTCCTTTTGATCAAATGGGCTCGGATTTGGAACCTATATTTTCTTTTAATAACAGTAGATTTAGCCTTTGAAAATGGGGTATAGAACATAAAATGCGAAAACCTGCTTGCACCTCTTTAAAAATTGAGCACTGCTAGGTGGACCCAGATATTGAATAGCCTATGTGTAAGTTATTTTTTCTGTCAGCATGACAATTACAGAAAATAATTTTTTACTTACATGGAGCAGTGATAACATTATGCAATGCAGAGTCTAAGTTAGTTCGTTCCACATTTGGATCCAACCAGCATATCCATACATCGGCTCACAAAAGACAAGTTCCTAGAATGGGTGCAAAGTGCTTGTTTAGTGATCTAATGCTAACGTTAATGTCTTCCTGAATTGCAGGTGGCACCATAGTTGCAGCTATCGACCTGCTGAAGGATCGTGGAGTTGATGGCAAGCAAATAAAAGTTGTAAGTGCACGAAAACATCCTTCCAACCACTACTACATATTTTATCCTCTGTCTCTTATTTCGTTAGACAAATCACCATTTGGCACTAGATATCTGCTGTTGCTGCCCCTCCAGCATTGCAGAAGCTCAGCAAAAAGTTCCCAGGGTAAGGCAAATATATATCTGCTTGTCCCACTATTCTGGACTCGTTTATCAAACTGGATGCTGGTTTTGTTTTCAGGCTTCGTGTATATGCGGGAATAATAGATCCAGTGGTGAATGAGAAAGGGTATAGTCATCTCTGATCAGTATACATGCATGACAAAGCACATGAACATATGCTTGCACACACAGCATGAAAAATAGGCTTCCCATGTAGAGAAGCATGTTTTATGCTCGCATCGACACACACAATGGATAAAATTTGTCTTGCATTAACATCTTACCATCTATCCATGTTCAGGTTCATTGTCCCGGGGTTGGGAGATGCAGGAGACCGCAGCTTTGGTACCTGAAACTTGGCATGCCTTCGTTTCCACTTATTTTCTCTCCAAAATATCGAAGAAACCTTCAAATTCAGTTGCATTTGTATGGTTTCTGCCAGATTTTTATGCTGAGCATTTCGCAGAATCTGTCTGTGATGGTTTTTGCTGGTTACCTGTAGTGTTAGTTGATTCCTTCACCCCCAATTGCCTCTTAAGGTGGCATGTAAAAAGTTACTTCTCGTACCTTGGAATGAGATCCCTCAATTGCCATTTATGAGATGATCAGATGTTTTAGGTGCTTTGGAGATTCATAAATTTTCTGCATGGTGGTTTGCTTGTCATATGGTACCATTTTATGTTTCTCTCTCTTTTTTTTGAAGCAATATCATTTTTAGGTTTCCAAAATAGAAGGATGCATGTATAAAGGCAAATCTCCTTACTATAACCAAGAAAGTTATAATAACTATTTCATTATTCGTGAACAGCTAATGTCAACATCAAAATGTGGTAAATTTAGGGGGAAGAGAGTTCTAAGGATTAGGGGGAAGAGGTGCAAGAATTGGTTGCATGACATCGTGAATGTTAATCAAATTTTTTTTATAGACGGGTGAAGACGTGACAGATCTCCTCCATTGTTGATTTGCTGCTATGTCAAAGCAAACGCGGATGATCCATTGGTCGCTTTGAGCTTTATGTAGGCGGATTAATATTTCAATTATTTGAGATGTATGCATATGAATATTTAAATTATCCACGGTTGCTTTAAGATCTGTGCAAGTAAATGGATAATTTTGACCCTTTATTGTTCGCTTTAAGAGCTGTGCAGATAAATGAATATTTCAATCATCAGATAGGCGGATGAATATTTGGATCGTACGTGATTGTTTTGAGATTTGCATAAATGGATGAATAATCTGGATCTATAATTGCTGTCGATAGACGGCTGCGATGAGAACTCCGCAAAGCGACGGGTATTTTCGGACTAACGCATGGATAGCCGCATCGTCGGATCCCCAGCTTCCGACATATATATAGAGAGGGGGTCGGGGGTAGTAATAAAGGAGAGAAAAAATCAGGTCGAAAAAGAAAGCCAGCGGAGAGAAGGCTCCTCTCGGCTCTCTCGGCCGCCATGGATCCCACTCGAGCTTTCGTCAAAGACGTCAGGCGCATTATAATCAAGGTTCGTCTCTCCTTTTCTATTTTCCTTCTCTCCTATTCTTCTTTAATCTCTCTTGCGATTTTCTTGTTCGATCCTCTCTTCAGAACCCTAATTCTTTCTTCTTTCTGGAACGAGAACCCTAGTTTCTAGGCGGCAGGAGGCGTCAATACCCGTTTGTCTCATAAAGAATGGCTGGGTTTTTTCAACTTGTCAATGAATTGCCGATATTTTCTATGCTGCAGTTCTTCATTCTTCTCAAGAGCGCATTGATTTTTGTTTACTTCTTTGATATTCACGTTCTTGATTCCCCACACCTAAAAGGAAGTTATTTGTGTTTATATTTCTGATATTTACCTTCTTGATTCTTTTCGGTAATGAATTTTTTTAAAAATTTCCGCTGCTCATGGTCTTGATTTATTTCAGGTGCTTCTTATTAATAGAATCATTCTTTCTTTGTCTTGATTTGTAGTTCTTGAATTGTTTTATTGTAGCATGTATTGATGGTATTGAACTTTAATCTGGGCCCCGGAACAGAAACTTAAGAACTTCTTGTTTATAACTTGTTTTAATCCCTTGATGTCATTTGAGTGGGTATATCCCCTCTCCACCCAAAATTCTTTATTTCCCTGGTAAATTCACTCACAAGCTTATGTTTTGCAATGTCTATCGATGTTCCATGAATCAGAAATTTGGAAATGACAAGTTCACATTAATTGAACACTTTTTAATCTTAATCTTGTGTGCTCTTACTTTGAAAATAAATTCCACGAATCGCTGGTTACTATATAATGCTCTGCGTGATAGCAGATTGACTTTATGATACATATACTTTTTATAGGTGGGGACTGCTGTTGTCACTAGAACTGATGGGAGACTGGCTCTGGGAAGACTTGGAGCTCTTTGTGAACAGGTATGCTTGATCTGTCCCGCAGGCCACGGCCATATGCATATGCTAATTTGCAGTGCAAGATTCAAACTTTACCCTCTTCTTGTTGAAATGGTTCATTTGCAGGTTAAAGAACTGATCTCTCAAGGCTTCGAGGTTATTTTGGTTACTTCAGGTGCAGTGGGCGTTGGCCGGCAAAGGCTTAGATACAGGAGACTGCTCAACAGCAGGTCGATACGCCTTTTATATTTAAGTAAAACAAACATTTTCAAAATTTGGGATGCCCTCATATTTAATTAAAAACGATATTCAAGTTCTCTGCCAAAGAATTTACTCATATTCTTACTTTTGCTTATTCAAATTCATTGAAAGACCGTTTAAATGTTGCAGCTTTGCTGATCTCCAAAAACCACAATTAGAGCTGGATGGAAAGGCTTGTGCTGCTGCTGGTCAGAGTGGCCTAATGGCTCTATATGATTGCTTATTTAGTCAGGTGTGCTTTTGATCTATTAACCTTGTACAACAAATGTTGCTTGTTGTTCACTATTTGGCTGAATATCTTTTCTTCATTCGCATGTCACCCTAGTTTCTGATAAACTTCATTATAAATTCTCAATGCAGCTAGATGTGACATCATCTGAACTTCTTGTGACTGATAGTGATTTTAAGAATCCAGATTTTAGGATGCAGCTTTCTCAAACTGTGAATTCATTGTTAGATCTTAGAGTTATTCCCATTTTCAACGAAAATGATGCAATCAGCACTAGGAAAGCTCCATATGAGGTATGCTTTTTTTGTAATCCTTGAATCTGATCAAGCTGAATTCTGGTTGTTGTTTTATAATATTTGCTGGTATATAACTCATGGATGTGTGTAACTCATTAGGGTCTGTAAGTGTTTTCTTTTTCTTTTCCTTTTTTATCTAATATTTGCTGACAACAGGTGCTAACTATATATTTTAGGGAAAACTTGTATGGCTGCTTATTCTTTGGTAGGCACATTACATTATCTACGTAAAATGATGCTACTCCATTATCTTTAAAGGTGTAATTATTCCTAGGAGCCTGTACATAGATTGTAGATACTGAGTTCTGCATATGTGAATTGCGTGCATTGTGCTTCACTGTTCCATAGCATAACACATATTGTGTAACGCATGTTTCCCAAGTTTCATAATATTGCAGGTTGAAATGCGGCTAAAACCCCTTGCAAAAGCATCATATGCAAAGTGTGGAAATTCCAATTGCACCATACCTTTGCTAATGTATCTTGCCAGATCGTTGCTAAAAACTGCTGACTCCATTGTTGATTTCTGACCCCTATTTCTTTGGGGCTTTTATTTGCAACTGATAGAGGATATCATTGGGCACAATTTGCTAATCATGGGGACTGTTTTGTTTCTCTTTCTCCTGATTAAGCTCTCCCTTCCTATTGTTTAGTGAAAATATTTTTAGGAAAATTGATTCTCAATAATTGGATCTGGAACTAGTATCATTCTGATTTTGAGATGAGATGTTAAGAAGTGATATATTTGATTGGTTCCACAATTACAAAGGTAAATCTTCAAGGGATCATTTAGTACATTGTTTGTTTGCCTACTAAGAAATGGGTAGATATGTTGAGAATAAAATTAGCAAGAGCAGGTCGAGGCCACATTGGAAGGTGTGGACTTCAGAGTCAAGAATTTTTAATTATGAAAGCTCCAAAGGAAGTCTTTGATGAAGTGAAAATTTTCATATGGCCTGGAAAGCGGCACTAAGATTTGAATTTTTCATGATCTCATTCTTTCAAAAAAAATTAGCATATTGTGGAAAATGTTCTGAATATTTTCTTTGTAATAATGATGCTCCAGGAAGGATAATTCCATGTTTAGACCCTTTTCTCAACCGATCTCAAATAGCTAAGGGAATCATAATATTATGGAATTTATACCCTACCTTTCAAGTTTGTGAAATGGGACTACGGATTGTTGAAAATCTTTTGGTAGAAATGTTAAAATATGGAAATAGAACCCTTACACAACATACATTTTTATCTACACAAGACTATAAGTATATTGATGCGAACAGGAGTTTCTAGATATTTCTTTTAAGGTACATATACTTTGAATGTCAATGGCTTCTTGAAATTCACAACAGGCTTCCATAGACTTTGAATATGGCTTGTTTTGCTTGCATAGTCATGCAAACATTTAGATAATATGAAATTGCAATGTGGAGTTTCATGCATAATAGAGTGCATTTTATCACTTATCTTCCATATAACAAAGACTCAAAGAGGACCAACATTTTTAAGGACAGCTCCAAGTAAACTGATAGTTTATGATTCTTTAATTTTGGGCAAAGTAGATCAATACTCCCCCAATTGCCACTAGAATGGAGACTATCTTTGAGGAGTACCCAGCATTATGGCTGTAGAGTGTAGAAAGCATCAATTGAACATTTGATGATGTTGTGGGGATTCGAGATGTTAAAGAAAAAATGGTTGGATGAAATTTTTTAGATGATGTATAGATGACTTGCCAGATGGAAGAATATATTACTATTAACTGGTGATAGCTCACTTAAAGCAACCCTGTCTAAATCATTTGTTCTAAATATCTAATTTATAAAATCTTGTAGTTTGTGCTAGACTTTATTAGACAATGTTGGGAAGAAGTATGAGACAGTTGGGGTTTCATGTAATCATTTTTGGAATAGAGTTCAAAAAACTAATAAAGAAATACTTAGACATTTGGAGGCTTATTTTCTAAATTGGGCTGTTAAAAGCATCTGAGAAGGAATAGTGGGCTTACAAACACAAGTTGGGAGGAATATATCTGTACTATTTTAATGCCAATGCTCGAGGTTTGGACTCCAACCCTGAATTCAACTCAACTTTGTTTTGTTCCTTCCTTTACTGAATAACTCCAGTGATTGAGACTATATGAATTTAGTTTTAAATAGAGGCAGTTAAAGTATCCTCTTATGTGGCCATACGTGTAAATAATAAAAGCATTAGCTGATTTTTATTAGCTGTAACTCTCAACCGGTGGTTGGATTTAGATGGAAAGGGAAATTACATTTGGGTGCATTTTGGCTAAACTAGGACCCAGATATTTCTGATATTGGCGGTCATGTGCATTGCATATGCAGGATTCCATTATTTCTGAAATAGAGGTCATTGGATGCAACAATGGGATCAAAAATGTGGGCCATTCAGGAAAACATAGTAAAAGGGAATGAGGAATTTAGATAGTGATTACAATTTAAGCTAAAGAATGCTTTTATCTTTTAAGAGATATTTGAATAGAAGACAGAGATGGATGCTAACTTTCCTAATTTGCACTATGTTTGCATCATTAAATTTGCGGATTCCTTTATGTAGGTTCCTCTTTTTTCTTCCAAAATCTAAATGCTTATCTACTCATCTAGACTTGCGATTATTTTGCCTCCAAGATTTGTCTCCAGAGGATGAGGGAGAGTATTTTGTGCATCAGAGATAGGAAACTTGTGAGAGGTTTATAGATCGGTGTCCTTAGGATGAAATATGGATGATCATGATTGTAACTCAAAAGTGCGGAAGTTTTGTGCTTCATGAAGTGCCGAAGTGATGAAATATACCAGGATCCAGGATCTTGTTTTGTAGACAAGGCAGTGGCTTATCGGCTACATTTGGTGGTGTACTTGATGGAATTTGTTATTTAAGAAGACTTATGTTGACATCAACTCTCTGATAAGGCAGTTGGCCAACTAGCGTTTGAGCTTATCAGGGGTTTTCTTTATATACCGCAGTTTTCTATTTATACCCCCATATCAATATGTAAGAAGAAACCCTTTGTTTTGTCACTCGCGTTCTCAGTTATGATTTGTGATGTTGGGGATTTAGTTGTTAATTTGAATGGGGATATAACTTCAAGATATCTGCAAGTTCTTTTATGTATCACATAAGTTTTTTTATCTAATTTGTTTGGATTGTATCCAAACTCTTTGGGAAAGTGGATTCCAACAAAGAATTAATCATCACAAGTTGGTTTTTAATATAAGAGAATCATTATTTTGGACAAATTGTCCTAAAATGCGATCTTGTTCCTCAGAGCTCGAATGCTAGATTTTTTTTGTTGAACCAGCAACCTAAAGTTAACTCCGTTAAGCTGTAGAAATCCATTTTTCAGAAGTAATGAATGACCCCTCCTCCCCCGACACCACCCATAATGGTACTTGATGGCTTGATTTCTATCCCAGAATTCTCATTTTTACTGGATGTCTGCCATTTTTGTTGTGGGAGAAACAGTACATGTGCCTGGTGGAATAACTGGCATTGTCCATCGGAAAGGAAACTGATAAGGAACCTCCCTTCAGAATTAGGATATTTCCTGATCTTTGTAAAATCATTTTGTATCAAAATGATTAGCTAGAGTCTTGCTTTTAAATGCATAAATGTTACTTTTTAGAGATAATGATGCTTCTCATTAATCAAGGAGATCTACTTAAATTTTTCTTGTCTCTTACATTATCCGGTAATATCTTTATGATGACTACTCATGACAATGTAACTCAAACATCTACCTATAAACTCAAGCCTATAAGCTTATAACTCTGCCCATATCTTGAGTAACCCATCAAGCTTTTTTATCGCCTTTTGTGGTCTTTTGCTCTATCTGATAGCCAGTATAATTTGCAGGATTCTTCTGGTATCTTTTGGGATAATGACAGTTTAGCAGCCTTATTGGCCTTGGAGTTAAAAGCTGATCTTCTTGTTCTGCTTAGTGATGTGGAGGGTCTATATAGTGCTCCACCTGGTGAACCTCATTCAAAGATAATACATACATACATAAAAGAAAGGCACCAGGGTGAGATTACTTTCGGAGACAAGTCTAGGGTGGGAAGAGGTGGCATGACTGCTAAAGTAAAGGCTGCAGTTTATGCTGCGTCTGCAGGCACCCCTGTTGTAATCACTAGGTATGCCTGATGCCTTAACCCTTACTTTCAACCTTGCCAGTTATTCAGTCAAAATGTATGTTGTTCAGCATATTGTTAGACTGCATATTATCACTTAAAGATTTGTATGCCTTTTTCTTCACTTTATAGTCATTAAAGAAGTCTTCATATGGTCATTCATGCCAAGGTCACGAGAATTATGCTTCTCAGGTTTCAAGTTAACATTTTGATAAATGATTACCTTTGAATGAGATATTTGATGCTCCCTCCCCCCCCTCTCTCTCTCACACATGCATACATACACACCTGTGCACACATATGTGCACATGTGCGTACACACATCCACTTTTGGGGACTCTTAGGGAGAATGCCCTGCAACATGTACATATTCTGTATGTATACATATATATTTATATATCAATATATATTTTTACTGATACTAATAATACTCCACAGATGCTATTGTTGGTTGTAATGTCTATATTAATATTATAGAACTGACTTAATTGCTAATACTGCTGCAAATTTTGGTATTTATACTGATATAAATAACTTTGGTATTTGTGCTAATAATAATGTCTTGACACTGAAATGGGCACCTAGAAAGACCAATACTGTATTATACTTGTAGTAAGAGGCATTGCCTAAACTTGTGCATATAATAATGATAATTGCTCATTTTAAACCATCAACAGTTCTTAATGCTTTGATTTGTGATGAAAACTCAAGAGTTGGAGATTGGTCTCCCAGCTTTTGGGACCTTGGATGTGTACCATAGACTGCTATGCCCTATATGGTATGCTAGTGGCATAAGCAGATAACCGAGGCACCAGACACTTTGTGGGTCATGAGTTGCAGCCAATGATTACACTAATCAGGGGACCAAGTTGCATAGTGATGCTTTTGGCCATATTCAGGGGGTCACAGCAGGATAGCTGTTGTCTTTCTAGTTCCATCTGTTGTTACATAGATATTTTAAATTTCTTGCCTAATGCATCTGATTTTTATAGTGTCTCAACTAGCTTCCTGCTTTTTTCTTTCTTTTGGCTTTTTTTTTTGGGGGGGGGGGGGTGTTACTGCAGTGGTTTCGCCACTGATAGCATTGTGAAAGTACTTCAAGGGGAGAGAATTGGTACTCTATTTCATCAGGATGCACATTTGTGGGAATTGCCCAAAGAAGTTGGTGCACGTGAGATGGCAGTTTCAGCAAGGGAATGTTCCAGGCGACTTCAGGTATATTTTTATGAGTTCAAATAGTAGGGCATCTATGTTCTTTCATGGTGCATTCTGTCATACTTTATATGTTGTTTCATTGTTTATTCTTTATAGGTTCCTGTAGTCATGGTATTGTTTTACTTAAATGTAAACTCATTTCTTCAGACTGTGCTTCAATATTGAGATGTCCTGATTGCTTAAGAATTTTTTACTAACTTTTGTGGTGTCCTTTCCAGAGCATATCATCAGAGGACCGCAGGAAGATTTTGCTGGACATTGCTGATGCTCTAGAGGCAAATGAGAAATTAATTAGAATTGAAAATGAAGCTGATGTTGCTGCTGCACAGCAGACTGGTTATGAGAAGTCATTGATTTCTAGATTGACTTTGAAGCCAGGAAAGGCAAGGCACAGAGAATGCTTTCTAATTTATTTGGGACAGGACTAATGCCCGTGCATTGCAACTTAACATTGCTTGCTAGTTTGAGATAACATTTATATTAGTATCCACATTTACTGATTCAGTATCCACTGCGCCCTTTATTTATGAATATGTTGTATACAAATGCTTTGCTTAGATTCTCTTTTGTTTGTTTTAATCTAATGTTTCTTTATTTGACAGATATTAAGCCTTTCGAAGTCCATCCGTATACTGGCAGAGATGGATGACCCAATAGGCCATGTCTTAAAAAGGACAGAGGTCAGGAATCTACACTAAGAAAAATATTTTTTCCTTTGCTACTTTTTTGACACAATTTTTGATTGAAAGATTATGTAACATGAATCTTCAATATGTTTTTTTGGGAAAGTCTACCTGTTAAATTTGTAAATGCTTTAATACAATTTGATGCATATAGAATAATATATTTGTTTGCTGTGGTCATATGTTGCTTGCAATTCTGAGGCATAATATTCATTCAGCTTGCAGATGGGCTAGTCTTAGAAAAGACATCAAGCCCCCTGGGTGTTATCCTTATTGTTTTTGAGTCACGACCTGATGCCTTGGTTCAGGTAAAAGAACACTCTATTCCTACTTTTGTTTTTGTTTTCAGTTTTTTTAATCATGCTGGTAAAGTAATACTACTTGATATATCTTACAATGCAGCAATGACTAATTATAATGAGTCTACTTAAAGATTTAGCAAGTACCATTCTGCAGTACATGCTCATCTTTGTCTTCTTCCCTTTAGCAAAGAAACAAAATCACCATGCTGACTGCTGACTGTCATGTTCATAAATGTATCTGGTTTCAGAAAATAATGAAGAGCATCTTTTGAGCTTTTTTTATTGGTGAGCGCATTCCATTAGTATCAAAACTTTTGCCTTTATTAAGAAGTGAAAATGGAAAATAAACTAGATTATCAGACAAGTGAGAGGCATCTCTAGTGTATGCTCATCCATACTTCATCTAAAACCTCTTATGTATGTCACGTAATGAGATCTAGCATTGCTTGAGCAGTATTTGAAGACAATCCATTTGGTGGCACTTTAAACCTTCATGAGATGCATTGGTCTCTGCATGGTATTAACACCACACCATGCTATACAATGTTCACCAGTCATCTGCTGATATAACTTCATGCTGGAAGCAGAATTGGGATATTGGATTAGTGAAAAGGTCAAGAGATGAAATTAACCAATATGGTAAATCCTGTTGTGTTAAAAATATCAAATTTAAGGTGAAACTATCATATAAATTGGCTTTCAGATTTTCAAGAGAGAACAGGGAATGCATGGATAAATAGATGTGCTACAAATGGAAAAAAATATGTTTAACAAGGAATCTTTAATATTCTATAACAAGGAATCTTTCTTGGATTTGGATGTATGTTCCTGTTTCTGATACTTTGCAAATTTTAGGCATATCTGTCAATGTTTCCAGTATTCTGATTATCATATAATCATTCAATCTTATATTTGATTTATATTTAGGTAATCATGTGGCAGTGGGGAAGTAATATAAAGTTGAGTTCTTGACTGTGCTGACACCAAGAGTTCATTGTTTATAGAATAGCATAATGATTGTTATTCCTATGTGTTCATTGGGCTTTTCATGTTTATCCATGTTGCAGAGTCTGAAACACGTTTCACACTTATGCTTATCCGCATAGCAGTGCCTTATGTCAATTACTCGGCTGTTCTGTAATTCTAAGGCTCAACTTGTTGTCAAGTAAAGGTGGTATTAAAAATGAGATACCATATGATTGTTGGGTAGCGGTACTCATAGGAAGCATTATTTGGAGTTATGAGGGAACTAGATAATCTCTCACCACTATCTAGTTTTCCGGCCTATCATACTACTCTTATGATGAGCCTTTTGGTTACATATATTATATGGTGACAGATTTTGTTTCTTGAAAGTAACTCATTGCTTTATTTACTAACAACTCCTGTTATTAAATTTATATGAAATTTTAGTGTGTCTGCCACCTGTTTTATGTTGCTTAATCTTAGATTTTAATTTGTACATCAGAATTTTTTATTTCTGTGTACAGTTGATATAATTCTCATTCATTTGCCATTTTGCTTTTGGCATGATCATTATAGATTGCATCTTTAGCAGTTCGGAGCGGGAATGGTCTTCTTCTGAAAGGTGGAAAGGAAGCCATGAGATCTAATGCAATCTTGCATAAGGTTTGCTTCTTTGATATCGACACTAACTTGAGAATTTCCATTTTTAAATCTATATGTTTTTCTCATTATGTTGCAAAATGTTTGTCTGATGTCTTTTGTATTAGGTTATTACTGGAGCTATTCCAGATACAGTAGGCGAGAAGCTTATTGGGCTTGTCACATCAAGAGATGAGATTCCTGATTTGCTAAAGGTAAGCTTGTCTTAGGTGTAGGACCTTAAAAGAATGTCTTTCTAAATATTAATATTATTGGAAAGGTTGATTTTTTTTTTCCCGACTATGAAATTACAATTTTTCCAGCTTGATGATGTCATTGATCTCGTCATTCCAAGAGGTAGCAATAAGCTTGTAGCACAAATCAAGGATTCTACTAAGATTCCCGTTCTTGGTCATGCTGGTAAGATAATTATTCTTGATATACTTTGGAAGTGCATTGCATTGTTGGAACCATAGCTTGAATCCTATTGCAAGATGCATTTTAAATTGAAGGTTAAGTTTACTTCTGGTCTCTACCCTCCAGATGGCATTTGTCATGTTTATATTGACAAATCGGCTGACATGGATATGGCAAAGTGCATTGTATTGGACGCCAAGATAGATTATCCTGCAGCCTGTAATGCTATGGTATTTCTATTTTTCATTATTTAAGATGATGGATTTGCTGTTTAATGTTTTCCTTAGTGCACTTTGTATTATGACTAACCATTTTTGTTTATCATAATTGCAGCTTATTTTGTTCTTATACTTGTAGATTTATTTCTCTAGGCAAGTTAATCCATTATGTTTTGTCCCAACTAGCTGGAGCTGGATTTGCTATTCTTCATTTGCCAATTGTTCCTGTTAAGGACCACTTCTAGTTCTACTAAGCCTTTCTATCCCTTTTTACAACTTAATTGCCTGTTAGCTTATGTCTTCCTCTCCTTTTTAGATATTTCAACTTGGATTTGAACACTTTGAATTATTAGGGCCTTGTCTAATTTTATCACAAATGACAATGCCAAATCATTGGGTTTTGCATTACTGTCTCAACTGATACACTTCTATGTTTCTTTTAATTTACCCATCCTTAATCTACCTTGCTTTCCCTTTCCACAAGTCCCTCTCTAGATTGTCAATTTCAACAACATTGTTTATCGTCCAACATTTTGAACCATATAACAGCTCGAGCTTAACTGCCACAATGTAAAATCTTCCCTCGAGTTGCCAGGGCATGTATCAGTCATGTAATATCTATATTTTTCATCTAAATCTCCATTTTTTCTTTGATTATTTGACAGAGCCATGATAATGTAAATCGTAGGAGCACCTCTCTCCAATTTGTTTTCACTCTATTGACTATAAGGCCATTATCCCCTTGGACATTCTTCCGTATTTCCAATTTAATATCCAATCTCTTCCTCTTCACATCAATCGAGACTGTGTCATCTGCAATAACATGTAGACCTATTTTATGAATTTATTTGCCTTTAAATTTAAGTTGCATCCCTTTCTACTGTTTGCAGGAAACACTTCTCATACACAAGGATCTCTTGAATAGTGAGGTGCTAAATGATTTAATGGTAGAACTCAAACATGAAGGTATGATGGTAACCCTCAAATGATACAACTGATGTTTGGCTGAATTTGTGAGGGATAGTTTTTTGATTGATTAACATATACTTACCATGTTGTTCTTCTGCTGTTTTTTTAATTGGAAAAATGCCTGATATGCATTAGAGAGAATATGAGATGGTTCTATCGTATTTGATAGAAAGACAGCTGCTAAGATACATTATACAATTACAATTTACAAGTAACGTTTACTATTAGCAGAAGGGATGCAAGCTACAATGCGTGGATAGTCAGGTGCAAGAGTTGAATTCTGACATGTAATGGATAAGATTCATTCATAGGATATTTGAATATTAAAAGTACCAAGGGGAAAAGCAAAATTAAGAAAAAAAACTTCCTATCATTTCTATGGCATTATTTTGAAGTCATTGTCTTGATTCTTTGCATGTTTATTAATTTAAATATAAGTTTATGTGTCATTATTTCTCAGTCTGAAACATTGATATGTGGTTGTCTGGTATTATGCATCAAACGTGTGATTCCTTTGAAGTACTTGCCTGTTTGATTTGAGTTTTCTTACCAAACGTGTGAAGGATCTTTTACCAAAAAAATGTTCTATACAATATGCTTCCGGTCAGATTAGTTATCACTCAGACTTCGAGTAATTTGTTTCTGAATTTCTATGGTTAATTTATGGATTTATAAGTTTCTGCATCACCATGGTTCATTTATATAATTTGTAATGGGAAGAGGTCGATTAACAATGTACGAACTCTTCTGAGACTATTCCAGAAAATATTGGCATCACCCAGACAATGATTCCCTTGGAAACTCATTAACTATCTTCTTTTGATGTCATGAAGATCTGATATGCCCGGATAGTTTCATTTACTTAATACTTTTCAGCTGTTGCCTGGGTTTATTCCATTGCTTATATAAAATAATGGATAGAGGGTTGTACTTGACATTTTCCTCCAGATTGAGAAAGGTATGCTACTTAAATATTATTGTCTGTCCTCCATAAAGAACACTTCGAATAATTTAGCCTGGTTCAAGAATTTACCTGCTGCACAGCATGACCTTTCTCTGATAAAAAATGCACAAGATCATATGAGTATTTTAGTTGGTTATATTACCCAGACCTTTTGCTATTTTATTACAACTCTTGCTAAAACTACAAAGTTTGTCACTTTGAATTTATGACTTGGGAGTTGCATCAAATGGGAAATATGAAATCGGTAATCATACCACCTCTTCTGTTTATTGATTCCGTAGAGTGCTTTTTAGAAGGATAAGTAAAACCAGAAAGCACCTATCCAAAAAGCAGACTGTAATTACACTTCTTAAGAGAATTCGCAAACTACTAAATTTATTCTGATATTTATGTTCTGATATGATGTACCATCGTGTAACTGGATTTTTGCATCATTAATCCTTCTAGATCATGGTCAGGAATGGACGTTTTTAGTAACCTACTCTACCAGAAAACCAAGTTGTGTCTGGGACATCCTTTGGGGAGCGAAAGGAAAATATTGCTTGAAAGAAATCTGCACATGTTGGATATTTAAGATTATTAATCCGTGTTATAAAAACCAGAGTCATATAAAAAAATTCCTTGAACTCTGTCTCTAGGTTAGAAACTTATTGCAATCCATGTCATCCCCAAACTCCCACCAACAGCCCCCCACACAAAAAAAAAGAGAGGAAAAAGAAAAATCCATAGTGAACCAACCGACCAACAAAATAAAAAGACACTTGTTTACTTATTATTTCTTGTTGTCCATCTCTTATTGCAGGGGTTACTCTTTATGGAGGACCTAGAGCAAGCATCGAATTCAATATTCCACGGGCACATTCATTTCATCATGAATATAACTCGATGGCTTGCACTATTGAAATCGTCGATGATGTACATGCTGCAATTGACCATATACATCGCCATGGAAGGTATGTTTTAGCATCTCTGCAGCACCTATGTTCCTTAGTTTGGGCAGGGGTGTGTTTCCATTTAGTTTTCATTGCCATCTCCAAGACATAGGGTAGTATTCAGTATTTACCATTTAGAGTTATGCAAATGCCTCTTAAATATGAGATATAGTGAAAAATTATTGTTCTGGTGCCTTGGTATTCTCCAGTGCACATACTGATTGTATAGTTGCAAAGAATCTTGATGTTGCAGAGACTTTTCTTCATCAAGTTGACAGGTATGACAACTGATCACCTCTTCATTTGGTGTATTAAGTTGTATCCGTTCCTTTGTTGTATGCATCCCCTTTCAGTGCTTCACTTAACATTTTAATGCATTGCTGTATTTAAAAAAGAAAATATTTCATCTTGCTTATTTGAATCATCTTCTAGTTAAATTTTGTTCCAACTATTACACATTATTGACTCATTAACTACTGCAGATAAATAATTGGATATTTGCTTGTCACTCTCTAATGATATTGAAAGAGACTTATGAAGCATTGCTTTTCAATTATGGAATCCAAAATGGATTCACGGTGCCCTTATATTAAAATTCTGTAGATTAGCAATAGGCGTATCTAGTTTTTCCCTCTCAATGTACTCATTAGCAGATCATACTTAAGTAGTCGCTGGACTTGGTCAGACCCATTTTGACGAGTCGGTATGATCTGGTTTGGAACGCAAGCAATTTAGGCAAAAAGACCAAAGAGAGTAGAGATGACTAAAGAAGACTTAAATGGGAATAGTGAATTTTTTTTCTTGAAAATCTCTCTATGTTGGGGTACATAACCATGGATAGGAGCAAATGAGTGGGCTTCTGTGATGATCCTTAATCTTCTAGATCTGAACACTGAAAGATTTAATATGTGCTCTGTTCAGTCCAAACTGGTTTTTTAGCTAATCAGTCAGCCTAGTTGAATAATGTTGTGATATAGTGTGTTTGTAGTTGTTTTGTGTTCTATACAGTGTGCTAGAACCTGGGTGGGTTAAAAAAGTTAACCTGGACGAACTGCCACAGCCACCTATTGCAGGTTGGGTCCAACCCTGACGTTCTGCAAAATGCATTCAAACCACCCAGGTCATTGGCTTGAATTATCTGCAGGGCTGATTGCTGTACCCGATCCCAAATTAGGCTGTACAAACTAAGTTTCCATCTCATGCCTTCTGTATGGGGATAACTAAGTGCATCACAAAAAGGCGATGGAATCAAATATGAGTGTGGTCCACCTTTGATTGAAATGTTAGCTGTGACCTGGCAATCAAAATGGCTAAGCCAGACCAACAGTTTAAAAGCACTGGTTTTATGCCATCATACACATGCACACCACTCACCACGACATAAGGCTGCACTGGTTGGTTGCTTGTACATGTCATATGGTAGCTTCAAATCTTGAGATGTGCAAAATCCCATTTTTTTGAAATGCCACGGATCATCTTATCCAGACATTTTGGTTCATTTCTATGTTATTATTTGGGTTTACCTCTTTTACAATTTTAGGCTTTTAGCCAACTCTTATTAGGTTGGACTCCAGTCCAACTAATTGGACCAATCTTGATTTTTTAGACGTGGGAAATCCAAACTATTAGGATCGCACTTGTTGTTTAGCTTAAAAGTTTTTTATCTGAAAAGGATATATATACAACTTAGTTTTAGAAATTTTTTTCTCTTATTTTTCCTAGGGGAGGCAGTTGTCATGTTTGATAAATATTCTTGTGCTTGCATCGAGCTCTTTGGTGCCAATTAACCAGCTTTGGAATATGCCCAAGCATGGCTGGGGTGTAGAACTCAAGCCTCAAATCCTGCATACACCAACCAGAACTCGTCAGGAAAAAAAATCAAAAATAAAAATTAAATATCATCGATATGTTATCTATTGGTCAGACAAGAAGTGCATGTTGAAAGGGTGGGCATGGAGGTGAAGGTAGCATCTGGGTGTTTGCAGGATATCTCATCCCCCTGAATATTAATTTGACCACAAATTTCCTAGTGTTGGTTTCTGCAGTTTCTTGTTTTGAAGGTGGATTTGCTATAATGTGTTGACATTCAGCTGCGGGTCTCTTGAGCAGGCAGAGTGATTGGAATAAGACATCATAGTTTCAGAAGTTTTATCTAGTTAGGTTGGGGACAACAAAATTGTTGACATCCATACGAGTTAAAGTGGTGTGCTCATTTTCAAGTAGTTCATATCATAATATCTTTATTGAAGACTTTTCAAATCTTTGCATTTATAAAATGCTTTTTCCAACTATTTAATTAAGCATGTTAGATGCACATTTCTGAGGTTTATGGTGGAACAGCATATTCCTTTCTAAATTTAACTTTTTTTCTCATATATTTATAAGTTGAGTCTCTTAGTATGCCTCCCATTCACTCCTTTTGGATGTTAATCTGTGTGTGAGGGGGAGAGAGAGTTAGAGAGAGAGTGAGATTTCTTATAAGAAAATAAGTCTCCCCCTTTACCAAAGTTGCAAAAAAAAAAAAAATCTTCCCTTTTCTTATACTTTTTACTTTCTAAAAGCACTGCATTTTACATTTTCTTTTGCCTGAACAATGTTAATTCTTGATGAAGAGTTATATCTTGTTTGTTATGTGATAAATTTGGATTTTTGGGAGCAGTCTTATCTGTCCATGTATATGTTTTGTTGTAGCTGGGTATATTCATGATATTGTTTGGATTAATTACCTGTCAAAATATTATGCCTAATTTGGTCACTAAGTTACACTAACATTACCATTATTTACATTTTTCAGTTTGGCACCGATTCTATTTAAACATTCTTTTGTGATTATTTGCAAAAAAAGCACCAAGTTTCGTGTCAAATTAAGTTTATAATACACGTATATGATTTTCCCCCTCCTGCATTCCCAACAGTGCAGCTGTTTTTCACAATGCAAGCACCCGATTTTGTGATGGGGCTCGTTTTGGTCTTGGTGCTGAGGTATGATTTCTTTGAACAACTTGTTCCAAATGTTTTAGTCACCTAATTTATTGCCTTATATTAAATAGTGTTCATGGCTTATGAAGGTTGGTATAAGTACAAGTAGGATACATGCTCGAGGCCCTGTTGGTGTTGAAGGACTTCTAACCACCCGATGGTACATGCCAGATGATGTTACTTTTTCTAGCATCTTGCGATTATTCTGCTGTTCGTGGTTTCTTCTGGTTCTGATAGGCAACATGAGCATTCATTGGAGAGTGTTGGTTTTTAATATAACAAGCTGAAAGAAAATAGAATAAGTAATTGATAAAAACATAGAGTGAGGAAGAAAAGTGGAGAAGAAATTAAAGTATGCAAGTCACAGCCATGCATAATGAAATTGGTTGCCAGAAAATTGAAGGGAGGTTTTTGGCTGAGAATGTTAGAAGGTCTTTGTCATTCTGTTCTCATGGAAGTATTATTATTGATAATTTGCATGAGAGCTCTTGTTCATGCTTGTTCTTGAGATTCCTATCGCTTAGCCCTAGGAGCCACCTTCTATATGGAGATTCCCTCTTTTTTGTAGTATATATTTTGTCCAATACTGTTCATACCATGAATATCCTTATGCATGTGTTCTAACTTACTGAACTATGTTATCTTCATGACATGTAGGATTCTAAGAGGAAGCGGGCAAGTGGTGGATGGAGATAAAGAGGTGGTCTACACCCACAAGAATCTTCCACTTTATTAAGCCTCAATCATCTCTTTCATATGATGTAATTTTTTTTTATTGAATTTATATATTTTAACATATTTTGCTTTGATTTTGTCAAATTAAAATTTTGTGAAACATGATGAATAAAGAATGTGACCCTTGATAGGGCTAAATGATGGAGCAGGACTTACAGGAGCTGGTGAGACAAGTGTTATTGGATTTGTTGTAGAGGTGATTTTTCACAATGGCAAGAGTTTCCTAATTTGTGTGTGCAGTAATTGTAGAAATTATATCAAATAAGACATGCACTTGCTTTATCACAGCACAACAGATTAGAAAGAAAATTAATTCCTTCAGTGTAGAAGCTCCGAGTGAATAAAAAACTACATAATGATTTCTGCATATGTATCCTATCATAATATATATATCATGTGCATTTTATATTTTATGCTTACGCTGTACATCTTTTTGTACTCAGGAGTCAGGACAAGTGGACAACCTTATTTTGAGGATTTGATGTTATACGTGTTCAAAATCTTAAGAATGTCAAGTTTTTGTTTCAAATTTCGAAATAAGCTAAACAATTTTGTCTTGATGTTTGATTGGCCTAAGATTTCAGATTGCTGGCATATTACTCTTCTTTTCTTTTTCTCTTTTTAATTTTGGGGGGTGAGCACTCATCGTTTACAGCATGGACTACCAAGGTATCTAATTCTTATTTTTCCTACCGGCTAGAATTACTTTACTCTCTCCCCACTTTTCTTTTTGCCTTGCTCTATATAAGAGTTAATGATGGTAGTTGAGGATATAGAAAGAGTAGCTCATGATTGACAAGCAAGTAGGCAAGGGTCATGATGGTGAGTTGGTTGGCGTAGAGAGGTGGGAGCGAGGAAAGGTGGATGTTAGTGATGGTAGTTGACCTAGCAAGTTTTGAATTAATGAGTAACAAGCAAATGTGTAAGCATCATGACTCTGAGGGCAATAATTGAGAGTGGTGAATGGAGAGAGGTGAGAGTGAGGAAAGGTGGTGCAACTGCGGTAATGTCAGCGACAGAAGGCACCATTTTCTATGGGGTTGGTCGCAGGGGATTGTTCTGGGGCTTGCAATAGGGTGCACTGGTTTAGAGTGCCGAAGCTAAGGTGGTTGCTTATGTAGGTATCATTAGTCGTTGCCACTTCAATCAGCCCAACAGCTATGACGATAAAAAGGTTCCTTTTCTAAGTTGACATTCGCGAACACATCACTCATTTGTTACTTGTTAGCATTGCCAACATGGTTTTTTGCTCATTTTATTTATTCAAGAAGAAAACGTCATATTGTTACGAATTATAATACTCGCATATTTAGAATCAGTGTAGGATTTCATGTGCTGCATTTATTGTTTTCATGTACCAATCTGTTTTCTATTATCTGCTTGGTCTTGAAGTGGCTAGGCAGATCTCGTATGATTTGTACCAATCTGTTTTCTCACTCAATGGCAGAAAGTTGTGTTTTGCTCCGGATATTCTATTAAGTTATGAAATACTAAGAACCCGGACATCTCAAGAGCAGGAAAGAAGTGAAATACAAGTGTTTGCTTTATTTTTTTCGGTGACAAAATACAAAATACAAATATTTGTTGATTAGGTGATCATTGAAAGGGTTCCTGTATTTTTCCCAAGTACCAAGGATTAGAAGATTCAGCTATTGCTGAAGCTCCTACACAGTTGCTTGTAGCCGACGGAAGCCAATTACGGGTTCCAAGTCATCAAGATCCGCTCAATGCACCAAGCATTCCCATATTATACACGAGAAAACCTGCAGCCAGAACTTTACAGTTTTCTACGAAAATGCTCATAATTGCAGAATGCAGTCAGTGTCAATACACTGTTCTAGCAACAAGGAACAGAGATCAAACGGCAAGGAATTCAAAGAATCGAGAAAAAATCCCCAAAAATGATCAATCCCTTGCTTCACAATCAGATCTTGTTGTACACCTGTGTACATACAACTATCTCCATATATTAAAAGGAAAAAACAGAAACCTATAATGGCTATATACAATTTCTGATGACAAAATCGCATCTAGATCCACTCAATTATCGTCTCTACTTTTACCCCTCATAGGTATAACCCAAAACAT
Source organism: Phoenix dactylifera (assembly GCF_051530095.1). NCBI lineage: Eukaryota > Viridiplantae > Streptophyta > Magnoliopsida > Arecales > Arecaceae > Phoenix > Phoenix dactylifera. Next base: position 32,663,966 of record NC_143197.1, read on the forward strand.
CAGCATAGCCAAAATATACTATTATTTCAGAGAATCCTTTAGTTCTAGCCCTGCTTACACATTGATCAGCTCCTAAGTAGTAATCCAATTATTGTGAACTATATGCACATCGCAAATCTTGATCATTCTGAAAGCAGAAAACACCCAGAAAAAAAGATTATAATTTCATTGAAATCCCTATTGACACTTCAGAGTAGCTGGCGGAGCTGCTGGTTTTCCCTCCGTAGTGACTGTATTTCCTTCATCAACTCATCTTGCTTTTCTAAGATTGAGGTCAGCACACCCAACATTTCTATCTATCATCAACAAAAAAATATGAGAAACACTGTTTAAGAGAAGACGGTACAGGATTATCATCATTATAAAGGTTGCCGCTATGGTTTAATGATAAATATAACAAATATGATTAGAAAAACAGCTTCACTGTATGGATCATTAATTATAAATAAGAAAGTATATTGAAATTATGAATAACAACAAAAGAGCATGAACAAAAGATTGGCAATCTAGATGAAACAAGGTAGATCAATACGCTAGAGGAAATAAAAGTAAAATTTGCATAGGTTTAACTGTGAGAAGTATTGTTTAAGATGATCAGAGCCATGTGCCCCACAAGCCATATACAGCCTTGGCAAGAAAGAGTGTTACGTACAGATTTTGGGTCAAAATAGAGGACCAAACTGCTTTGATGGAAGCAAAAAACTGTAGGCCCCGTAGAAATTAGGATGTCAAAGCATCTATGTAAGAAATCACTCGCTTGGATATCGTGTAAATGTAATAAGTACTATATGGATTCTGATACAGTAAATAGATAATGGTTGTAGTTATGATAAAACCAACCGATCATAATAAAATATGGCATCAACTGTAAATATTTATTTGATTTTGGGGGGTAGAAGCATCGGGAAGTTGGAGAGAGAAGTGGGGGAAGGATTTCGAAGGGTGTGGCACATAGGAAGACAATTTCAGGTATTGAGGTTTCCATTTTGGAGGGCTGGACCCTGCATAGCAACCAATGCAGAAGTATGATACTATGATCTGTATAACTGAGCCAACTTGATGAAATAACACTTGCTCTTTATGTTTATGTTGATAGGAATGCAGAGGGTTATATCTCCCACTTAAATTCAAACAGCACATCAAAAATTTCCAGGATTCTCGTAGCATATTCCATTGTGCTCTTTTCATAATACTAGATATTTGTATCTCATGTTGAAATATGAATCAGAAAGGTATCAGCTTTCTAAAATCAATTTGGCATATATTTGAGAAAGGAGTCTCTGCCATCCTAGCTAGTCTAAAAGCCTATGGCTGAAAATTCAATGCATTTTTTAAAAGAAAAAAGAAACGCATACTTGTGCAAAGAAATTCTAAACAGTGCTCAGATACAGATGTTTACATGAAAGTTAAAAATAAATCAATATGATCTACCTCCTGCATATGGAATTGTCTTAGCAGCTCGATATGAAGATTCCGCACATCCTCATGGATGGACTGCTGCACAGATCCCAAACTCTCTTCAAGAGTGCGCTGGACTAACTGAAGTGAAAATGAAGTTCCTTGTTGATCTGTTGGCTGACCTAATCTTCGCATAGATTGAGATGGCACTCCCTGTTACAACAAAAATTATGCACAAACTTCAACTTCTCATGCAAATTCATAGAGGTGTATGAGTGTGCATTGCATGTGTGTGTATGTGCATGCATGTCTGATTACATTGATTGCTGGAAGGCTCCCTGTCCCACAGGTAGTTGATGCTTCTTGCCTTGATAGCAGGCTATTTAACAACTCTTCTCTTGTTTCTGCTCCTGTTTTCTTTGATTTTGGTGAACCCACTGCTGAAGCTATTCCCTCACTAAAGGAAGAGGTGGTGCTTATTCTCTCAGCATATGTAGAAGACCTCAGAGAGAAAGTTGATAGCAGTGTTCCTGGCAACTCGAGATTAAATGATGATGATGATGCTATTGTCTTAGTCCCTAACGATGTGGAGACAGAGCTAAGATGGCAAGCAGACGAGGATTCCAGGATTTCAGAAGAATTTGTATTGTCTAAGGTAAGTTTGTTCTGCAGGTTTATAGAATTTGTGATAGAATTGTTCAGAGAGTTCTTGGTGGAGTGACTAATGGATGAAGATGAATCTTGCAAGCCTGCAAATATGGACCCAGTGGCTAATGATACAGAAGGCACGAAGCGTGACAGTGAAGTTGGCTGGTGATGATGAGTTAATTTGTCCGACAATGCTTCAGGAGTTGGAGAGACAGAAGGAATTGGAAAGAGAGATGATGTTTCACTCCTTGAAGAGGCAACTGGTGTGACGGCCAATAATGTAACAGTAGCACTGTCCTGCAATGTTGATGATCAAATTTTACTTAAAAATTTTCCATAGGCTACTGAATTATACAATAGAATGATATGTCATAAAGTCTCCAGAAAGAATAAGACAGCCAAATAGAGCAATGCTACTGCTTTCTCACCTTACATTCTTAATAGTCTCATATGCTACTAAAAAAAGAAAGATGCAGAAATAAATTCATCAATTAGAGTCATCTCATGAGGAGCAATTTAGAGATGGGCATCGGGCCGTGTCGGGCCCGGCACAGGCCCACCGGGCCACAGACCAAACGGGTCGTGCCTGGCTCGGCCTGTTACTAAACGGGCCGTGCCTGGCACGGCCCGCTTAACCTATAGGCTAAGCCCGGCATGGCCCTAGGCCCGTGGGGTGGCGGGCCATGCCGGGCCCGGCACGGGCTGTGCCCGGCACGAAACGGGCCGTGCCTGGCACGGCCCGTCTGTCCAAAAAAAAATAGCCATTATGGGTGGCCCATAACGGCTATTTGTGGCTTTTTACCCATTTTGCCCATCCCAACAGGCATAAAACGGCTAATTTGAGGGGTATTTTGGGGAAAAAATTGGAGTCCTATAAAAAAATTGGGCCCGCGGGCCGTGCCGTACTTGGCCCACGAATCGTGCCAGCCCAGGCCCTTATGGGCCATGCCGGGCTTGGCCTGCGGGCCAGAAATCCTTAACCCAGCCCGGCCCCCTTTTATGAGCGGTGCCTAGCACGGCCCGTTACTGTAGCAAGCGGACCATGCCGGGCCATGGGTGGCCCGGCCCAATGCCCACCTCTAAGGAGCATAATTGAAATCACATCAAATCATTTTTTAGTTAAAAATTTTCCCTAGGCTCACTGAGTTATACCGTAGAACCATATGGCATAGGGTCTACAGAAAGAATAAGATAGCCGAATACAGCCATGCTACTGCTTTGTTACCTTACATTCTAATGATGTCTCATATGCGACAAAATTTATACATGCTGCTAAAAAACAACGATGCAGAAATAAATTCATTAACTGGAGTCATCTCATGAGGAGCATAACTGAAATCATGTCAACCAATGAGTGCCCTTCATATAATAGAACCTTAGATGAGCTCTTGCCAAAAATTGCAAGCCTCTTCAAATGAAACGGTCAAATAGTTGCAGTTGTTTGCTGTGTTTTCTAGCTATGGATCATCCACAGTGCCAACAGGTTGCAGTCACAATCATGCTAGATAGAGATAACATTCACTTCATACCTACAACTACTCTTTTTACATACTGACGGCAATATGAAAAGAGCAAGAATCAAGTATTAAACCTGTTTGGATATAGAACTTGACCTCCAATCTGAGATTGGATGAGAGTCAGTGCTGCCTTCACTATAGGGAAATCTCCTAACAGAGGAAGGAAACACTGCAAATTTCTCATCAATGGGCGCGTAACTTTTTTTTGCTTTGTCATGGTCATCCCACCAATTGCCAAGAGAAGGTGTGATTGGCTGAACATCCACAAGCGGAGAAAATACATCCATATCATCATCCTTTAAGTTATAACTAGACCGAGGTGCCTGTGGCACTGCCAAAGATCCACCTGTCCAAAATCGACTCCACTGTGGAGTTTCCTCTACTGCTGGCGTAGTTGATATTGACCCACTAGTGCTTGTTGTCCAAGAAGAGCGAAAGCTAGGCACCGTTGCAGAAGGGAAACTCAATGCTGCCAAAGAAGGCCGGGGATCTGGCATAAGAACAGAATCTTCAGTGGTACCTCCAAGAAGAGCAATTTCAGCAGTACAACTATTTTCATTTACAATAGCAGGCTTTGATCTTTGCCAACACAAACTTGCGACTGCCTGATAAGAAGATGAAAAACAAAACTAAATAAATAAAAAAGGATATAGCTCCAACAATAAGATATGTATGTGCAGACAAAATTACAAGAAGTCCATTTCATTATGTTTTAATATAAGGATTACTAATACTCAGAAAGCAATCACATATGTTATCAGAAAGTAACACCATCAAGAAAGTACTGCTAAATACAGAAACCGTGAATAATGTGTGGTTGTGGTAACTAACCACATATGCATAAGAGCTATTTCACATACAATAGGTAGTGGTCAGATTTGAATGGCAACAGAAAAAACCCAGCAAAGACATCATTACCGAAAAAAATGGTTTGCCACAGTAGAAGAAACTCACTCCTTTTTTTTTAAAGAAAAAAAGGCTATAAATTTCACTGTGGCACGTTAAAGATGATTTTATTTTATTTATATTAACCCAGAAACTAATTTACTATCATGCAAAGTTTTGTTTCCTTGGCTGTCTCCAGGAGTCATGATTCTTCTAACAAGCATAAGCACTTAATCTTCAGGATTACTAAAATAGGTACAGTGAAATCAATGGATTGGAACATAGTCGCATTTATAAGGATTGCCCACGGTTGAAATGAATTCTGTTTTTGTCAAATCCACTGGACAGACATTCTAGCGAAAGCAAAGGAGGGTATAACTAGCTTGCTTTGATTTATTGTTCTGAAGTGCAACGTATTCTCCCATTATAGATGCTAGCAAATCTAGATACAGAGAGGATTACTCAGTAATTCTGAAAAATCAATATCTTCTTTGCTTCAAGGTTGTGGAGTCAGAATTATGAATCTGAAAGATAATGGAATGGTCACACACACATAAGAGGCTTGCTACCAGAAGATACTATTCATTTGATTATTTATTTTACCATTGCATCAATGGACAAATTCATGGTGAAGATACTAATAACTTGCACAGGAGTATAAAATATTATACATCATTTTTTATTCCATTAACAAAAAAATACCACATATGTATAGAGACCTGGTCAAGAATCAATAGGCAGGTGCGATCAAGAAATGAAGAAACTAATCCCAGTTTTAGGGATCTTCTGTCTTATAGCATATTTAGAAAAGATTAATACCTCAGAACTATTATATGCACGAAGAACGGTAAAAGGTTGAGGTTTTCCCCGAACATCATAGAATACTACACGTCCACTGTTTGTTCCAGCAGCCAGTATATTGCCATCATCATGATATGCCAGCGAGGAGAAAGGTGCCTCATAGTGAGTGCATGATGTGGGCCTTCTTGTCCCAGAATCATATGTATACAACTTTTTATCTAGACCAACACTAGCAATTATCTATAAGAAGGTAAGAACAATGTCAAGAGGTATCAACTATATATCATATCTATAAAAATAGAAGAAACTTACAAAAAGAATTAATGACAAAATAGTAAAAAAGTTAACATCTTGACCAAATGCATTAACTTATTATCATAGACACTATTCAGCTAAGGCAGTGATACACAATTAAGCAAAAGATGAAACCTTGTCACTTGATGGGGAGAAGCAAACACCAGTTGTTGGAGCAGAATGCTGCTTCAGCCAAGAAATCTGTGTCCAGTGAAAGTAGTGAGCTAAATCCCTCATCTAAACATGAAGCAACCAAGCATCAAAACAACATGAAGTAACTGGAAGCACAATGACTTTCAGCAACAAATTCACTAACCAATAAATAGGGTGCAGATGGAGATTTAATTATAGTAGTTTGTCTATATCTTTAGAAATTTTATAGCACAAAGAGGATGAAAAACTGAAGACTCATAGACATTTAAACTTCAATATGTTGGAAGACATAGACATCTGTGTTTCCTTCCTTCAAAATCCATGGGCATTTAAACTTCAATATGCCAGAAGATTGAATTGCTTGGGAAAAGGCAGTGAAAGGAAGCCTTAACATGAGGGGAAAAAGAATAATAGACTTTAAAGACACTCCGTCTATTGATTTTGAGTTCACAGTTTTCAAAAGGTTTTAAATGCCTACACATCACATGTATTTATAGAATTATAGGAGCATCATTAAATTATCAGCCTAAATTATCAGCCTCCAAAATCATTAATGTGAAAAGTAAAACCTCCAAAATCACCCTAAATTATCAGCCTTCCTGAACACCCAGACCATCCAAACAATCTGGGAGAAAATATCCTGTCATGACTTAGAAGCAAGTTACAGGAGCATCAAACCATGGTTTCCAAGACAAACCTCTACCACCCCAAATGGGCGTACTGTACTATATTGGTAAGGTATTGCATGGTACTAAGGTTTGGTATGGCGCAGCCCACTAGTCCCTTCTAATTTTATTGTACCAATTTGTGCCACCAGATTTCTGGTGGTACCATGGTTGGGAGTGATAGAAGGGTCTCCCAGCCTGTATTGGTATGGGGCTGTATCGTACCATACCAAGCATACCGTAGTAAGGTAACAGCACAGTGAACCTTGCGTCAAACAGTGGAAGCATTTAAAATTTTTATACAGTTCTGGAGCATTGTTACGCACATAGGATAAAAAAACTACAACAACTAGCTGCTATCACCAGCAGTAATAGGAAAAACTGTCATCACACAATTCTAAACGAGCAAGTAACCCAGAAGAATCTCATTTTCATTTTTATATATGCAGCGAGATTCAGCAATATTTTCCATACCTTTGGACTGCGGCCAGTTATATCCCACATATGTACAGATCCATCATCACCTGCTGTCGCCAAAATGTGCCGACTGAGTCGAGAATAATCAAGCACTCTTAATACCTGGTCTTAGAGCATCAACCGAATGAAATATCAGATTCAGAAACAGTTTGTAAAACATCTTTACATGAATGGCAATAAGATGATGTACAAACAAAATCAGTTTAAAAAGAAAAGAAAACCAAACAACCTGCCCATTTGGATCCTTGAGTTCAGCAGCCCGTGCTCCAGAAGCAAGATTGTGGAGAATAAGTTCCCCCTTCGCACTGATGGATGCCAAATGCTCATCTTTGCAGTTGTACAGGACACCAGTGATGGTATCAGTATGACCACTCAACCATTTGATGCAGCGTTTTCTTTGTAAATCCCATACTCTGACAATACGACCACTTCCGCCAGAACAAAGATATCTAGAACCTTTGTTGCTAAAGCTGATAGAAACTATAGCCTCCTGCAAATGAAGGAAAAAGATTTTCAGAGAATGCTTGGAGAAATTGTGGTCTCAAAACATGATCCAAATAAGTGATGGTGTTTGGTAAAATTATGCATGAAGGTTTACGTGATACCCAACATGGCATCAGACCAATTTTATGGCCACAGCCTTTTGGTTAAGAATTTGGTTATGAACAATTGTTAAATATCGTTTTATGTATATGAAACTTTGTTTTGTCTCTGATTAAATAACAGTATCAGGTTGCAAATTCTGTAACAATTCAACAGTGTGACAAATATATGTGCATGTTTGACTTCTTAAATGCTGGACAAACTGAAAATGGAAGTTGACATTTAGAAAAATCCATCCTTCATGACAAATAAATAATTATCTGCATCTTGAAATGAAGCAAGATAAAAATTTATCAGATGCAACAACCCATTAGTACCATCTAGCATAAAAAATAATCCCAAGAAGGTAGTGCTATAATGAAATAATGCCTATCAAAAAAGAAGTGCTACTGGTATGGCAAATGTAGACATCTACTGGTATCAGTTCCTTCGGTACTATCGGCGCTAGCAGTAGCTACTCTCATACCCGAAATATATCTCAATTATTGGTCATTTCATGAGCTAATAGACACATCAGCAAATGCATAACCAAATCTGCATGCGAACCTGTGAATATATACATGTTATAATGAATGCTATCTTAGTTGAAATAACCAGACAAACTACTTTGCTCATTACAACTATTTAACTATTATTAGCTTTTTCAAGCTGCTGATGGCAGAGTTGGTAAATAACTGTCAATACTAGAGACCTAGGTTTGATCTCTGCCTTCACCCAATTAAATAAGGTATACCACTGCATCTGCTCCTCCTGCTCTCTAAAAAAGAAATAGTATTAGCTTTTCTATTCTTCTTAATTCTTTCATATGCCATCTTATTTTTCTCATAATACTTGACTTTTGACACCTCCACCTATGTTTTGACCCAATCAGTTTGGGATTAAGGCTTACTTGAGCTGAGTTGAGTTGAGCCGACCCCAACAAGTTTGGGATTAAGGCTGAGTTGAGTTGAGTGTCCCAACTAGTTTGGGATTAAGGCCTAAGTTAAGATGAGATAAGCCGACCCCAACTAGTTTGGGATTACGGCTTAGTTGAATTGAGTTTATTTGACTTTTGACATTCTATTGTTCTAGTTTTATGTTGGCATATCTAGTGGCTCCAGAATAGGTAAGAAGTAACATTAATGCTCAAGCAGCAGAACTAAAGCCAGATACATGACAATAACACATTGTTTGACATGCAAATGCTATTAGTATCCCCTCAAACAAACAAGAAATGTTGGGAATGGCTTAGATTGAAAAATGGCACTTGGAATGGTTTCTAATGTGTCTTTGTACACATATCAACCATACATGCTTGCAATATCCTGCATAATAAAAATGTGGGCATGAGTAATTAACCAAAAACACAAACTTTAGTGGAATTGTAACCCAAGAAAAATATCTTAAACACATATTTGAACCCATATACCACACTTAGAAGTACAAGTAATGTGGAATGTGGGGGTTTTCTGTTGCATTTTTTTGCTTTTTGTCATTTCTTTTCTTTTCCATTTGCTGGTCCACCTTATCACTATGATAAGAGGACCTGGATAACTTGTTCACCCTCTCTATAGTTACATCTTATTGTTAAAATAATTCTATGTTTGTTAGTACCCAGAACAAAGGAACAAAATGAATTGAGTACTACAAAGTTTAACTTCCAGTTACTACAGGGAAAACGTCTACAAGACCTAAAAACCTTCCTGGATAAAGATATCATTAGTTCAAGATAGTATCAAATTACATTTTTTTAAAAGCAATATTAAGACTTCAATCAAATTATTAAGACTTCAATCAAATTTTAAGAAGGTATAGATTGCTATCACCCATGACCAAGTTTAGATATCTCCATCTCATCTTACAGAAGCACATTGCAATGCCATATATGCTAACTGCTTCACCCAACCTACCCTGTAATCCAGATACTCGACCAATATTGCAGTGCCTAAGTAACATAATTTGTAAAGCAAGTATACTTGCACAGAATATGAACTTACAGAAATTGCACCAATGCAAAAATTCAAATGCACAAACCAACAAGATGAACCAATTTAACAGCAAACATGTTAAGTCTAAGATGTTCAGGGAATCAAAAACCCATTTATCGTGTAAACACTGAAAGAATATATACAATTAGGAAGTTACTTCTATATCATCACCAACAACACTCCCACGAAGGGGTATGACTCCCACACTTTGACCGTTTTTATGCCATAGGGAGATCTTCCTATCATCCCCAGCACTGGCAACCACTAGATCTGCAGCAAAAATAAATAAAACTAAGATGAAAATATTCTCATAACTCAGATCAAATGCATACATCTCAAAGGTGTTTTATTGTCTTCTACAGTATCACAATATATTAAATTAAGGATTTGTGCCCTGCCAATGACAACCCTACCACAGACACATCTCAGAACAGAGTAACACTTTGGTTCAGAAAGGCCATACAAAGGTAATATCAGAAAACAAGCAGCAGTCAAGAACCTAATATTATCTGGTCGGCCAAGTTCAAGGAGAATAAAATATTAACCAATATGTGTAGTATCCATTAGATACTCAACAAACATAAATTAGCTATGTTGTGTTGTGCCGGTTCTAATTAAGCAAGTTTTCAAAAATTGAAAACCAAAAAAGAAAAATCCATCTAAAACGGGATTCGAAAAGGGAAAAATGACAGTATATTTGAACTGGAAAATTAGATGAATCCCTGCAGCAAAAAACACTAATAGTTAAAAATTAAAGAAAAAAGAGAAACGAAAAAGCATGGCAGAAAAAAATGTATATATGAGCTAAGATGACAGAGGGCAAACTAAAACATATAGATTTAATCAAATCAACCTTAACGAGGATGATGCAATTTAAATGGAAGAAATTAAAGTTAAAAAAGGTAAAGCATGTTTAGAATTACTTAAACGTCACTGCTTCTACGGATATATAAAGAAACCACAATGAGGTAAGATGCATGTTTGCTATCACATGAAGTATCAACGAAGCATGTATCATGTAAGTGGAAATTAAGTTCTTTCTTCTTGTTTAAAAGCAGTATAACTTTTTTGTAAATTGGATAATAGCTATGCAAAAAACTTAAATAGATTCCATATATAGAGAAAAGGCTACCGTAGAAGGAATTGATGGAAAAGAAGGATTCTCGACGGCGTTCCTATTAAATAACTGAATTAGGTTTTCTGACTATCATACAACTATGAGCCTATGAGTGTGCCTCATTATTATGAGCTCCATTCTATCCTCTTTTCCTTATTTTTTCCATTTCCAGTTAAAAAAATGTCCTAAATCACTCATATTGCTTCAGTTTCTTAGGAGTATAAAACAATAAATTTGTAATTCCACAACTTCTCCCTAATAAATTAAATCACGTGATAGCATTTAATCTCGTGCAGTAGTTATAATTACAAGTGGCCCAACAAGCACATCTCAAACATCATAACCAAGAAACTCTAGTTTTATAAAACTAGTGAAACCAAATATTAGAATTCTCTCACAAAATTGCAAGCAAAACTAACTTATCCATTGAAAAAAAGAAGAAGAAGAATTTTTTGTCCCAAAAATAAAAAGGAATAGAAGATCAGAAAAATAGAGCAAAGAGATGGAATGGGTTTACTGGTGTGGTTCCATCTGACGGAGTTCACTTGGAATCCAGGGGAGGGAGTGTAGCTCAGCACGCACGGATCGCCCGAATCCACCGTAACATCGAAAATCTTGACAGTGTCCCCTCCGCACGTGGTCAGCAGTGATGCCGACGAATCCGCGAAGCTCATCTTCCGATCGGATCAGCGATCGAAGCCTCGCCCGATTAAAAAACACAAAGAATACCCGATTCAAAAACTCAAAGATCAAAGCAATGCCCTAACTATTTCCACAGAGAAAAAAACAATGCCCTAATTCGACGGCGAGGAGAGAGAGAGAGAGAGATCAAAATCCTACTAAGAAACACGGAGAGATAAAAATCAAAACCCCGGTAATGAGATCATGGAGTACCTCTGATTCAAATTTTCTCCCTTTATCGATTATTTTATCTCCAAAAAAAAAAAAAATCGAGGGGAAAGTAGAAATAATTCGAGCGGGGAGCAAAAGAGGGAAGGAATGGAACCCAGCAACGGTGGGGACTCGGCTACTGTTTTCAAATGGCGTTTGGATTTTTTTTTTTTTTAATTTTGTCCCGCCGGAACTACTAACAGTCAAGTTTTGACATGCGTTGCGGAGATCCCATTGGGTCTTTTTCTCATCTCGTGATGGTGCTGGATTTGGGAAGGGGTAGTTCTATATACACCCCCCCTATTGCTCAGGACATCCCCCAAAAACCAAAAGAAAATACCCAAACTAACCTTTAGTGTAATTACCATATTGCCCTTGAAATTTTCTCATACACCCCCCTTCCTCCTCCTCCGTTTCGTTTTGAAAAGAAAAAAAAAAAACCCCCCTCAAACCCCCCTTAAACCCCTCGATCCATTTACATCGTTTAGGCGATCTTTGAAGGAGATTTAAGCCCCATTCGAAGCATGGACAAGCAACTAGTGATTTGGGACGAAGAATCGGCCGCAAAGGTACGTGTTCCACCTTGTTTCGAAATTTTTTTTTTTTCACGGTTCGTGCTCCGTTCGGCACTGGATCGCCGAACAAAAGGCTTCTGTTCGGCTGAACAGTGCCGAACAGAAGCCTTCTGTTCGGCTGAACAGTGCCGAACAGAAGCCTTCTGTTCGGCAACCCTCAACCGAACAGATCTGTTCGGCTGCACAGTGCCGAACAGAAGGCTTCTGTCCGGCACTGTTCAGCCGAACAGAAGCTTTTTGTTCGGCGATCCAGTGCCGAACGGAGCACGAACCGTGAAAAAAAAAAATTTCGGGAGAAGCCAGCGAGGTGGTTCCGGAAGAAGCCGGCGAGGTGGTCGGAGATCGGGAGAATGCCGGCGACGAGAGGGAGAAGGGGGAACGGGGGGGTTTTGGGCGTTGGCGAGGTGTTTTGGAGGGGAAGAGCGGGGTGGGGGGGGTTTGGGGGGTGTAGAGAGCAATTTAGGTGAGGGGGTGGGAAGGGTGGGGGGTAATTTAGGAATTTTTAATTTTTTAGGGGTGTCCTTAGCAAATGGGGGGGTGTAGAGAGTATTTAATTTTTTTTTAATTTTTGGGGGGTGTCCTGAGCAATAGGGGGGGTGTATATAGAACCCCCCTTTGGGAAGTGAACGGTAGGTAGCGAGTTTGTGCTGTTGGTGCGGCGGAACACGACATGTTATCCCTCTTTTTCAAATTTTAAGACTCATTCGGCCGGCAAGTTTAATTTGGATTAAATTAACAACCGTTGTCGTAGCTTGGAAGGTCCCCCGTTATATCTCCTTTTAACAAACGGCTGATATCTCATAATTAACCTTTTCATTTAATGTGTTATGTTTCATCTTGGCGTTTTGCTTCACAGATGTCTCTTCGAATTTAAATAGAGTCCATATATATTTCTAAGATATCTTTTCTTAGCAAAATTTTTTTTAACAAAGTTCAACAAAATTCCATCGACTAGAAAATATAATATATTTTAAAAAAATTTAAAAGGTAAATTTAATTAGCATTGGCTTGTCACCATCAAGCGGTGATTAAGTAGCAATGGTGATAGAGTTTTTTTTGGTTGACATCGTATGTGGCCAATGATAAGAATGTGTATCTCATCATCGAGTAAGAAGTCCTTATATGTCATCTTACCTTGATCTAATTAGGCCGTTGGAGATGTGGTAAAGGAGGCCAGAATCTTGTAGACCTAATTCAGAACTAATTTGGAACATATGGTTTGAAATAGAAACATACCAAATAGCTAATTAGATTTGGGTTTGGCCTAAAAATATGATTTGAACTTTTACAAGATTTCTACCAAAAAAAAAAATTATAAGGTTGAGTACAGACTTCGATAGACTCATATTTAAAAATCGAAAACACGACCCTACACACAATACACCGTATATATGCGTGTATATATATAGATAGATATGTATGTATGCATGTATGTATGTATGTGTATATGTATATGTATATGTATATGTATATGTATATATGTTTGTATATGCGTATGCACATATGTATATGTATGTGTGCAATTTATGTAATGTATAGATGCACAAATGCATGGGTGCATACACATGTATCATGTAATATTTTTTTTTGCTTTTAGTCATAGAAGAAAATGAAGTAGATGGTATATGAGATTGTAACCCATCTTTTTCCACTAATTTTCTGTAGTGGACTATGATTTCACTATTTGAAATCAAATATAATTATCTCTTTTTTTTTAAAGAAAAAGGGACCCTTGGTTTGAATACAACTTAATTTTTGCCATTTTCCTATATCATCATTTCTTTTTTTATGGTTCTCAATTAATGAGACAATATTTTGGATGCATCAAATAAATTTAAAAATAACTTAAAAGTATAATAAGAAACTTGTTAGATACTTGATTACTATCTGATATGCAATCCTTACGAGTCTAATGTTCAATATGTGCATAGAGTTTTATTTAGGTTTAGCCTAAGCTTGAAGCTAATACATATATTTTAAGTTGGATAAGGATGTAACTTAACATAAACCAAACCTGGTCCCCTAACATCCCTACTGTATACTATCTCAAGGTATTTCAAATATCAAATAAACTTCCCTACTGACTTGGTTCAATATTTGAATCTAATGACTAATAGGTAGTTTATCATGCTTCAATTGCTGGAGTTAACAATCTTATGAAGTAATTTTTGAGATTTTGCCAGCATTCGAACGTTTAGAGTTCAAGATCTTGGTCATTTTGGCCAGCGGAGGCAATACTTAATCGTTTAACTTGATTCAATCTTTTGTAAGTCGGGTTAGGTTACTAGTTTGATAAAATGGTTAGGTTCAGATTCGAATTTTTGACTTATTTAATAAATAAATCATATTTCGATTGAGTGATTTTTGATTTATCTTGCATCAGACCTAATCCATACCTAGTTTGATCTGACCCGACTGCCCCTCCTAATTTTGGTGATGGCTAATTTTGGTGATTGATTTTGATATGTTATAATATATGGAGAAATGCTTCCCTGCATTCATGCTTGTAACACCAATCTTTTTTATGCCATATGGCTGAAAATTTTATTTTTCTTTTTGAAGTACATATTGTAATTGGCTCCTCATATTTTAGAATATGGTGGTTGACCACCATTGCATTGGTTCGAGCTTGAGATCTCTTAATTGAAGAGTAGGTGCTAATTAAATGCTAGGTAGCTGCTGGCTGTTGTAATTATGTAACAAAATCCATTTATATCAACAAAGACGGCAAGGGTCTTACATCGGCGGTGCACGTTCCTTCTGAGTGGTCGATTATTTATGAACCGAAGAGGGCCTGTTTTAAAATCATGGCATAGACGGTGATCATGCGGATCTCATGCGGGCACGGAAACACGCACCTCGCATGCCACGCGGAGCGCTTGATCACTGGCCGTCTCTCGAATTAGGGGCGGCCCTAATTTAAAACAGGCCAAAAGGGTGAAGTGGAGGGGATCCCAACTCATTTCTTTTTGAGTTGGAGGGTGATTTAACGAAATCGGTTGTTGGGGTTAGATTTAGCGGATGCGCATTAACCATCGGGCAGTTTTGTTTATATGGAAAGTTGTTTGGAGGTGCCTGCCACCTAGAGAGGTACTGGCGCAGCGAGGAGTCAGCAATATTCTCCTAAGTTGTGGGGCGCGTCAGGAGACGGAGGAGTCTATCTTTCATGTGCTCTTCGACTGTAAGTGGGCTATCCAGATTTAGGAGTGTGCTTCGATTTATTCCGGCTTGCTTCGGAGATGGATGTCGATAGAGAACATCCTGTCCTTCTTGAGGGAGTCCTCTTGGAGGCCCACCCATATGGAGTAAAGGATCTGGATAGCCTATCTGGCTTAGCACAGTAGGCTAGATAGGAATGTTCGAATTTTTTAGGACATGGTGCTAAGGTAAAAACTTTTATTAGTTCTGCTTAGCTATAAAAAAAACTTCTAAGAAATCTTCATTGCGTCTACTAGTGGTACGCGTGTTGAGCACCGAATTAACCCCGACGACTCGTCATTAACTTCAACAAATCCTTCGAAATAAAGTCCAGTACAGGCTGAAGCCAAAATTTATTGTTCATCATGAAACACGAGACACCTCACGCAAACAAGAAAGCAAACAAAGAAACAAACCAACGTGAGACACATCCAAGCAGCGAGCAACGAGAAACTTTAACATGTCCTCATAGATCAGTAGGCGTAGGAAGCTGTCGACCAGACGACGGGTCCATAGACGACGGCTTGTCCATTGATCTGGACCACAAGCACATAGTCTCCATCCTTGGATGCGGGCTGGCTGCGCCACACCGTATCGTACTCGTCGTCTACAACGGCCAGCTGCCCACGGTGGTCAAGCCTAAGGAAGCAGTTCTCGCCTCCATCCACCGTTCCAGTCTGCCAGATGATGCCTTTGGACCTCTTAACCAGGGCCAGATTGCAACTCTCCCTCATGGTGAAGATGTAATCCCTCGTCGTGAGCTGGGCGTCGTCGTAGAGAACCTGGGACGAGAACAGCACGTTGTTCGCCATCGGAACCTCCATCGCCTGAGTAGAAACAGCACCCCGCGCGGTGCTGAATCCGAAGTTGGGCGTGGACCAAACGGCAGGGCCATAGATGGCTACTTCACCGTCGGGTCGGAGGACGGCGGCGTACTTTCCTCTCGTGTAGTTGCCGCGGGGCGAGGCGTACTTTTCTCTCGTGTAGTTGCCGCGGAGCGTGGAGCTCCAGACGGCGGAGCCGCTGGCGACCATGATGACGAATTGGCCGAGGTCGTCGAGAGTTAGCGTGCATGCATCACCGAGGCCGGACGTGCCGGACTGGAAGCCGCGGCCCTTGTTGTACAATACTAAGTTGCAGTCGCCCTGCATGACGAATGTGGCGTCGCCGTTGGAAAGCTGGCCGTTGGTGGGGAGAAC
The DNA here is from genome assembly GCF_051530095.1 of Phoenix dactylifera. Lineage (NCBI taxonomy): Eukaryota > Viridiplantae > Streptophyta > Magnoliopsida > Arecales > Arecaceae > Phoenix > Phoenix dactylifera. The sequence continues at coordinate 32,680,354 of NC_143197.1, forward strand.
ATCGCCGGTGAGAAGGACATTGCTGTCGTTGGCTGTGGATGGCGGTGCGAGGAGTGAGACGGTCGATGAAAGGACGAGGAGGAGGAGAGAAAGTTGGCGGATCGAGGATGGAATTATTGCCATTGCTATTGGTTGAGTGTCTTGCTTTTGCTCTCACCGCTCTTGATACGTGATCATTATATAGATAGAGCAAGAGGGGAGGGCCTTTGGCCAATGTCCTTAGCCGTCTTGCCAAGGGACAAGGTTCCCGGCCGGTGTCGCCCAGCCTGGCTGGCGTTGAAAGCGAAGCAACTAGACGACACCTAGACGACACCGATGAGCCCGATGAGAAATACTATTCAGGCTCGCCGGCAGCCACCCTAGTTTCCCACGTTGAATGCTCTGCAGCTTCTCATTGTTTGGGAGCCAGCTTTCCCTTTTGGCGTGATAATTAGTTTATCCCTTGATTTTCCCTCTTCTTTCTTCTTTTTACGTGCACCTAATAATTTCATGTCATATAGCCCAATTATATCTTAAATAATGTCACTGTACTTGAACTCGTAGTTGGTCCCTAACTAGGACCGGACATTGAGCCCCTAATTAGGACTCAGACCTTTTAGTTGGTTGGGATTGAATAAAGTTAAACCTAAAGCTCAATGAAATCTAAAAGGTTGTAACAGTTGGGTCAATAATTTTGTTCCATGATCCAAAAGGATCATCGGACTCGATGTGGGCTACTATGACCACTACGAGTATTTAGGAGGATCACAAAAGTCGATGTAGATCGCTTTGGCCATTATGAGTATCCAAAGAGATTACCAAACTCAGTGTGGAATACTTTGGCCACTACGAGTATTTACGAGGACACCAAACTCGATGTGGATCACTTTAACTATTATGAGCGGGGTTGGACAGTGTTCAAGAGAAATATCTGCCACATCATGAAGTCAAGTCGCAGCCAAACTTTCGAAAGCAATTATTTGGTCATACAATGCCCAATTGAAATGATATTTTTTGAAATTGGGTATATTTTTGGGATCTACAACTTTGGGCCAAATAGGGCCAAATACTATCGTTTAGGCCCCAAAACGGGCTGCTTAAATCCAAAATTTTCTTTTTACGTAAGACTTTGTCCAAGCGTAGCTCTCTATCCGATAAGAATTCCTCGGAGTGACATAAGACAGAGTTAATATAGAAGTCAAGATCTACCTCCTTGAAATTTTTAGCTTTTTTTTACTAGAGATGTCTATTTAAGAAAAAAGAGTCCTACTAGGATTAGGAAGAGAAATCCGATCTAAATTATGTTAGGATGAACCTCATATTATAAATAGAAGCTATGTATCTTATTTTTTTCTAAGGATCAATAAAACAAAAGGGGACTAAAAGCTATACTTTCGAGATTCTTCCATCTTCTTCTAGATTTTTTTTGAGAGATTCGAGTTAAGCGGGTCGAAGATAATCTTTCTTATCCCTAATCGGATCAAGTTGGTACTAGAGCAATGCTCTTACCTTGTAAAATTCCAACTTGATTTGATCAGATCAAGTTGGCATCAAAGCCTCGGTCCTCTACATTTATGGGAGCTTTAGTGCATTGTCCAGATGCACGAGTAGTACAAGTAGTTACGAGAAGGACTATCCATACTTGAAGTACACTCAAGGATAAAGACGAGTATACATGTTACTTCTATCTCGACGGATAATGAGATAATGGAACGTTTCACACAACTAGAGAAAAAGATAGCCCAATTCACTAAGATCGTATCTCGATTGGCGACACCTTCAATACGAGCACAAGCAACTCACTTTTTTCCACCAAATTTCTATAGTGGACTATTTTTTCGTTGCTTAAAATCAAACATAGTTATTCTATTTTGTATTAAGAAAAAGGGACTCTTGGATTACATACTACTTTTACTTATATCATTATTTCTTTATTTATAGTTCATAGTGCACGAGACAACATTCTGGATGCATCAAATAAATTTACAAGTAACTTAAAAGCATAATATGAAATCCCTCCTGACTAATATGTGTATTTCGAGTTTGGATAAGGATGTAGCCAAACCCGGTCCATCGACATACTAGTCAGTTGTCTACATGGACATTATATACGTACCATCTCAAGGTATTTCAAATATGAAATAAGCATCCCTCCTGACTTGCTTCAATATTTGGTTCTCATGACTAATAGGTAACCAATCACGCTTCCATTGCTGGAGTTAACAATCTTACCAAGTAATTTTGAGATTTTGCCAACATTCAAGAATTTATAGTTCAAGTTGTTGGTCATTTTCGTGGTGGCCAATCTTGAGATGGATTGAGATCTCAATCGAGAGGAGAAACTTTAGGAGTTGAGGAAGAGATTTTGGTTAAGACATAGGGCGAGATTCAGAAGTTTGACTTGATGGTAAAATTTATATTGTCTATCATGTTCAGATAGATATTGATTTCCAGATTTTATAATTAAAGAAAAAATTGCTTTGGTGCCTGTTTTGTTCATGCTGGAAACTCCTTGGAAATAAAGCTCGTACAGGCTGGTGGCAGCAGCAAGCCAAAATTTATTAATCGTCAAACATGAGATACCTCACAAACAAACAAACAAACAAAGACGAGACACATCCGTGCAACGAGCAACTTTAACTTATGCTCATAGATCAGTGGCCGTAGGCAGCTGTCGACCAGACGACGGGTCCATAGACGACGGCTTGTCCATTGATCTGGACCACAAGCACATAGTCTCCATCCTTGGATGCTGGCTGGCTGCGCCACACCGTCTTGTACTCGTCGTCTACAACGGCCAGCTGCCCTCGGTGGTCAAGCCTGAGGAAGCAGTACTCGCCTCCATCAATCGTTCCACTCTGCCAGATGATGCCTCTGGACCTCTTAACCAGGGCCAGATTGCAGTTCTCACTCATGGTGAAGATGTAATCCCTCGTCGTGAGCTGGGCGTCGTCGTAGAGAACCTGGGACGAGAACAGCACGTTGTTCGCCATCGGAACCTCCATCGCCCGAGTAGAAACAGCACCCCGCGCGGCGCTGAATCCGAAGTTGGGCGTGGACCAAACGGCAGGGCCATAGATGGCTACTTCACCGTCGGGTCGGAGGACGGCGGCGTACTTTCCTCTCGTGTAGTTGCCGCGGGGGGTGGAGCTCCAGACGGCGGAGCCGCTGGCGCCCTTGATGACCAATTGGCCGAGGTCGTTGAGTGCTAGCGTGCAATTGTCGCCATTGCCATGGGTGTTGGATTGGAAGCCACGGCGCTTGTTGTACAAGACCAGGTTGCAGTCGCCTTGCATGACGAATGTGGCGTCGCCGTTGGAAAGCTGGCCGTTGGTGGGGAGAACATCGCCGGTGAGAAGGACATTGCTGTCGTTGGCTGTGGATGGCCGTGCGAGGAGTGAGACGGTCGATGAAAGGACGAGGAGGAGGAGAGAAAGTTGGTGGATCGAGGATGGGATTATTTCCATTGCTATTGGTTGATTGTCTTGCTTTTGCTCTCGCCGCTCTTGATACGTGGTCATTATATAGATATTGGGCGAGAGGGGAGGGCCTTTGGCCAATGTCGTTAATTAGACGTCTTGGCAATGGACATGGGTCCCGGTGTCGCCCAGCCTAGCTAGCGTTGAAGGCGAAGCAAGTATACGACACCGATGAGCCCGAAGAGAAATATTATGCAGGCACGCCAGCTACCATGCACGCCGGCAGCTATCCCTAGTTTCCCACGTTGAACGCCCTGCCGCTTCGCATTGTTTGGGAACCAGCTTTCCCTTTTGGCGTGATAAGTAGTTTATCCCTTGATTTTCTCTCTTCTTTCTTTTTTTTACGTGTAATGGCAACACGTGCTTGGTGTACCTAGGTCATATGTATGCCAATTAGATCTTAAATATTTTCACCATGCTTGAACTCTTAGATGGTCCCTAATTAGGACTGGACATTAAGCCTGTCGACCTTTTTTTTTTTTTTTGTACATCGGTGACTCACACACAACGATTGTGGGTGTAGCTCATAAAGTCAGAAACTAGAAAAAATTGCAAGAGAGACAGAACAGAGCCGTAATTCTAGCAGAAATAGACTGGTCAAATCGAAAGTTTTTTTTTCGGGATAAGACTTTGATCGAGTGTAGCCCTCTATCCGATAAGAATTTAATGAAGCAATAGAAAACAGAGTTGATGTAGAAATTAGGATTTACATCCTCGAGATTTTTAGCTTTTTTTCTACTAGAGATATCTGTTTAAGAAAAAAGAGTCCCATTACGAGTGAAAGAGAAATCTGACCCAAATTATGTTAGGACGGACCTCATATTATAATAGAGGTTTTGCACCTCAATTTTTTAAGGATCAATGAGAGAAAAAAAAGGACTAAAAGTCCTACTTTCGATAATTTTATATCTTCTTTTATTTTTTTTTTAGGGATTCAAGTTGAATGGGTTGAAGAAAATCTTTCTTCTCTCCGATTGGATAATCCCAATTTGATCCAGAGAGTCTATCTATCGGTCTTACTTCGTCCATATTTACATAAGATAGAGATAGAGAGAGAAAAAGAGTATTAGAAATCAAACTAAGTTTTACCTTCCATCTGTTAGTAAATTAATGGGAATAAGTAAAAGGCTTGATATATGGGCGAGAATTGCTAGCTAAACCCCAATTCACAATTGTGCTTCCATTTGACAACCCAACAACACCTCATCATCACCGGATAGGGGTTTTATCTTTGGCGTGAAAGAAGGATTTACATTCCTTCACATGAATCCACCGTTGGATCATGCAATGGCTGCTTCGAGATCTTTGCAGATAGATGAATGGAGTTTAGAGGGCTTGGAGAGCTATACAGACCATTATTATAGCTTGGAAGGTCCTCTGTTATATCTTCTTTTAACAACGGCCGATATCTCATAATTAATTTTTTTCATTTAATGTACTATTTTCCATCTTCGTGTTTTGCTTCACAAACATCTCTTCTTATTTTATCCAAATAAAGTCCATATGTATTACCATGATATCTTTTTTAGCAGTTTTTTCTTTTCTACTAGAAATCTGAAATCATAATATAATTAAATTTTTTAAGAGAAAAATCTAATTAGTATTGGCATGTCACCATCAAATGGTGATCAAGTAGTGATGGTGATAGATTTTTTTGATTGACAAAGTATGCTGCACGGCAAGGGTGTGTGCTTCTCATCAAAGTAAGAAATTAATCCTTACATCTCATCTGATCTTGACTTAATTATGCCATATGGAGATGTGTTGAAGGAGGCTAGTAACCATGATTCAAAACTAACTTGGACCATGTGGTTTGATTTAGAAATAGACGCAAGTCACGCAATAAGTAATTAGGTTTGGGCTCAGTCTTGAAATATGATTTGAACTTCTATTAGGCCAAGTGTAGATTATGATGGACTCATTCAAAATTCCAAAACACGACCCTACACACACACACACACACACACACACACACACACACACACACACTATATATATATATATATATATATATATATATATATATGCGTGTGCGTGCGTGTGTGTTTGGATGCATGCGTTCAGGCATACATGCACCAAGTAACATTTATTTGCTTTTAGTCATAGAAGAAAATAAAGTAGAAAAAATTTCAATCTGTAACCCACCTTTTTCCACCAAATTTCTATAGCGGACTATTTTTTCATTGCTTAAAATCAAACATAGCTATTCTGTTTTGTATCAAGAAAAAGGGACTCTTGGGTTACAAACTACTTTTTCTTATATCATTATTTCTTTATTTATGGTTCATAGTTCATGAGACAACATTTTGGATGCATCAAAAAAAATTACAAGTAACTTAAAGAGCATAATATGAAAACTTGTTAGATACCTTATTACGATCCGATATGCAATCTTTTCTTTGTTTTTTTTTGGTTTTTTTTATACACATATGCAATCTTTTCGAGTGTTCGGTATATGTATATTGTTTTATTTAGGTTTGGTTTGTGTTTGGATCTAATAGGTGTTTTTCATGTTTTGATAAGGATGTGGCCAAACCTGGTCCGTTGACATGGTAGTCACATGTCTACATGGACACTGTATACGATCTTGAGGTATTTCAAATATGAAATAAATTAACATCCCTCCTGACTTTTGTTAATATTTGGATCTCATGACTAGTAGCTAGGTAACCAGTCATGCTTCAATTCCTGGAGTTAACAACCTCACCAAGTAATTTTGAGATTTTGCCAACATTCAAGAATTTATAGTTCAAGTTCTTGGTCGTTTTGGTGGTGGCCAGTCTTGAGATGGGTTGAGATCTCAATGGAGAGGAGAAACTTTAGGAGTTCAGGAAGAGATCTTGGCGAAGGCATAGGGAGAGATTCAAAAGTTTGACTTAATGCTAAAATTTATATTGTCTATCTGATTCCAGATTTTATAATTAAAGAAAAAATTGCTTTGGTGCTAGTTTTGTTCATGCTGGAAACTCCTTGGAAATAAAGCTCGTACAGGCCGGTGGCAGCAGCCAGCCAGAATTTATTATTCGTCAAACATGAGATACCTCACAAACAAACAGACAAACAAAGACGAGACACATCCATGCAACGAGCAACTTTAACTTATGCTCATAGATCAGTAGCCGTAGGCAGTCGACCAGACGACGGGTCCATAGACGACGGCTTGTCCATTGATCTGGACCACAAGCACATAGTCTCCATCCTTGGATGCTGGTTGGCTGCGCCACACCGTCTTGTACTCGTCGTCTACAACGGCCAGCTGCCCGCGGTGGTCAAGCCTGAGGAAGCAGTACTCGCCTCCATCAATCGTTCCACTCTGCCAGATGATGCCTCTGGACCTCTTAACCAGGGCCAGATTGCAGCTCTCACTCATGGTGAAGATGTAATCCCTCGTCGTGAGCTGGGCGTCGTCGTAGAGAACCTGGGACGAGAACAGCACGTTGTTCGCCATCGGAACCTCCATCGCCCGAGTAGAAACAGCACCCCGCGCGGTGCTGAATCCGAAGTTGGGCGTGGACCAAACGGCAGGGCCATAGATGGCTACTTCACCGTCGGGTCGGAGGACGGCGGCGTAGTTTCCTCTCGTGTAGTTGCCGCGGAGGGTGGAGCTCCAGAAGGCGGAGCCGCTGGCGCCCTTGATGACCAATTGGCCGAGGGCGTTGAGGGTTAGCGTGCAATTGTCGCCATTGCCATGGGTGTTGGATTGGAAGCCACGGCGCTTGTTGTACAATACCAGGTTGCAGTCACCTTGCATGACGAATGTGGCGTCCCCGTTGGAAAGCTGGCCGTTGGTGGGGAGAACATCGCCGGTGAGAAGGACATTGCTGTCGTTGGCTGTGGATGGCCGTGGGAGGAGTGAGACGGTCGATGAAAGGACGACGAGGAGGAGAGAAAGTTTGCGGATCGAGGATGGGATTATTGCCATTGCTATTGGTTGATTGTCTTGCTTTTGCTCTCGCCGCTCTTGATACGTGGTCATTATATAGATATTGGGCGAGAGGGGAGGGCCTTTGGCCAATGTCGTTAATTAGACGTCTTGGCAATGGACATGGGTCCCGGTGTCGCCCAGCCTAGCTAGCGTTGAAATTTGAATGGGAAGCAACTAGACGACACCGATGAGCCCGAAGAGAAATATTATGCAGGCACGCCAGCTACCATGCACGCCGGCAGCTATCCCTAGTTTCCCACGTTGAACGCCCTGCCGCTTCTCATTGTTTGGGGACCAGCTTTCCTTTTTGGCGTGATAATTAAGTAGTTTATCCCTTGATTTTCCCTCTTCTTTCTTCTTTTTATCCGTAATAGCAACACTTGCTTGGTGGACCTAATCCACATATATGAAATTAAACCTAAAGCCTAATGAAATCTAAAAGGGTGTAACAGTCGGGCCAATAACTTAGTCCCATGATCCAGAAGGATCACCGGACTAGATGCGAAGCACTATAACCACTACAAATACTCAGAAGGATTGCCAAAGTCGATGTGGATTATTTTGGCCATTACGCATATCTAAGAAAATAACCAAACTCGATGTAGAATATTTTGGCCATTACGAGTATTCTGGAGAACATCAAACTCGATTTGGATCATTTTGAACACTACGAGCGGGATTGGATAGTGTTTAAGAGCAAGACCCGCCGCATCGTGAAGCCAACTTGCAGCTAAACTTCCAAAGGCTATAATTTGGTCATGCGATGTCTAATTGAAAAAATCATTTTTTTTTTTTGAAATTGGATATTTTGTAGAGATCTACAATTTTGGGCCAAATCAGGCCGAAATTTTATCATTTAGGCTCTGAAATGGGATGGTCAAATTGAAAATTTCCTTTTCGGATAAGATTTTGATCGAACGTGTAGAAGACAGAAGTCAAGATTTGCCTCCTGGAGGGTTTGGTTGAGGATGGAATTGCCATTGCTAGCTCTTGGTTGGGTGGGTTTATGGGCTGCCGAAAAAACGTGGTCACACTATATATATATATATATATAGCGAGAGGGTCTTCTGCCATTTGCCAAGGCCGTCGAGCCTTTTCATCAGTTCTGCATGCATGGGCACGTCTTGGTGTAAGCCAGCTATAACAAAACGACACATCGATGTGACCATTGAGTTCGAAAAGAAATCCTAGGAAGCCACACCTAGTTTCTCACGCTGAATGCCATCATCGCAGCACAGCTAGTAAATCACTAGTTTTAGCCGGCTCATCTTGCGACTTGTGAGTTTGCTAGGAAATAATTGTTATATTCCTTGAACTATCCAAGAAAACAAGCTAAACCCAGGATGGTTTTTCTCCATGAGTCCATGGCCCATTTAGTAAAAGGGTTCGAAGATGAACAATCATGCCCGGCCGGCTGAAATCTATAAAAAGCTCCAAAAAGAGCCATCACCATGAGTAGTTGGTTTCGCCAACAGGACATGGTCCAGTTGGTTTGCATCCTCTCAAACAGGTCCTGGGTTCCATTTTGGGTTTTAGGTTTTACCAGACAAAACATCGGTTACTGCAGTTGGCACTCCACTCTGAAGTGAGGATTATATGCCAATATCATCAAGCAAAACTCTAATCCAAACGGTGCATATATCATGGGTTTAGAATACAAGATTTAATAATGGATTACAATGTAAAACTGACCGTCCAGGACCTCATTACTTACCATTTTTAAGAATCCATCCAAATGGTGGGTGGAGGGTTGGCACATACAAAGGCATAAACACTATGCAGCAAAGACATACATACAAGGGATGGAAAGCTGCCTTGGGAGCTCCGTGATATGTTTTTTTCCGATTTTATTTATTGGATACATCTGCACATATATTGTATGAATCTCCCGGTTTAGCAAAAAAAAAAAAAAAGACGGCATACAAACAGTAAGATTAACCAATGATGGCCATTATATGTGCTTTCCCAGTATTGACTTGCATTTGAATTGGGCTTTGACTGGTCCATAACAAGAGCAGGTTGTGGGCTGCCAAATTTTAGGATCTGGAATGGGCTGAACATAGTCTGGCTGACCAAGGCCCAACAAAAGCCTAGCTATGCATATGTCCCTTTAAAGTTGCCATTTTAAGAGGTGGTCCGTGCTCCGGCAGATCTCTAGCAGCCCATAGATAGACAATCAATAACAACGACATCAACTATGATTGTTTTAATATGTTAATGTGGTCCGTGCTCTGGCAGATCTCTAGCAGCCCATAGATAGAAAATCAATAACAACGACATCAAATATGATTGTTTTAATATGTTAATATCTTATAATGTGATGCAATCTAACTAAAAAAACATAGCCCAAATAACAACCGTTCCATTGAGACAATCTAGGCCAAGCCAAGACGCTGCTTGGTCCCTCTCTTCTCATGATTGTCATAATTACATTGCGGCCGCCCATTGGCACTGCTACTATTTCAAAACTGTGTAATAATTCTCCTACTAATTTATCTAAACATATTGATGATTATTAACATGCTAAGGCTAAGAAACAAAAAAAGAACCTGGCACCTAGTTGATAACTGACCTTATGCTTTCTCTCCTGTTAAGATGAAGTGACAATTTTCAAGATAAGCTTTCCAGGACCAAAATGTTTGAACAGTGAAGGCTACATTAATATGCAAGGTAACAGTCGCGATGCAATGAGAGATCATATGATGTACCAGACTACAACCATGGCATCTTAATGTTGCACAGCATCAGACAAGAACCTAACAATAATAAGAAGATAAAGCAGCTTAAGATATAACTAAATGCACGGTAGTAAGCCATGGATAGCTTATTCGATTCCACTCCGAACCCATGGATCCACCAGGTTGCAGTCATCTCGCAACACCAGCTTATAGTTCTTTCCGATAGGCTTGCAACACGGTGTAGGAATGGGAGACAGTCCGTGGCGACGTTGGAAAGCTCCGGATCGCTCGGTTCTCCTTCGTTGGAGCTGGACCATACATTCCATTGCAAGAGGAAGGCGTAGCTCTCTTGGACGGAAGTATGAGGACTAGGTTGCAGTCGGGTTGCATGACCAAAAAAATCCAGCAAAAGGGAAAAGACTTCCAATAAAAAAAATAAACATATATTGACCTGATGATGCTTGATAGGGCGAAGGCTGCAGTTAAGGCAGTAACCTTATGAATGCACGCGCCACATGAGAGCAAGATACTCAAATTAGTGAATAAAGTTACTAACACTTACCCCTATGTAAACATTTTTTTTTCAAATTCGTAATACAGCTAAAATTGCTCATGGTGAATCTATCTCTCCATATGCTATGATAGATCGAAAAAAAAAAAGTCCTACTAGAGATTAGACCTGCTCTTGGCTTACTACAAGCAAGTATATCTGAAACTTCAACAAGTTGAGATGGGTACATTTATCTTGTTGAGGGCATGCTACAATCATTGACTCAGGATGAGTTCAGGCATCTGGCAGACACGGCGAAACACCTAAATCTGATTGACAAATTCAAACAGATCTCTGAATTAACATCATGATCACTTCCAGCTATAGTCTATTCATGCAATGCATAATTTCCAATTAATCATTCATACCACCTAATCAACATGGCTTTGTCATAATTTTTTTTGCATATTTGGATTGTCTTTTAAAAAAAAAAAATCCGTTACTTAAAATCAGGGCGTTGAAGAAGAGAGTAGGCTACTCCAACCAGCCAACACCAATGTACGCACACCTGCAGCATAGTTTTGCACATTGAAGATGAAAAAAACTACAGCACTTGCCATCTAAGAATGAGATAGCTTCCAGACAGACCGCCAAATGCCTATATCATATTATGTCAGCTCCATTAGTGGCATTAACACGCCCCAAATTCATTTCCATTATTCATGAAGCTTTGCACCTTCGATTATCAAGTTTCTAACCTGAAATAGTGCAATAGCATCCTTTAGAATGAGCAAATTTGATACTCAGTCTACAAAGTTGATGCTGCTACAGGAAAGTAAAATACAATGACGAAATAGAAAAGGATATGCAGATAAATTGCCTTCCAGCAGAATAACATGAATACAATGCCTGTTTAGTAATAATAATTAAAAAAAAAAGACAAAAGGACAAAACATTCATCACCTACTTTTGGTTGCATATGAAGTCAAATATCATATGCCATGATGACAAGAGATAGTATTTTTATGTACTCCATAACCTACTAGCAGCCTTGAAGTAAACTACAAGCTGTAAGATTGTTTCCATCATTGCTGATAAACATCCTGCATATATTGAAATTTTTACTCAGTTTAGGATCTAATTCTAAATATAATATCTTTTTTCATAAAAGTGTTTCAATCCTTTACATTTTGAACCAAGTTATTTATCTGCTGAGTCTCAGTTGATCTTTTTTATAACATGAAATCATACTAAACTTATATATAAGATCACTTGAACCTCATTATTATCAATTTATTTTCTTATTTTCTCTTAATGCACTCAACTGCATGCATACTCATGGAAAATATGGATAACACAATCTTAAATCCCGACATATTTCTAACATATCCTTCTCCTTTTTATTGAAGAACTAAAAGTTTATTTCTGCTCTGTAAGTTGTCAAAAAAAGCATCTGAATATACAGCTTCAACTTTGCCAGATTGTACTCAGAAACTAAAATATTTTTTTATCAATGAGGACTGCCATCTTTCCACCATGGAGCTCAACCTAATACCGCAAGATGCCAGTAACATTGTGTGTTTGGAAAAGCTTAAAGCACTAATAATAATTTTAAGCAGACCAATACGCCCTTAAAGCTTGTCAATCATGTCTTATATAACTAAATTCAAGGGATTTCGCAATTTCTGCCTTGCAGGAATTTCTCCAGCACAAAAATCATAAATCTGCAATAAAAAGCATAACATATTTGAGATCAATACACCTCTATAAATTTCAGATAGAGCTTGATATAAACAGAATGTTGTTCCGCAACAGATTAATGATTTAGGCATGCTGACTGAATGGGGACTGAACCAACTGTTCAGTATTAGTGCAATCGGTCCATCCAACCATGCAGTAGCAATGAAGAAAGAATTGCATATTATGGACCAGAACCTCACTGTACTATCAAGCAAAAATGGACATATAACTAGTGATTGAAGAGTCAACAATCTATGTAAAATCAACAAAACAGGCAGATGAAAGTCAACTAAGAGGTTACATGTATCTCAAAATTGTAAAATGGTCAAAGGTCCAGCTATACCTAAGAAAATGCAAGAATAGGCGGTGGCTATTTTTATACTGTGTAGTTCCGCTTACAAAAGCTTTCTCTATTTTTCCTATTTGCCCTACTAATAAGTGATCTTTATGTTCTCTATTTTTTTTTCCATTCTTTTTGTCCCTCACCTGTGTGTGCATGAAGCAAACTCCTATAAGAATGGCATGATGCAAAAACTTCCAGTGCACCATGGTGAAAGGCATTCTCATTCGCAATTATCACCTTAGCTACCAAACATTTTCAGAGCATTAACAGAAAAGTCGGATGGCTACTCATACATGATATCCTTTTTTTATTTTTGTTATTTTTTTTGTAAAGATACCCATACATGAGTATCTTTTATCTTTTACAAATCATTGACAGCAAAGGAGGGAACAAGATAGGATAAGCTGCAACTAACCATGATAATCATATAGATAAATAGGCTTTGTTATTATCATATTCCTGTTGGCATAATAAATTTGGGTTTCTTCTCTGCAGGCTTGAGAATTTGAAAAGAGCACATTAGAGTTTCATCAACACTCATCATTGCACCGGCATTGTCAAATTCACCACAGTAGTTTGGGGCTGAAAATATGGTGACAAGTTCTCTGTTAGCAAAGAATTCATACCCATCCTCAACAACCTGCAAATTGTAAAAATAACTCAGCACATGAACATAAACCATATTCTACAAGCAAGAAAATATGGATTAATTTATAACCTGATGAGCCCGACAGATAAGATCCAGATCATGCTTCGACAAGAATTCTGAAACCTTATCAGCACCAAAAGTGTATGAAACCCCTCTATCATTCATTCCCCAACCTTGAATATCTCTACCAGGATCTGACCAAAGTAAGTCGCATAATAAACCAGTGTCTGGGACATCAGTTGGACGAGTTAAACTTTTAATTTGATCCAAGTTTGACAGATCAGGTGAAAGGCCACCATGCATGCATAATATTTTGTCATCGATTAGAGCAGCTACAGGAAGGCAGTTGAAGCAATCAGTAAAAACTTTCCATAATCTAACATTAAACCGGCGCTTACATTCATCATAAAACCCATATATTCTATTTATAGAAGCGCATTCATGATTTCCTCTCAGTAGAAAAAAGTTCTCTGGGTACTTTATTTTGTAAGCAAGAAGAAGGCATATTGTTTCCAAGCTTTGTTTTCCTCGGTCCACATAATCACCTAAGAATAAATAGTTGGCCTCAGGAGGAAAACCACCATACTCGAAGAGTCTTAAAAGATCACTATACTGGCCATGAATGTCACCTGAAATTCCATATAAAACATGGAATAATAAATTAACAAAGGATTCAAAGCAATACGACTCACAAGTGATTAAAAAAATATCATATAATAATTTCTTCAAATATGCAGAAACAGAAAGGTGAATAGCCATAACTAATTGCTTCTGAGTAAATATTGAAGTATAGACAATAGAACGATTCCACATTTTCCATAATGTAAGTGTGAATACAAAAAGTAATATCGCTGCTATAAGAGGAGCCTACATTTATTTTAAGCAGGAGAGCTCTAATCCATGGATTGACACAATCTCATGCTACAAAAACAATGAACCCTGAAACAGCATTTGCAGCATTCAAAATATGAAATGCCAAGACTAACAAATATATTATATATTAAAAAGTCTGCTGCTTGGGGGGTGGGTGGTGGGATCCAAATCTTATAGGAGAGCAGAAGCCTTTAGTACTGTAAGAATCAATGGTGGAGAATCAAAAATTTAAAATTCCCAATTTGGAAGGCTGATCATTGGTTTCACATCAATAGGAATTGGAATTTCATACTACTTGCAAAATTTTAACAAACATGCGCATGCATAACACATCCATGCATGACATATGTATAATGTTGCGAGAACAAAATATCTACTTCTATTATTTGTGCTCTTAAATGCTCACATAAGCAAAGTATGTGGTACTGGTACTGGCACCTGTACCAGTTAGCCAGCAGTACGGCACTGTGCCATGTGGTTTCGGCACGTACCGACAAAGGAAATCAGGCGAGGTAGGGGGAGAGGGAGAAGGAGAGAGAGGGAGGGAGAGGGAGAGGGGGGAGAGGGGGAGAGAAAGTCCTTTCAAATAGGGATGCCCCCTGTGGCCCTTGTAGAGAATATGAGGATGAGAGGAGGGCTTTCGAGCCCCCCTCTCTCTCTCTCTCTCTTCCAGCAACTCCCTCCCTCCCTCTCTTTTTTTCCTCTCTCTCCTCCCTCCCTCCCAATTGTTGTAACAGCGGGTTTAGTATCTATAATGGGATCATTCCTTCCATTTGGAGCAGATCTCTATGATCATCTTGTTGTTTCACTAAAAGATCCCATACCAACTATAGTGGATTATTTTAAAGGCAATAAACTAAGACAACTAGGTCAAACTTTTTATGACCACGGTACCCTCTTGTTTCCATCATTATTTACAAAAGCATCTAAGAATTTCAGAGGAACTTTTCAATCAGTCCATCTCTTATGCCTCTTCTTCCGCAATTAAAGAAGGTTAAAAAGATTTAAAACTTTGTACATACTAAGTTCTTTGGTTGATCTTTCATGATGGACAACAAAACAAATCATACCAGCCCTCTTCTCGAAAAGCATCACATTGCATTGCGTCAAGTACTTTTATGCAAGCAATAACCATCTTCAGCAAGCATTAGTTATACTCTTATAGCTTGATTTTTCCACCAAGGACCATTGAACCATCCCAAACCGAGTAATTCGGAGCATACCAAACCGGACCAACTTATTACTGGAATGATTCGGCTAGTCAATCCAGTTCAACCGAAACCTGTTCCTATAAATCCTCTCCCCTCCCAATCCTCTCTCTCTCTCTCTCTCTCTCTCTCTCGATTCCTCTCTCCCTCTCTCTCTCTCCCAATCTCTTGATCTAAATTCTCCTCCCACTCTCTCCCTTTCTCTCAATACTCCACCTAATCTTTCTCTCCGGGATGACGATGTAATGACACAATGATGCCGACTAGACCGGTAGACCGGTAGACCTCTCTCCTCCCCTCTCTCTCCCCCCTCCCTCTCCTTCTCCCTCTCTCTCGATGTCTCGATCTCCATTCTTCTCTCCTTCTCTCCCTCTCTTTCGATTCTCCTCCCAATCTTCCTCTATAGGACAACGACGACGTGATGACAAGACGATGATGCTAACTAGGATTAGGGTTTAGGTCTATGACGACAACAACCATTACACCTCTCTCTCCCTCTCCCTCTCCCTCCCCCTCCCCCTCCCCCTCCCCGTGGTTACAATATGCCTCGGCTCGCTATGATACATATTGGTACCGTAGCGAGCCAGTCGCTATTGGTACAACCTTTGGTATTAATTCAGTGAACCTTGCTTCTCACTCTTTCATGATAGGTCAAATAGGCCATTTCCACCTTCAAGTCTGCTAGAATCACATTTAACAACTTGACCTGAAATGTTAATCCAGCATAACTTTTCTTTGTTTGTATTTGAACAATTCTTCCTAACAATTTCAACCTTTCCATGGAAATTTTCTTGGGATTCCTCTATATTCTATTTTTGACTACCATTTTAAAATGCATTAAAAAAAGCCCTTCTGCACACATGCTGACATATTTAAAATGTCTGTCCCATCAAATTCACCATCCACAAGAATTGCAATGAAAGATGACTACTGCTGCACTGCAACAGAGGATCGTGAGTCAACCCTCCAAGATGAGGAACCAACAAATCTTCCTTTTAATAGGTTTGTGGCTACTGCTAAGCAAAGCCTCTTAAACTACCTACAGCATAGAGGCATCCAATTCAGTTACTTCAATAAACACGTCCTATCAACTTCCACCCCTATGGCACCGAGAAGCTATCACTAACCTAAGAATCAAATACACAATTGCTGACTAAGGCAAGCCATCTAAATACTGAGAGAACAAGGGTATAGCAAGCCCAGCAATAACTCATCCTCAACATATGAAATGCCACTTGCCTTTTAGGTGTAATTCTCTTCTAAAATGGCAACGAGGCATGTGCAATGCACATTCGAGGGAAGAGAGAAGAGAGAGTGAGTGATACAGTCCAATCTATTTAGAAGTTAAATCAAAGAGTACAACCGTTTTGGAAGTCAAATTAGAGAAAGAGTCCAATTTGTTTGGGTTCTAAGTGGGAAAGGAAAAGAGAGCACATGTGGTAGTTAATGGTGAGAAAGTTAGATAATTTACATGTTTTCTAAAATAATTGGATGATTATTTCCGGCATAAACAATGTCAAATAAATCAAGAAAGAATATTCCTTGATTTCAAAACTATGAATTTTATATATAGTATAGATTCCACTAAAATATGCAGTAGGTAAAAGAAAAAGGTCATAATGATTACTTATTAGCATATTCTACCGATTTTGACAATCTTGTATGTGCATCGCACATGAGACATTAATTATAATGATAATGTGAAATAGTAAATTATACAAGCAGCATACAACACCATTCGGACATCATTCATGTAAAACAAATTGCCATGCAGTAGCATTTGTTATGAACCCTATAGTTTAACAAATATTTGGGGATTTGATTAAGTACCTAAACCCATCATGGCTGGTCCTAAGCCTAAATGAGAAAGGTAGAGGGTTGATGTCAAGTTGACAATCGATCATAAAAATCAATTAACAACTATGAAATGGATCCACATTTGATACTTTGTGAATGAGGATCCATAAAGTCAACCCCGAATTGAGAAAGGCTGGTTGGTTGTGGCATAGTTATGGTTTCAATAACTACAAATCATTTTTCAATTATTTTTTTTTAAAAAAATGTCGGCTATCTAGATGGAGGGGGTGAATTTGGGAATGCCACATAACTATTGGCTCGAGTAATTGAAGAATTTAACCATCCCCTCCAATTAATTACAACTAGACCTATCCACACGTCCCCCCGCCCCCCCAACAACAACCTTATCGGCCCCCCTCCTAACTACGTGACCCTTCTTTTAAATTATCATTGTCCCTGCCCCCCTTTCCTCCTCTCTCAACCACCTCTTTTCACCTAGATCCCTTGCCCCACTTCTTTCACCTGGTCCACCACAGAGAAACAGACAGATGAAGCATGTGTTCCTCATTTCATGTCCTGTTAGAATAGTGCTTAAAGTTCATTCACATTTTATCCTACCCTCAAGAACAAAGCTTTCTTCTCTTCTCACCCTCTCTCTTTCTCTATCAATATGCACTTTAATGCCTGTACAACATGGAGCTAGAGGAGGGAGGGTCGCCACAAGATCCATCAAGAGAATGGAATAGTATGATGTAAGTTTTGTGATGGATAGAGTTATGAAAAAAATACTTACTTTTAAGGGGTAATTGAAATCAAACTGTACTTCATAAAGGTTCTTATTAAGCACCAACTGATAGACGTTGGTAGTAGCCTATTTAAAGAAAAAATGAATCTGAGCTGCCCTTTCTTTTGTGCCATTTTCCGGCACTGAGATGAAAGAATTGCACTTTTTAGCAACTATTTCCTTGGGCCAGAAAAACTTATGTGGAAGAATCAAAGCCTGAGGAGGATTCTCTTTTCCTTTCTTAGCTCTATCATATTGCCTAATAAAAATAACCTTTGAGTTTCAAAGGTATTATAATGTACCAGCACCATTAATCAGTTACCCTAGGCTGTCAACAGATAAATCTAGACTGTCCACTGCAACGCATGGATGGGCACAAGTAAAGAAAATGAAGCAAATAGCATATTCTTTCTGGGATTTGAATTAAACCATTTTAAATGTCCATTGAACTTGTAGTAAAAGATGACCTATATTGTGTTCATCTGCTGACTTAGTCAAATTAAAAGACTTGGAACTTCTAAAGGCGTTAGAGGCATCATAAGGAAAAGCGAAATTCAGAAATCATTCCTATGACAGCTTTTCGCACAACACAGAATACATAATTTGCTGGAATGGTGCCTTTAATATAATTTTCCATGCTCGTTCATTATCAAGAATTTGATTATCTTTGATGTTTCCTCAGAATTTCCAGCCGGTTAAAGTGCACATTGCTCAGACGATGAAGCGGCACAAGATCTAAGATGAAAATCCAAAACAGGCTGACATGTAAATCCAAGAAAACGAGGAATGTACATCATTATGAATTCCAAGATCAAATATTTCGCAGTTTCAATTGATCCCCCTTCCTGAAAAACCCTAAATCACCCGTGAGCTCTCAAAATCAACTGCAGTTGTACCAAACCGCTCCGCGCAAAAGGAAAAGGGGAAAGAAAGGAGGGAGAGAGAGAGAGAGAGAGAGCGCTGACCGCAGATCTTGATGGGAGCCTCGAGCTCCAGGAGATTGGGCTGGCTGAGGAAAATCTCCCGAGAGACCATGCAAAGTTGTCGAATCTCCGACTCCGAGAGCTGCACCTGCTGCCCGGACCTCGCCAACCGCACCTCCAGGAGCCTGTTTATGATGCCATCGAGCAACGCCGGATCCATCCCTTCCCCGATCGATCCCGAACGATCCACTCCAGAATCTAGATCTAGACAACGAACGTATAAACTACCGGAGAGAAGGAAAAATCTCCCCGATTTCGATCGTCTCTCTCTTCTGCCTTCGGGAGGTGCATTCAGCGGTAAAAAAATTAGGATCGGAGGAGAGAAGATGAAAAAATCACCGTTGTTGTTATAAAGAAGAGGATGGAGAGCGAAAGAGCCAGGGACCTATTCGGGTGGTGCATTAATTGGCTCGATGCGCACCTGCATCCTGCGAAGGGACCGACGACAATGGCCGCGGTTGCAGTTGTCAAGTTCATCCGGATCATGATGCTTATCGATGTGAACCGTCGGATTTAATCGGATATTTTTCTAAACCTCCCGGGTACTTCCAGTGATGTGACCGTCACCGTGACCGGCCACTGCGCTAAGGAAGATCATGCATAATTTTAGCATTTGCATTTAGATATTCTCCAATGCTCTCTCTCTCTCTCTCTCTCTCTCTCTCTCTCTCGTGAGAACAAGGGGAATCAGACCTAGGTATCAACAAGGAGAAAAATCCTTGGAGGGGGCATTCAACCAGCACCAGCAAATGAGTCTTCAAGTGTTCCATCTAAATTTAGCTTTACTTGAACCAAGTGAGGAAGAGTAGGTCAAAAGGTAGTGCCACAGGGAGTATGTTTGTCCTAATGATCAAGGTAAAAGGTCATGATAGAAGTTTAAACTTTTTTGCAGCAGACAAATATCCACGTACCAGTGCAGATTGGCATGAAACTAGAGATGGACCATCTTAGAAACATTGAAAGATTTTTCATTTGTTAAAAGGTACTTACCACCTATTCCCTTTTTTTTTTAAAAGAAAAAGGGCAGCATTCATCAAATTCATTGAGATTATGGAGTCTAATGGAGGAGGAACTTCATTGATGACGATGCTGGTTGCTTTAGTTGGTAAAAATCCGTGGTAGATTTGCTGAAAGTAATCTAAGTTCAAGTCTTATTTTTCGATACTTGAGTTGGCCCAACTCTTATTCGGAAACAATTAATACTACTTAGACCTTCTCCTTGAATCAAAAAAAACAACAGATGCATTCTTCCTTTCCTGAACAACGAAGACTGTTATACTCTGAAGTTGCATGAAATTGACTTTGTTTTGCAGCCTTGGTTTACCTATATCCAGGGTGTTCCAATTACATGCAAAAATGTAAGATATAAAGTAGAGAAAAAAGAGAATCAATGCACGATAGGAGTTGATTATCATATATGAGTGAGTTTGTGGTTTAGACCTATGAGGCAGCAGGCAGGTAATGTTACTTTGAATTAATTTACGAAGTTGGTATTATTTATGGATAACCAAAGGAGAAAAAAAAGGATGGTGGCTCTCAAGCCTAATGATGTTTCAAAATGATAATATAATTTATTTGGAAAAACTTTAGCTACGTATATGCATCACTATAGCATATTTTTCAACAAAATTAAAACATTTTAAAAATGTTAGAGCATTTAACTTTTGAATCTACGTCATTTTGATATCGGATTCTATACTAGTACTAATTTGTTACTGTATCGGTACATCCAATATGAAGGCCAATTGGGCGTATCGATACTCGATACACCTTTTGTACCATGTATCGACACTCGATACGTCTCTTATACTACCTCTAATTCGATACCTTTCTTATATTATGTACTGATTCAGTACTTATACGTACATACGGTCAGCATGCATTTATACCAACTCGCATAGCATTCTTTGGATCTATCTTTTCTAATAAACCAATATATTATGTGCTTGCTTGTACATATGCATTGAAATAGTCCATCAGCAATCAGTGACACCAAGGTAATCCTTTTCTAACCTCCTTAAACTCAAATCCCTTACTAGCTGTGCTAAAGACTCGACTTCATCGGGCTTTATTTTGAACACCTTTGTATTGGCCAAATAGTTTTCAAAAAAAAAAAAAAAAAAGCTATCAAGGCCAATATTCAATATCGCCATGCTATGTTTTTCCAAAATATTCTTTATTTTTTGCAGCAATATTTATAGATAATCTAATTCGTATATAGAAAGCTAAAATATAAAGCATTCCTAAGTTATAATATTTCATTACAAATGCTAATAATATAACTACTGGCAAATATAACACAATACAAGACACCACCAATCAGCTTGCTTGCAAGATTTTATTTCTTCGTGGTTCCATCTACTTTTCAATATTGACGCAAATATAAAAAAGAAACAATGTTTGATTATTATTTTTGTTGGCCACACCTTTTGCCCTTCCATCTCCTCAACGATTCATATTCCCACAGCTCAGCGGAGCGGAATAAGAATGCTTTAATATTCTACACCGACCCGCATTAGCCTTGTCCAACCTTTACCAAATGGGTTCGGGTTGTATCTTTGGCTCGAAAGAATGGTCGATCCTTTTACCGTTGGATCGCGTATGTCACAAATTTTAAAGCAGTCTAATTATTTTTTTCTCTCTGTCTGCGGCCGTTATTGCGCGATCCAACGGTTGACATCGCGAAAGAACGCGAATCATTCTTTCGCGCGAAAGATATAACCCAATTCCCGTACAAAATTCCCTCCGCCCCTTCCATGCGTGTCGTTCCCGCATCTCTCTCTCTCTCTTCCATTGGAGAGAAGAATCTCTTCCTTCCTCGTCTCCCCCTTCACATATTCTCTATCTCGCCTTATAAGTTAATCTTCTTCTGTAGCTTTTCGAGATGCCTCCACCTCGTTGGGCGGCCGCTGCTGCTGCGGTGGCTTTTTTCTCTATCTGTCCCGATCCCTTCCTTTCCATCTCCACCTCTCTTTTCTTTCCCCACCTGCCATCATCTCCCCCTCGTCTTTCTTTTCCTGTTCATCATCAAAACCCCTTTTCCTCGCTGCAGCGCCGCTCTCGACTTCGATGGCTTCCCCCTCCGACTCCACCTTTCTCTCCCAGCCCTGCATCTACGGTACTCCAAACCCAATCTCTGCTTTCTTTGTGTTCTTCAACTCTCCGAAGGTTTCCTCGATTTGTTGATTTTCAGGGTTTTGACGTTCGTTCGATGGAAAACTAGTAATCTGTTTTGAAAATTTCCATCTTCGATTATGTCTGTTGGGGGTTCTTGTTCTGGACGAGTGCTACGAGAATACAGGGCAAGAACGCTTATGATAAAACTGATGGTCTATGTTCGCTACTGTTTCTCATGACACTACCCGAGTTTGCTTGCGAGGGGGTTCAAGTTAAGAGAGCAGTCTGAACTTTTTTTTAGGGTTGGATCGTGCATACGTTCGTGACTACAATCTTTATATACGTTCCCCTTATATGTTTATTTTGCATTGATCATGAATACATTCATAACCCTACCTCCGCCCGTAAAAATAATTATTTTTCTTTTTTCTTTTTGATGTTCTTGAATTCTTTCTCGATCAGGGATTTTGTCTGAAAATTTTTAGTGCTTGTCATTCATTAGGGTAGTATTGATAGGCCACGTTTGCTATTATTTCTCATGACACTCATGACGTCACCAAGAAAGATTGCACGGTGATTCAAGTAAAGAGACAATGCATAATTAGATTATATTTTAGGTTTTTTCCGTAAAAAAAGATTATATTGACATATGGACATTTCTTGGAATTCATCATAAATATGTTCATAACTACAATCTCGATCAACTTCATTTTCCATTCTAATTTTCTTAATGTGTTTCCCTTTTCAAATGTAGAACTATTTAATAAGTGCTCTTTCCTCACTAGGGCTGTCTTCAAAATGTAGAACTACCTGCTTTTTTTTTTTAAAAAAAAGTTTAAGTAATTCTTAGGAGGTTGATCACACAGTATGTTGCACTCTCTCCATTCAATCCTTCAGTTAAATTCCTAATTTTTCTTTCATACCGACCTCATTTATGCTACCAGGGCACACAGCTCCATCATACAGCGAAAGAAAATCCCGCTTCATGAAGTGGCTGTGCAAGATTTTTAAGGGAACGAGTCGTGGAGCATCAAATGGACAGCATCCACGAGCTCTCGGGGAGAACATATTTTGGCACGAGCCAGTTAGATCAACGGTAATATGCTCATATCCTTCAGATTTTCTATGTTAGACTGCCCCCAGCTATTCCATATTGTCATCTCATATGAATAGGGCATTAGCTGGGTTTTGAAGCCAGTAGCATGTTCATTAACTGACTGCTCCTTGTTAATAACATGCCAATAGGGGATATGTTGTTAAATTTTGTATTTCCCTCTTTCATGTTGTTGCATGAGATTGTGTTGCATAACTTATTGTCAGGATGATCAACCTAAAGCTGAGAATGAGGAATTGGATCGTGCAATTGCAATTTCTCTTGCAGAGGATGCTAAGAAACGGAAATGTAAGTTTGGATTATTTGAAATTTAAATTATGAGCTCGCTTAGCATCGTGTTTTTCTCTTCACTAAACTATTTGCATTAATTCAGCTTTTTCTTTCACTTTTAAAAATATAACTTGCATTTCAGAATCTTCTCCATAACATAACAAATTTGTAGGACAGCTTCAGGATACAATGGAATGGGCAATAATGATGAAGAACTTGCAAGAGCCCTACAAGAGAGTTTGAATATGTCTTCCTTTCAGCCATACGCCCCAATCCAGTATTTACCTAGAGAATATAGGTTCGTATCTGCATTTTTTAGTCCATACAATATCTTGCTAAAGGGCACCCAAAGTTCCACCATTGCTTCAAACCCTGCAGAGTTTGTGGAGGTTGTAACCAGGAAATAGGCTATGGCCGTTACTTAAGCTGCATGGGAACCTTCTGGCACCCTCAATGCTTTTGCTGTCATGCTTGTAGACGGCCTATCCATGAAACTGAGGTATGCAATTTTTATGGTCATATAATTTTGTTTAGTTTTTGTTTCTTTTCTGAAGAATTCTACTGGCAAAGTGCCTATCTTAGAGGATTTTGTAGCGCAGCAGATTTTAAATGTAGCAATTGCTTCAGTTTTCTTTGTCAGGGAATTTGCCATACCACAAGGCATGCTATAAGGAGTCGCATCATCCAAAATGTGATGTCTGCCATGAATTTGTAAGAACATTTAGTTCCTGTATATTTGCAGATAATCACTTATTATAAGATAATTTTGTTAATTAATGCTTCTACCTTGTTACCAGTGCTTCAGTTAACAGGCCATCATTGAAACTAAACTTTCTCATTGAAGTAGTGTGTTTTTGTATTAATCTGCTATTTAATACATATTAAGTTTAAATATTTGTTTATCAGGTTACATTGGGATTAACTCATTGCATAAACTAATCTCATTCTGGTCTGCTTTATCTTCTTTGTATCCTCTGCTGCTGCTCTTCATCAATGACTTCTATAAATAATTTTCTTTCAGGCCTTTTATGCTTCGTGTTTCCAGCTAACCATGCATTATATGGTAATATAAGTTATTACCATCTTAATACCATCATGCATCATATCCATTCTCACTGTGGCCTCTAGATTTATACATCACTTACCTACATACATGGCATTTTTCTGATCGACAATTTTTGAAGAAAGCAAACTATCAAACTACTGCATGCAATTTGTTTCTTCTTTTCTAATTTCTAGGTTTGTCTTTCGAAGGTATGGTTGGTTATTTTAAAACCATTTCAGTGGGCTTCCATTGGATGGGCCTTGGGAGTGAAGTAAGACCCTAAAGCTAAAATGCAAACAGCTAGTCATGATTGCTATCATGGTCTTACTATTCCGATACTATAGGCATGATCCCCCTAAAAGTTGCTGGTGAAAACACAGAAGATGTCGATTTTTTTGTTTTGCAAAAAAAAAAAAAATCTTAACAACAATTGCTATTTGTATGTAGTATGTGTCTTATCATTTAGAAGCTGCATGCTTTCCCCCTTTTGATTGATTAATGCTGGTTCTCCTGCTTCTATTTCAAAGATGAGGAAGAATAAAGCTGCCACAGATATCAATAATCGAAATCATAATTGGCATGAACAACCATTCTCTATTATCTATTTTTACAGATTCCAACGAACATGGCTGGTTTAATTGAGTATAGAGCTCACCCATTTTGGGGCCAAAAATATTGTCCTTCACATGAACATGACAAAACACCTCGTTGTTGTAGTTGTGAGCGGATGGAGGTATGCAATATTATTGTTTAAGTGGAAGTACCTATTTGTCGTTTTCTTTTTGCCAATAGGATTCAGGGTGGACCTGACTCTACATTGATTTTCTTTTTCTTTGGTTAATATCAAAGTCAAGGGGTATGAAATACATTTCTCTAGGAGATGGGCGCAACTTATGCCTAGAATGTCTGGATTCTGCTATCATGGATACTGGTGATTGTCAATCTCTATACCATTCTATCAGAGACTATTATGAAGGAATGAATATGAAAATAGATCAACAGATTCCAATGCTTCTGGTTGAAAGGCAAGCACTTAATGAAGCCATGGAAGGGGAGAAGGATGTGAGTTTTACTTTGCGGTGGTTTTACATGCTTAATCTTGAGAGTGTTCTCTGAAATTGTTGTGTTATTAGGGTCATTATCACATGCCTGAGACAAGGGGCTTATGCCTTTCTGAGGAGCAGACAGTTAGCAGTGTAAAGAATTTCTGTCTTGCCATCTTTATCACCACAATTTTTATTCTCAGATATATAAAAAGCATATCTTTATTTTTCTATCTTGTTAATATAGATACATAAGAGGCCAAAGATTGGGGGAAATCAAATATTTGGCATGAGAACTCATCCACAGAAGTTGACTCGTAAATGTGAGGTCACAGCAATTCTTGTTTTATATGGTCTTCCCAGGTCAGTTTCATCCAATGCCATGTTATACTCCAGCGTTTACATTTGTAAATACATTGGTGTGATCCAATTAGATTGATGTTTTGAGTGCCATGATCTGGTTTTCCTAACATGCTTGAATCTGGTTGCAGCATTATACATCTTATTACCTTTCGTCTGATTTACAATTGCATTTTTCTTTAACTTATTATAGCATATTTTTGGTCAGGACAACAAAAGTGCTTAACTGAATCTGGTATGCTACTTATGCTTTTGTGCATGGAGGAACCTACAACTTTTTAGGTGTCTAAAGCGAAAATTTGGGATACCTTGGTTAGATCATATAAATTTTATTCATTCAACCAGTTGAGATTTTTTGAAATATTTGAACCATGTTATCTGATAAAAGTTTATATTACAACAGGTAGAAATGCACAAGTGCAAATGCACACAATCACGCCTGTGAACACACATGCCCCTCTATATTGTAATTATTAAGAAAGCAATTCTAGTTTTTATGCCACGGATGCACATTTTGAGTTTTGCATCGAATCAATTTTTTATGCATCGAAAAGATTTAATTAAAGGTTCTGATGTGTCAACTTCTAGTGAACTATGAGAATAACAACCCGCTCCCTATAGCCAGCAACATGCTCATACACCACAAGTTCCTGTAGCTTTCCCATGACTTATAAAAGTCTTTTCTGGTTATTAATGCAGGCTATTAACAGGTTCTATCCTTGCTCATGAATTGATGCATGCATGGTTACGCCTCAAAGGTATATTGCACTGCTTTTCAGATTCTCATTAGGGTACATCTTTTGTTGTCAATCCGAGAAAGATTATTATAACTTTTCTCTGAATCATAGTCTCTTATTACAAAACTCTGTTGCTTGTTTTGTAAATTAAGATTTTATGCACTTGTTACTGCTGATGAAGGGATGTTTAACAGAGACTGATATAATGTAGCTAGTAAAGTCAAAGGGAGCTCTTTACCTTTGGCCCTTCATCTCATTATTACTTGTCAGTATCTTTTCAAGCTTTTGTTTGGTTACTTGTCTGTTGGGGTTGCAACCTGCTAAGCCTAAGGTGTTGCCATGATTTGCCATACTTGGCTGGAAGCTCTTGACCATGGGCCCAAACCTGGACTACAAGCTTAGATGAGGCTTATATATGTCCATTTTCGACTTAAGCCATGTCAAACTAAGAAGTAGTGCTGGTAATGGGCCCGGGCTGGCTTGAGGCCCATTGGACCGGGCGGGCTTCAAGTTGGGTCTCTGGGTTAGGCCCAATATTGCTTGGGTTAGGCTTGGGCCTAAAAAAAGGGCTCAGATAAATTCTGAGCTAAGCTTGGACTGTTGCTTGCCCTCGGCCAGGGCTCAACTCGAAGCTTGAGGCCGACTTTTGGCCCGGCACCCAAGCTCGAAACTTGGCCCAATCTTGGGCTAAATTCACTATTAGTATTTTTTGCTAAGAAGTCAAGCTTCGTTCACACTCAAAACCTAGAGCTGTTAGGAAATGACTGGGTGTGACTATGCAGTCATGATTTTCTTCTGATATTGCTTGTAGATGCTAAAAATGGTTACTATTAAGCGATTTTACATGATTTGGTGCCCTAGAAACTAACAAGTTCAATAACACTGAGTCATAAGTAACAACTAATGAATGGCATGGGACGTGGACTCAAGTCATACCACTTCTAACCTAAGCTTTCAGCTAAACCCTTCCTGAAGTTTGACCAAACCTGAAAGCTCATCTGGTTGCCCCAGCATGTGGTCTCCTCTTCATGTAGAATAAGTGGTAGCAAAAACTTTTTATCTGAGTCCTTCAAAAGGAACATTGTTCAATGCCTAATAAGTTGGGAAACTATCCCCTTGGCAATAACAAAAAAAAAAAAAAAGAAGCAAAAGGGCCAGTTGTGAATGGGTTGGATTGGGTCATCTGAACTTTAAGGTCCAGTTAGATTGGGCTTACATGATCCCTATATATCCTCATGCTTGCATGCATGTGTTTATGTGCATGTGTAGGCGTGCATGTGTGCTTGTATGCGCATGCATGTGGAGGGGATTTTTGTTAGGTACAATATAATTAACATAATTTAATATAAGGAAGTGTCTCATCATATGCCTATAGTGTTGGCCTTTTTAGGTACATCAATTGCTTGTTTAAATTAAAGTGGTACCCTTATTTTTTTACAACTGATTGGAATGAGGAAAGGTTATATAGGTCATCTGGTGGCGTTCGTAAAATCCTCTCTTCCACCCACCTCATGTCTTGATTCTTTACTTTTGTTCATTTTAACATAATGCTTCGAGACATATATTCATGATTGGCTCTAACTTCGTTGAGTTTGCGTTAGCTTGCTGGTTAAATGGATCTGGTTGCAGTCCTACCTTAGAAGTAGCTCTAATAACCTCCATCACTTTCCCTTCAACACCCATTTACCACCTATGCCTCTTCCATCACAACATTCTTTGCAACATTTATCCACTGTCATTATCTTTCTATGCAGTTAGCAGTTGTAAGATGAAGACTCATGGGGTTTGACAAAATCCTTGTATAAACATATATGTGAACAATAAACTGTGTGAGCTCCATGGAATTCTACTTTGTTATTAATTCCCATCATATTGATTTTACCAAGTTTATCCAAGTCTTCCTTGGTTCTCTCTCTCTCTCTCACTCACTCACACACACACACACACACAGAGTTTGATTTTTGTTTTATTATTTGCTTGGTGCTTCAAGTTTCAATACTGGAGTTAAATTTCCTTTCACCAATTTAGGCTACCGCAATCTAAGCCCTGAGGTGGAGGAAGGTATCTGCCAGGTGCTCTCCCATATGTGGCTTGAATCAGAGGTTATGCCAGGGTCAAGGAACATGCCATCCTCATCTACGTTTCCTTCGTCTTCATCCTCTTCATTTCCATCATCCAAGAAAGCAGGAAAATCTGATACTGAGAAGAAGCTTGGTGATTTTTTCATTCATCAGATTGCTCATGACACTTCATCTGCCTATGGTGAGGGTTTTAGAGCTGCTAATGATGCTGTTAATAGGTATGGGCTTCGTTGCACCTTAGATCACATTCGCTGGACAGGAAACTTTCCGATGTAAAGCCATTTCTTCTGTTGTAAGGAGATATATTCCTTCAGAGATATATTATGTCTTGATGATAAAATTAGTCATGGAAGCTTGGACAAGCTCCCCTTAATTTTTTATGGGGCTACTTACCAACTACTATTTCAGGTAAATAAGCACTTGTATTGGATCAACCATCAATAAAATCATTTTCTTCAAATTCCAGCAGCATTATTTGTGAAAATAATAGCAGATATATAGGGATCATCTGTGCTATATGGCAATTGCAGGCCTTTATGGGAAGTCGGCGCTTGCTGGCTAAAAATTAGTCATAGTGATATAAAAGACCAGACAATTAAATGAGGTACATGAGCAAGCAAACAGTAACGCTCATGCATCACTATGTTTAACAGGCAATATGAAACACACTTCAAACTTACAATACCAGGTTCTTCACCTGTCATGTCTTCTAGTCAAACTTGAGCTTACTGCTTATAATTCCTAGGAAGGTGGTTTAGGATGCTGGATGTTCCATGTCCGCAGATTTATTGTATGATGGGCCGGCTTCCTGATAACCAAGGCTAGCTGGTTGCACCATTTTGTGTTGGCTGGAGCCTGCTTTCAGGAGAATTAGCATGCTGTAGCTGTCTCCTTACATGGGCTTCTGTCACTGCTGCTTTTTAAGTGAATTGCGTGCAAAACTGAAGTGTTAACGTTAAATATCACTAGAGGCACTACACCAAGATGTTCAATTTCATGTTGCACTCACATCATGTACTGCTGCCTAAAAGGTAATGGTGTTTTGATTGATCTTTGAATGGTTTAGCCAGCGATGTCAATCATGTTGGTAATGAAGGATATTATTAACTGATATTATTTAAATTATTGGCTAGTTCAATTCCTTTACTTCTCTGTTAATAATCCATAATTGTTTCATAACCATTTTTTCAGAGAAAACTTCTTTCTATTGGAGGTTTTTAGTTCATATGTTTGATGCACTTCATTTATCTGCTTGTGCAACTGTTCATCATTTTGTACCTAGTCCATGTCATGCACTCTAATCTGTTGTCTAGATGTGATCAAATCTAGCAGCAAAGTGGATGCTGGCATTGAAGTAAAGCTCTCAAATTATATTTGATGGATTTAACTAGCATAAAATTGCATCAGTGTCATTCTTGTTGATCTAATTTATTCTCTCCCTCACTGTACGACAGTTATTGGTGACTGGTCTATTAGTGAGCTACACAATATGCTTGCTTCCAGCCAGGACCACCGCATAAAAAAGAATAATATGCTTGCTGTTTGCTTGAATTTGCTTGATATACATGTCCGGAGCAGTTAATGGTTTCATCTTATCTATTCGTTTATCTTCTTTATTCCTAATCTGGAGTCCTTTCATACTTGCGGTTAGTTGTAAATGCAAGAGTGGATGCTGGCCATGAACATAAAGCACGAACTTTAATTGGTGTCAAGATGCGTCTGCTTTTTTTCTAGATGGTTGCATCATTAATTTTGCACCAAGTCACCTGACAAAACAGGAATCAGTGGTAAAGAGGAAATATCATCAAACTGCATCTACATATTGTTTTGAATAAGCAAGTAATTCCATTAAGTTTGGTAGAAATTGGCGGAAAGGTTGGATGGCTTGACACCAATAATCGTAGCTCTACTCGTCATGGTTTCTGATTTCAGTTAATGGTCATGGTTTCTGTATGACCTTAACCTTCCTCTCTATCTTTGTTCTGTCTACTGGTTCCTAAAAGAAATTCTCTGCATCAACATGGATGGTTCCTCAATAGCATAGTTTAGAGCGGATGGATAAAGACAACTTGTTGAGAACAAGTGGGGACAAAGGGCCATGAATGTACTCTCAACTAAGGCTGAAGCTCGTGTATGACTATTTCTGTGTTTCAATCCTGAAGCTGGCAGCACTGCATCAGTTCCACTTTCAAGATGCATTCTTCCACTTCCGGTTGAAGGTTCGACTACTATTATTTTTCAAGTTAAAGCACACCCTATCGAAGTTGCTTCAATAGGATTTTCTGTTCTCTAAAATTTGATCAGTAGAACTGTTGTCATAGGATGCTCAACCGGTGTCATCTCTTCAAATTGGTAATTTATAGAAAACAATGCAATCAGAAGCAACGAACCACCCAATATTTTCTTCCTATACTAAATTGCTCAACCAATCACTGGCTGACACCCTAGCTTATTTGAAACGGACAAACAAACAGGCGATAATTCTAGTAATGATGGTGGGCCACTATGAGCCACCGATTAGTAATGGTCATGGTGGTGGGCCTCTGTATGGACCACAGATTAGCAAGTCAGCCTGTAACACGATTTGTTGCTTTGATTAGCTGAGTGAAGCTTGGAATTGAACAACCTGCCTAAAAGCTTTCACTCGATGGCACGAAGAGTGGCATCTTCTAAGAAAGAATGAGCGCATGATTCTTGAAGCATCAAAACAGAACCTTCTAAAGCAGTTCACACAGGACCTAGCACCATTCTTTCACAAGCAATCAGACTCATGACTACAATACTTCTCATATAATTTTAATGAATCGACTTATAGACTAGAAACACAGGATGCTCCTTTCACCTGCCCCTGTTCTCTACAGATCAAGTTGAGGATGAAGCACATTAAACTGTCCCGAAACAGATTGAACAAAAACCTCTATCAACAAGAGCTAAGGCCCCACTGATATTACAAGAATGCCCTATGCATAACCAGCGGTGTGTTTAATATATCCAAACGCCAGAATCAGCTTCATTTGATTGTGCAAACAGTTATACCAATCAGCATATCAATGTGGGCCCCTACTCAATCAAGTTGGTAACCAGTGACAACATTTTATAAAATTTAATTGCAGAGAAGAATTTGTTTAAACACCATGAAAATTGACCATGGTCTTCGATGAGTTAAAAGAAAATAAACTTATCAGCTAAGATCACAGCGGTAATTCAAAACTGAGATCCTTAGCTAGCAAGTCACCAACAACATCTTGCAGTAGCTTCTGGGGATGTTTTCACCATGCATATGACGTCACTTGCTGATAGATATCTTTCACCACCCATCCTCCCTGATGTTGGAATTAATAATTTCCTGAACTGGCAAGTTGCTTCTGTTAGTTAAACAAATTCTCCATCACTTTTTCTAAAAAGTCATTGTTATAATCCTCGAAACCTCGCATATGCTTTTTACAAGAAACTCAGCTGGACCTCCATCAACAGCAAATAGACAAGTAGGCTCCAAAGAGCCCAATCATCTTTTTTTCCCTTAAAGATCAATCAAAACTGAGAAGTACATGATCTGGAAAATGCTAGCAGAATTGGAAGATGTATAACACTTAATGCCTCATGGATAGAGTTGAAGATATAATTTTATAAAAATTATAACGAATGAAAAACTTTTTCATGGAAGCAATTGCAAAACTTACCACCATGTGATTCCTTGGACACTAGAAACTTTTCTACCTTATCTCTAAGAACTTAACAATGTGCATCAATGTCAGAGGTCAAAACTTCATCTCTGAAAGATCTCAATGCTAGTCATCAGAATCTCTGCCAGACAGGCATGACTTCAGCATCTCGTAAGTCATGAAAACAATGCCAACACCTGGGACAACTTTATAGTACTCAGGCAAGATACCTCTGTACAATCCTCGAAATCCTTCAGTATAGATTATGTGCCTAAATGTTCCAAACAGCCCCGAGTTGTAGACATGAACCTTTCCAGCTGCCCCTTCCAACTGCATTCGCCGCCTCACAAGATCTAATGGGAATGTAACTGCAAAACAATTTTAGATGTATCAGCACTTTAGGTGCTCTAAATTTGAGCAAGCAAAAAATATAAGGCTATCATCAGTTGGATATATGGTCCATCTTGCATACTAACTTAGAAGTATTACCATGGTTTGCTATGCCGGTACCGGAGCCTGGACCGGTTGCCCGGCGGCACAGGTTGGTACAGGCCCGCGCCATGCTGTGCCGGGCTTGTATCGATATAGTAGAGGAGGCAGAGGAGAAGGCGAACGGGAAAGGAGAAGAGAGAGGAAAGGGGGAGAGAGAGAGAGGGGGGTGGTGGAGGCCAACGAAGGGCCGTCGGAGGCTGGCAACATAGGCAAGAGGCGTAGAAAGGCTCCGCGGCAGGGTCCGACCTCTTTTTTTTAAATTTCGCAATCTTTAAGTAAAGCCAGCAAATCACTTGTCGACTTTACTTAAAAATTACGAAATAAAAAAAGAGGCCGGACCCATGTTTCATTGTTTTTCGGCTGCAGAGCCCGGAGGAGCGTCCTCTACGCAGCTCGCCGGCCTCCACCTCCCTTTCTCTTCCTTCCTCTCCCTCTCCCTCTCCCTCCCTCCGCGTGGCTCGCCGGCTCTCCGCTAGCCGGCTTTCTCTTCCTTCCTCTCCCTCTCCCTCCCCCGCTCGCTCTCTTTTCCTCTCTTCTCCTTCTCCCCTTCCGGCAACCGATCTCGTTTCCGTTAACGGAATCATTCTGATCCGCCGCCGGGATGGCTCCTTATGACCGGAACCGACCGATTCGGGACAGTTCCGCTGACCTTGATGATTACTATAATTATCACTTGTTTCATTCTATAATTGATCATGTCAAGAATTATAAATGCAATCTGAAAGTCACTCCAAAAAACAGGTGTCTCAAAAAATAATGCCAGCATATCATGCATGAGTTAACACCAATCTATGGCATACAAAAATAATAATTGGAGTCTACATGTGCATGTAGAGACTGGAGATTGCAAATGCACATTTAGAAAACACCCGAACATTAACATCATATCTGCCGGTGCTAATTCCAAACTGAATTGGAAACTAATGAAATACTTACCAAAAAGAACTACTGCAGCAAAGAAGGTGGACACTTACAGATGACATCACCAATAAGAGCTCTCTTGAAATTTTTGGACAAAGTTCAACCTGCTTTCAGGTTGATTTAAATACTTAATGCAATGAGTTTGTCCTTTTGAAATGTCTTATTTTGGAAATCAGTATGAGAACAACTTGAGCTCAAAGAATATTGCTTATTAGAGACACATTATTTCACGTGTCAAGAGGTAGAGCTCAAAGGATATAAAACTTTTCTGTCAACCACTTCCCCATCTGCCTCCTCTCTTCTTTTCCTCTCATCTTATTCGTCCCCCCAATTTTTCTTCTTCAAAGGCAAGAACGCTCCCGTAGCCTATTCTCTTCACACAAAAGCGAGCTAAAGAAAATTTGCTTAAGCCAATTATATGATATTCAATTTTTTTTAAAAAAGAAAACAACTTGCATAAATGACCAAAAAGTTCACGATCAAGCTACTTTTGGAGCTTATATTGCAATTAGGCATAATTAATAGGCCTGGGGCAGCAACTTTTATCATAATTACTTATGCGAGGATTTTGGTATTTTGTCTTCATTACTGACTTTCCCAGTATATCAAGTAATCATGATACTGGACAGTGCACACTATACAAATTAGTCTTTCTGGTGCCTATCCATTTTTATCCTTTCTCACTATTAGCAATTGATCCAAAATACAAACACAAGAGTAGATTAGGATTAACTCAAAATTCTTATTATTTGATTAAGTGTCAATCAGTCATGACAGCTAAACTGCAAATACCAGGCAACTTATCACTGAAAAAAAAGAGGTTCAAGTTCAAATAAAGGATTGCAGGAGATGCATACAGTTGGGAAAAAGAGGCAAAACCAACCAATTTATGTCTGTTCACTTAATTCTGCAAAATTGTTTAGTTGTAGATTTTTAACTTCTTTAGATCAATTAGTGCTATGATTCATCCTAGTATCAGCTTCCATTCATCTATAGTTTTTTCATATAACTCTGTGTCCATATGCGCAATCCTAGATTCTGGTTATCAAGTTGTCAATCACTTACCTGTTGATGAAGCAATGCCCGAAATACTTCCACAAGCCAAACTAACAAATACAGCAGGATCATTGGGCCTGACATTTTACAGGAAAAAAATTCACATATCAAAATTTACCATACAATGTGAAAAAGTAGTGTCTCCTCAGCATATGAAGCACCAAAATTATTTAATCAAAGCACAAGGAAACCACCTCTGTAATTGCCAATGAGATCGCAAGGTTTCATACACAGAGAAGCTGATCGCTATATTAGGTCCAACACCCTGCAGCTTACCAATGGTCAATGCCAACAGAATGAAAGTTTAAGAACCATGACCTCAATACGGATTGATCTGAACAGCTTACCAACAAAGTTGCTCCAAGTCCTTTATATAACCCTCTGATACCCTCATCTCTGTAGATGGCACAGAGTGCATGAGAAATGCCTCTGTAATACATGGTTTTTGTCTGCATAATTACATATCTCAAGTTAATTATGCTGCAAATCCTGGTCTAGATAAGTTCTGCAAACAATGGAAGTAACAGTGCAAGAACACAAACTTCAATATTTGTAAAAACAACAATGTAATTGCAATGAGAAGAGAATCCTAACAGATCAGGAAAATTTAGACTAATTAGAGTGTTAAAAAAAGTGAAGCCAAAGTTTTATCTGCCATATCAATCATCAATGAGGATTGCAAACTCTAGAATAAATAAATTGGTTATTCCAAGATGCTTCAGAATAGAATCTGTATTCATACAAACACCTAACCCAACAACTAAATCAATCAAATAGTATGATAATGTTGGATCAATGCATGAATGAAAAGGTGGGTCAACTAATACCATGCATGGAAGAACAAGCCAGATATACCTAAAATATCTGTTCATCATTTCGAAGTCACGTAATGGGAAAATGTACTTTTAAAAAGTGAAATCATAACAGTTTTGTGAAGACAGGTTGTTATCACAGTTTTTGAACAATGGATATCACACATTTAGTGGACTGGAAGTTATAAACAGGTATTCCAATGCAAGATACTGCAAACTCTAGGATGCTTATAAAAAAGTTATCTTATATAAGGTATCTCGGCCAACATCAACCACTAAATCCTGAGACATCAGTGGATATACGTGGCTGATATTCTCTCAATCACATATTTTAATTACTTAAATAGATTTTTAATGAATAGATTGCAAAACCAGTGCCTAAAAATAGCTGCCGATCTTGGAAATACCATGTCAATTTTTGATATCTTGCATCTAAAATATTGGCTGAGATGTCATAAAATTTCAGCTCTTTTCAAATTTTTCAACCTTTCATATTCAGCCAAAATAAAGCCAAGACCTCTGCTCATCTCAATCTTGGTCGCCCACCAAATAATCAGTACCTCTGTTTTTAAAAACCTTGCATAGATCTTCGATGGACTTATATATATTTTGTCTAATCTAGCAAATTGTCAGAGTCATGAGGGATGTGTAAAACCATTTTTTGTTCAAGCACTTGAAAACATTTCTCTGAACTTTCGGTTAAAAAAGCTATAATAGTGTAAAACTTTCTTGATCTCAACCCTTTTTGCTCTTTCTTGAACCTATTTCGCCAGTCTCTACCAATCAATAAGTATCTTTTTAAGCACAAATATAAGCATGTAGAACAAGCAAAGCAATGATATTAAGAGAATAATGAGTTCATAATTTTCAACGATAAGGCCAACATGAGTATTAAATGTTACATTAATGTAATGGGAATTGTGAGATCGAAGTGCACCATGATATAGAAACCCAAAACAGAAAAAACCTAAAAGGCTGGACTTAAGTGGTTCATTGGGTGCACTACCTAGGGCACAATAAAAGCTCCTATATGCAGCAGACCACCTACAACATAAAAATTACCATAACACAGAAAGCCCAAGAACAACTTGAAAGGCAGCCACCTGGACTTGAGTGGTTCCTTGGATGCATTACCTGGGGCATGATTACAGCTCCTATATGCAACTGACCACCTAGTGAACAATCAAGCAACCTGCACATGCATAGGCAGCGCAGTACTAATGGGCTTGGACTACTTTTTCGTACCAGTTTACTAAGGTAGGCCTAGGTATTGACCATATTAATTATGCACCTCATCACCCCCCATAAACGTCTTGATGAAGCCATAAACTTTAAACTGATTACAGCTTATGAGTCATAAATTTACTTACTTGTTAACTTGTCATTTATTAATTTTCATCATTTGGCAGCTGTCTTGTATTATCAACTTCAATAATTATGCATGCCTTTTTTAATGATTAATATATAACTCTCAGAAAATTTATCTCATCATATAACTTCCTCAAGAATATTGTGATTTTACTGGTTCATATGTCACATTGCACTAAAATAGGTCCTCAAATAAATAAAAGGAGTTCTCTCAATTTGACCTTTTTTCCTTCAATTTTTTATGCTTTATCTGTATTTTCTAGTTATGTATATATACATACATATTTGTGTGCACATGCATGAGAGAGCATTTAATTTTATTCTAATATTCCAATGGAATCTGCTTAGGCATGAACCTTCTTCCTAAGCACTATATGGTCCCTTCAGCATCCACATTCCATGATCACCTATCAAGTAACTAATGGCACAAAGTACCAACATTTCAACTATTATTATAAGTTTATAACTATCTTTTTATGAGAAATATTATTGCCATAACTATCACCAAAATCAACATAAAATACAGTAGTAGAGATTCCTTGGTTGATTTGCTTTTTTTCATAAGGAATTCTTAATTTTATATATCAGACCACAGCACTCAAATCTTATTCACCACATATCGGCCATATTTTTTCATAAGGAATTCTTTATTTTATATATCAGACCACAGCACTCAAATCTTATTCACCACATATCAGTGCCATACCATCTAGTGCCGGTTGCATGCGATATGCCGGCCATAGCAGATATAACTCAATAACTACGGGAGAGTTTGGTATGGGTTGATCATTCCAAGATTAAGGGTGATGCGGGTGGACATAATGAGATCACAACATTTGGTTGCACTACAGTGATCTTGGGCTGAAATTTGAGGACAAAAATGTCCGTCGGTCCAACAAAAAAAATTGGTATATAACTATACCATTAATATATTATATCAATATTATATATATTATTTTATATCGATATTAGATATTTTACTTATTATTAATCATATTATTGTCAAATTACTATTCAATAATAATTTTAAATTATAGTAGAAGTATATAATTGTACTTTATATTTATATAATAAAAATATTTAATACATTACTTCTATTTGCCTTATTTTTTTAATCAAAATAAATATCAGTATTAAAAATAATATATTATAAGAATAAATAAAAATATTAATTCTTTAATAATTATTAATATATCTTTATAGGATTAATAATTATAGGACATAAATATATTTTTATGGAACATACTAATAATAAATATATTAGCAAATATATTAATATTTTATTATAATATATTTGATGTGATTACTAAATATAAGTTTATAAAATATATCAGAGGTAGTTTTGGTATTACATGTTTAGTGATCTTGGATTTTTATGGAATAACAAACAAGTTACTCATGGATATCTGAGAATCTCTCGTCACTGGAATATAGCATGCCAAATGAGGTGATCTTAGATCATCGCGATCAAATTACCCTCGGATAAGAATCATTAGTGATCGAAGATCACCTTGGTGATCCCACTGGGGTCACCCAACGCCACCCACATATCACACGACAAGAATCCTTAGCTTAGGGAATGTAAGCACAAGTCATCATATAAGAAACTTGTAAACTATGAATTCATAGTTGTCCTATATTTTATTAACATAACTTTTGAAAGAATAACAACCCATGCCAAAGTAGAAGTGCAAAGTGTAGGTGATGATATTCTTCCTTTGACTCATCATCCTTTCTTTTGAGTTGTACATAGTTAACTTTTTTACATTTCTCTTTTTTTTGACTTTTGATATTTTGTGATTCTACAAGAATATTAATCTACCAATTCAGAGTAGGGCAATTTGGGTTGTAACAAACCAAACTGAACTGATTAAGAACCAGCACAATTTGGATGGTTGGGACAGATCAGTCCCTTAAAAACCTCATGTAGCCCCCCACCCCAAGGCCCTGACCCTCTTCCTCTCTCTCCCCCTCTCTCCCATCTTCCGCCATGATCGAAGCTTCGAAGCTCCACCACATGCGGTTGAATCTTCGAGAGAGTGTTCGTGTTCTCATCGCGCTCGCTCGGTTATTCGTCTAGCTTGCTTGGTAGCTCGTCTTGCTCCTCTTCAATGTCAATCGATGCCCATGTAAGCCCCCACCCCAATCTCCCTCTCTCCCCCCCTCTCTCTCCTCCCTCTCCCTCTATTAGGCCGGTATAGTATATATACTGGTATCATACCAAACCGATCACCAGTCAATACGAGCCTTGGTACCGGTCTAGCAGACCTTGCTTCATAGACTTAAACAGTGATAGAAAGTTCAATCGCATTGTTGAGCAGCGAACTCCAAATGTATTACAATGTTATGAATGACCCTAACAATATTGATAGCAATTTTGCTTATTTATATACCATTTTTTCCCAAATGGCTCATCTTAGCCAAAGCTTATCAAGATTTTTGTCCCCAATGTCTAGCTGAGAAATAGTTAGATACTCGACTTCACCCCCAGTCTGTACAGCATGTGCAACAATGACCAAAAGAAAGCCCTACTTATAGGTTTCAAGTCTTATCAAGGGAAGACCTAAAGAAAACGGCAGAACAGCTACGACAAAACAATTTATGCAATTTAAAATGAGTAAACAAGTTACACCAGAAGAAATGAATGGGAAAGAAAGATTTATCACCATGACCCACAATCAATGTGAATGAATTACCAAAGTTAGTAGGCATGCAAACTTCGCTTCACGTACCAATCAATTATATAGCTAGGAATTTAAACCATCAGATTCTCATATTTTTTATTACAGAAACAAAATAAAACTTCAAAATTTTACAGCTTGAAGAATGAATTCAAAAGGAAATAGGATAACCATATTAAATAGGCACAACTCATGCAGAAGATAAAAGTGTCAGAGTGCATCAAATATAGAAACCTAGCCAAAAGAATGATCTCTTAATATATCAATTGAACTTAGTTCTAACATGATAAAAAATAAGCATATAAACAAATCATGAGAATTTATTCAGTATACAAATATAGACTTTATTAAGATAACTGCATACAAGGGAATCCCATCATTCAAGCAAATACACATTTCTATGATTCTATCTGCACAAAGTATATCCCAAAATGTCTATGTGATTGCCCTATGACAGTAAGAAATGCAAACTAACATCCACAGTAAACAACTGACAGCTCTTAGTAGCTGGACAGTTATTATCAGTGCCAAGTTATATCTAGACTACAGATCCTTCTAGAAAAGAAAATAAGCTAATTAGCAAACATCCTGCTTCATTTGCAACGACAGATATTAGCGATGGTTTATTTTTTTAAAAAAAAGCCTTGAATTTGAAACCTTGAAGAGAAGCCATCATGCATTTTTTCTCTCCTACTTATTCACTGGGAAAAAAAATTAAGAATTCAAATTTTCAAATATGATTGCTGAAGATAAGATTAATAGATAGGAATTCTACTGCATGATGTGATATAATAATGGTGAGATCACCTGAGCAGCAAGACGCGTCCTCACAAGGTCCAACGGGTATGTGATAGATGCAGCTGTTACACCTGCCAAAGCACCACCTAACAGCCGAACACATACATCTGCAGCCATATAATCCTTATGCCTATCAAGCCCAGGAATCAATTGTAGTAACTGCAAAAAAATAATAATTGATATAGACATATCATTTAAAAATTATAAAACCCAACTAGCTGACTGGCCAAAACATATTTCTCCAACAAACCTTCATACTTGCATGCTTGTAGTGTTCATAAGCATAGAAGCTTATAGATGAATATGGTAGCCGATGAGCAATAGTGACCAAATTTCCTT
Source organism: Phoenix dactylifera (assembly GCF_051530095.1). NCBI lineage: Eukaryota > Viridiplantae > Streptophyta > Magnoliopsida > Arecales > Arecaceae > Phoenix > Phoenix dactylifera. The sequence goes on from NC_143197.1 coordinate 32,721,178, forward strand.
TCCAAAATGCTCTAAAACCTTCTTCATAGACAATGCGTGAAGCCTCCCTCCATATACTAGCCTTGCTTAGGGTAGCAACATTAGAATGCATGCCTTGCACCTAAGGAAATAAGATGCCAGGAAAGCAGTTGGTGATCTGAGAGAACAGGTGAGAAATGGAAGCCAAAATGAAGGATCCTCTCTATGACACCAACCAATATAGATAAACCATTGTAGAACAGATAGGAAAATGAAGAAAATGAGGAAGAAAAAGTGGCATGACAACCTTAGATAACAGAACGTTACCAGTTCAGCAGCACACAAAAGCCTTAAATGAGGACACATCTGGAAAAAGCATCCATACGATGAGGTACTTTTGCTCAAGTTCTCTGTTAAATAGATCTAAGTGTCGAGTCCTTTCAATATCTAAGAATTACATATTACAAGCCCTTGTCTGAATACCATACCAATATCCGTGTCCAAGTGTTAGGTAAACTGAAGGATCCAGGTATCATAGCCAACAAACAGTTAGTTAAGTCTTAGCCATTGATAAAAATCAAGAAAGAAAGCTAAAAAGAACTCTACCTAGAAGACCCTTGCTAAAAAGAACTCTACCTAAAAGACCCTTTAACATGAGTCAAGAACATAGTTTATAGTCTGTTCTTGTGCTTACATCTTGAGCTAATTATTTACCCAAACAAGCACACAACACTCTTAAAGCATAACAAGAAAGTCCATGTGCTACAAACTTGGCCTTGCAAATAACTGGTAAAGCTACTAGTAAAGCTTGTTGAAATGAATGGTTATTCGGTTATTCGCCTATAATATAAACACCACAATTCACTTATTTAAAAAAACATGAATATGAATCCCCATAAATACCAGCTACAATGAAGTGAGGGCTAAAATCGTATTTTATTCACTTGCTCACTTTCCAACTAGTAGTCATGCATGCCAAATGAGTAATGGGAAAGAGATTCGTTGGGTCCTTAAATGAAAGGATTTAAAACAGAGACTTCAATTATTATGTCTTACAAATTCAGATATGAGGAGTTCTGAGCTTCCTTAACTTCACATAAGATGCTTCCATGGAGGTACAACATGCTTCAGATAAGATTTTTCTTTTTAAATCTTAAAGAGGGAAACTTAAGAAATTTTAACATTTGGGATTGTATGATCAAGTCAAGGACCGATGGCTAGATGCTAGAAATAGAGGAAACTGCAAGTCTGAGGTCTTGATACAGCACAAACTGGATCGTATAAATATAGATTCTCCAATTATATAATGAAGAATGTGTATGAGGACTCAATCTAGGACCTAACTCTAATGGGCAAAAAAAATCTAGTAATAGGAGTTATGGAAGAACTTTATGAAGGCATAGAATAACAACAAATAATTGATTAAAAATCTCACCACCTAACAAATCACCAGCTAAATGTAGGCAGTTTCAGGTCCTTGCTGAGAGATGGTAAATTCATTGCCTCTAAGCATAAGGTCATCATCATGGCAGAAAAAATAAAAATATATGTTCACTTTTATTATTTCTAATTGATTTTTCACTCCCACTACATGGGTGCATAAAGAACATAGAAACAATCAAACAAAGTGTTAATTATAAACTAACTCGCATATAACTAATCTAAGCTCAAACTTTACTCATAAACAACACCTTACTTACAAGTTACAACACAAATTGAATCTGTTGCCTGGTCATTATTAACTAACACTGTGAATTACCCATGTAATGACTTTGAAATCGCATTACTTAAAATATAATACAATAGAGTCAACCAGAATAATGTAAAATTTGAACTGTATGCTTGTACCAGCACAAACACCTACACAAATGAATACTTTTTAAGGTTCCATCCTTGCTGCTCCACCTTCTTAAGTCCAACATCTAACTTATCACATATCACGCTTGTGCTAGTCAGGGGCCAGCTAGTACAAGTTCTGCTTTACTTGGCCCCCTGGCAATGAAAAATACACAACCAGCCATAAGATATCCCAAATGAATGCTAAGATGTGGAGTAAACCAAAATAGTTTCTAATGAATTTATACTCTGCAAACTTGATCTAAAATTTTGACTTCTTGTAAATTTTTCATATTAAAGCATAAGATGCACACTTATGTGTTGTGTAGGCAATTCTACATCATGATACAAGCATATAACATGATATGAAAGGACCATCATTTAAATCTATTTTACGAGACTTAAAAGAGCATTCCCCCATTTCAACTTCTTTTTCACTTGATCACGGATTATGCTCTATCATTGAGATATATTATGCATATATATATATATATATATATATATATATATATATATATATATATATATATATATATATATATATATATATATGTACATGTACATGTATGTGCACATGCATGTACGTCTATGTATGTGCACATACATGCATGTCTATGTATACATGTATGTATGTGCACATATAAATGTAACAATATTCTCTCTATCCCAACATACATTAATCTCAATTTCAGTATGCCAGACTAATAAACATGCAGATACATATCGATATAGATGCATTTTGTACCCATTTTCTTCATATATTTTACCAATCAAAGACATCATTAATTAATGTAGATCATTACCTCAAAGAAAATCTTAGTATATAGAAAATCATATGAATTCTTATAGCTTTTACCGTAGAACTTGAGTGCAACATTTCGTTGATACTTTCAGTGTTCTTCAGATAGCTTACTACAGGATTTAAGGCATGCTTTGTCAATAATGCCTTCAAATGCTAAAGTTGGCAATATATAATTAAATAGGATGTTCAGAGGTTCAAAACATCTCTATTTTTGCAAGAAAAAAAAAAGCTATATCTCAAAAAGGAAAATTGTTCCTTAACATGTCTTAGAGTCATATATCGTTTTAGCGATATTTTGTTTTTTTTGTTTGGAACCAATATAAGCCTGCCATCAATATGGTACAATACAATACCTACACACCCTTGGACCCTTACAGGGAATGGTGAATACATAAATGCTAAATTGTTGTGCTCAATTTCAATTTGATATCAATTATGTCATGCCTCTAAGAAGGTAACAAACTCTGAAACCACAAAAGTTTCCCACAATCCCACCCAAGTACATTAGTAGGATGACTTTAAAAAAATGATTTAAAGTTTAAAACTTGCAACCAACCACCTAGCCCAGTTGAAGCACACTCAAGAAAAGGGGGGAAAAAAGAAACACATAGTTAAGCAAAATGCATTATTGTCCTTGTTAAGCCTTAATTGTATTGTGACCTGTGACTTAGACATGCACTATCTGTGTGCCTAAATATGAAGATGTTCTTCGATACTTTGTTTTACAGAAAATCATAATGGTTTTTCTTGACAAAATTAGTCCTAAACATTCTAAATACTTACCCAAAATGAAGCTAAACAATGTTCCCTGATATTGATCGTACAACGAAAATTAGGAACTAAAATCTTTCTCAACTTAATGATTGGTACAAAATTCATCTATAGACATAGTTTCACTTTGGTAATTACTCAAAAAACATGACATTTTGCATCAAGAAACTATAACAGGTGGTCAAATTTGCATGCACAAATTTTGGCCCGTACTTAGAGAAGTGCTTACCCATGTCTTCTCAATTTGATTTAGTCATTCCTTATGGTAGAATATGAACCGTTGAGTGTACGTGAAGATTTGACCTACGAGGAGCTTTCGATCCAAATTGTGGACAGAAAAAATCATGTATTACGGTACCGAATCATTCCTTTTGTCAAAGTACAATGGAATAATCATTCAAAAACAGAGGTTGCATGGGAGCTTGAGGAAGAAATGAAGGTCAAACATTCACAGCTTTTTGAATCTTCAGGTATATTAATTTCGAGGACCAAATTATTTTAAGAGGGAGAATGCAATAACCAGATATTTTGGGATCGTGGGCCGGCTCGAAGTGGCCAGGCCCAGCTCGACTCCAACTAGCCCAACTTGTGGGCCGGCTCGAATAGGCCAGACCCAACCCGATCCGGCATGTGAGGGGGTTGGGGAAGAAGACCCCGGCTGGGAGTCTTCTTCCTCTTCGATTTCGGCGAAGTCAGCGACTCACCGAGGGCAATCCAAGTTTGATCCGAACTTTAGGATCTTGCCTATTTAACTCTCCACCCCCTTTGATTTCCTCCACCCCAATTGCCGAGAATCACCGCAATTTCAAGCTCTTCTTCTCCGAGTCTCCTCCTCACAATTCGTTGTCGGAAAGGGCTGCCAAAACCTCGCCAGACCGAGGTAAATGTTCCTCATCTTATTCCCCTTCCTTTCCTAGTGTTTGAGTAGACTTTTGCTTAGGTTTGAGCCAGCAAATCGCCGGAAATTTCATCCGAAACAGGGTATTTCGGTCTTCATCGCTCCTGTTCCACCACCTTGCTTCAAATTTGCGCACTTTAAAACTTTTCTTGGTACAAAACGAACAACAAAACCACGGAAAATAAACATGGAACCACCGCTTTCAAGAATTTGTAGGAATTCAAATTTCACCGAAAAGAAAAGAACCGCCGCCTTCAAGAATTTGTAAGAATTCAAATTCCACCGAAAAATAAGAGCAGTTTCACATGGTTCAAAGACGCTCCTTCCAACAAGTGGAAAGAGAGGGCAAGAGAGGGACCGACCTGAAATAGAATAGTGAGACGAGAAAGTGGGGCCGTGCAGGTCTTGCTGAACGCTCCGGCGACGCCTCCGGCCAGGAGGTTCGCCACCGGCGCCATCTGCGGCTGAAGCTGAGGGGCCTGCTGCCCACTCTGCTGGTTGGGGTGCGAGGCCGAGTACCGCCGGATCCCGCCCTCCACGGCGACTCCGTGGGCGGCGGCGAGGGCCCTCTGCCCTCCGCCTTCCACCACCGCCCTCATCCGCGCGTCCGTCTGCATCTGCGATCTCGTCCTCCTCCCGCTGTGACCTCGGAAACCCTAGAAACGAGGCGGAGCGGCTCCAGATTTGGATTGGACTCGCCCCCTGGAATCGCCGAAATGGAAGTGGAAATCCTAGAGAAACCCTAGAAAGGTGTCCGGCGCGTCTGGCGTCGTCGTCTTCGTTTGCTTCATATATAGGTTTTTGGGCGAGGAATTCGAAGCTGGAAAGGATGCAGCGTCCGAGTGGGACTCTTCCCTTCCCTTCCCAATTATTATAATTATTATTTTCCTTTTCAGTTAGCGTTTTTGTTTGGGTGTGTTGCCTATCGTGATCACGCTCCCCGGATTGCACGGTCAGGATGAAGAGTATCCCTGAAGACCGGAAGATGCGGTGTTCCATCTCGGGGGCAGTCTCTTTTCTGAGCCGCATGACGTGGAAGATTACGATTCGTGGACGGGACTGTTGGTCTTTTGATGTGACCGTCAGCGAGCACTCGGGGTCTCGGGCCCAGGGTGAACTGTGGGAGTCGGAAATATGGGAGTGGGGCAGGTTGACCGGTGGGCCAGTTACCATGGATGGTGGATGGGTTTCAAACACTTTTGGAACAATAGTCCCGATTTAACATGGTTGGGTCATAAACTTGGAAAGCAACCAGAAGTTTACCAAGATTGTGATTCATCCATAGAAACTATGGAGACTTAATGAAGTAGGAAACTTGGAACAAACGGAGGAGGACTAGTATGGGAAAAGTCAAAATTAAATGGCACCGGTATAATTTTGTTTTTTGTTGAACCAAATCTACTGGAGCAACATGTACGAAATGCATGTGTGTTGCTCCATGGTTGGATTGGTGCATCAGGTAAATAGTGAATCTAGTCTAACCAATAATCACTTCTGGAGCAAAACGGCAGGCAAAAATTAGGGATGCACATGTCAGCAAGAGTCGCTAGCTCATCCTCAGAGAGGAGTGTGATGTCTCCATCTTCCTCGTTCAGGCGCATCTCCGAATGGATCCCAGCCTCCAACCATGGGCAAGCATCATAGACAGAGCCGGCCCAACTCTTAGGCAATTGAGGTGGTCGTCTAAGGCCCCGGCCCAAAGAAGGCCCACCGCAGGAAAGGGCTCAAAGACAAAATGAAAAGGAAAAAGGTTCCTGTGTGAGTTAGCTTTAGATTGGCCCACTGCAGAAATGCCTCAAAGACAAAACAACCTTAGGCCCCCAAATACATTGGGCCTCTCCTGGTTATAGTCTCTTATTTGAAGCTGCAGGAGACGGTTCTTGGCAAAGCTAAAACAAAGTTCATACGAAGGATGATCGGGAGTTCAAGTTCACACCAACGAGAAGGAAGATGCTTTATAAGGCCAGGAGATATCTTCCCATCCTTCTTCTGAGGCAGCAAAGATTGACGAGGGGCAATCTTTTGAGGCAGGCACTCAAGTGGTTGAAGGAATTGCCGAGGAATTTGTTGTTATTTCTTCTTTATGAATGTTATAGTTTAGAATTGCCGAGTGCAGCAAAACCTTCTTCGCCGGCAAATTTTGGGAGACTCTGTGCTATTCATAATGTTGATTTGGGAGTTTGACAGCCTGGGCTGTCTAATTTAGGCAATCTAACCGGTCAAACTATAAACCAAGAGTCATGCTAGGGTAGAGATAGCTCAATAGAGATTGTTGATGGAGTCTAGTGGTGGCTGGCAAGGGCACCATTAGGACTGTTCAGAACCTCTTCATTGAGGGTTGACCAGAGGTCCACAGAGGAGGTTAGGACTCTTTAGTAGGGTCCGTAGATTCCTATAGAGAGAGAAATAGAAAGAAGAGAGGGGAGAGAAAAGAAGAAAAAAAAATGTGCCCTTAAAAAAATTAGAGGAAGAGGTGCAGTGGCTCGATAGTGGTGGCGGTGAGCTATTAGTCAAAGTTTGGCTTCTGGTGAATGTTGCATGGTGACGGTGGCAACGACTAGCGTAAAACAAGCATGGAATCGGTCTAAGAAAAAGGACTGAATAGAGTCAAATGATTTGGCTAAGAATCAGAAAAAGAAGGAGAAACCTAGGCTTGGATGGTGGTGAAGACCAAAGGCCGCAAGCAATCGGTGTGAAAAACTAAGAAAATAGGATCTAAAGTGTGGCAAAAAATAAGGGTCTAGTGCTCAGCTTAATTTCAGTGATTGTTTGCCGGAAACCTTATAGATGGTGGATGAAAGAAGAGTAGGGGCACTTACCTCATCTTCATCAAGCTTTTGTGATCGGGTTGGCAAGAAGATCGCCGATGAAATCGAGGGATTTCCACCATGAAATCTATTATGGCTAGTAGTGATTCGATGGTGAGACTTGAAGGAGGGAGTGAGGCCGTTAAATAGAGGTGGGAGCTAGGTTTTTCCTAGCGTTCGACTGCCTCTAAGATTTTGAGTCTAATTAAGAGTCAATCAGGGAAGAAGTCTCCCATTAGGAGTCTTCCTCTAGCTAGGCACATTCTAGCTAGGTATGCACTCAACTGAGTTCTTTTTCTTTTTCTCTTCCTCTAGGGGCTTGGGTCGTCTCAAAAATAGACCATTTATGGACTTGGTCCGCCAAGAGTTGGGCCTCACAAATATTGCTGTTGTATATGATTGTATAACAAACACTCTCTTTTCACAAATAACTTGTCACCATAAAAAGCTTGTATTATGTATTAAAAAACTTTACTGATTTATGATAAATGATCTACTTGACTCACCGATTAGAGTATTGTTTCATGCGGCAAATCGAATAGCTGTTTGAGTGATGTCTAATAAGTTTTCTCGTTTTTCCTTTTTTTTTTCCTTATATCAAGTTAGTCTCGACCATGTTCAATTGGCACAATCCAAAATATGGCGTATAATAATACATATCTAAAGAGCTTCTTTTCATTCAATGCCACTATCTATGTGATTTTCTTTCGTACTGCAATTCTATGAAGTACATGGTTTGATGATCCCTTCCTAAAATTTTTGGAATCCAAAATCTCTTGACGGTGAGGTCTTCCAACCACCAATAAATGCAATTTTAATTTCGTCGAAGATTCAACATACACTCACATAAATATCAAGAGACTCATAATGAAGGTCTAATCTATTTTAGCAAAAACACCAAGGAAACCATAAATTAATGGTTCAACTTATTTGCTGTCGTCAAGCTCGGATGATCAGTGAAGTTGATAATGAATATTTTTTTATTGTAAAGAAAGCGAGCAGAAATGACTTATGATTCTAACCCTCTCTTGTCATTTGATTCATTCTTTTACCACATTGTATCAACATCGTTCTTGACCAAATTACATAAATCGCATCCTTCATTTCTTTTTATAATTTCATTCCTATAAATCACTCAACAAATTTAAAATTCTCGGCATGAAAAAGAATCTAGCTACTTTTTGATCAATCTAAACCATGATCAAATACAAAAAAAAAGTATTTAAAAAAAAATGAGAGCATGTCGTACCAAGCAAGCATAACATGGTCTATAACGTTAATTCGCAGTATAACTAAAGCAGAAGGTAACGACTGTACATCTAATTCCACACTTGAAAAACCTCTCCACCAATCTCAAAACACATACTTCTACATTGGATTAACCGTGGCAGACTACCAGCCCTGCTTCTGCTTACGATCAAAAGTCTTGCCACGAGTGAGAGAAGCCAGTGGCGAATTTAGGTACAGATGGACTCCTCCATCTGCCCCGAGCGCGGATACCCCGTTGGATACGAGTGAAATTCTCATTTTCTAAATACGTCCATTTACAAAGTACAAACTAGTTATAACGCTCATTATCCTTTTCTTTTTCCAATTATTATTATAACCATATTATAGCAGTTCTTATTCTAAATCTTGGTGGCTGCAGTCTGTCGCCTAACTGTAACGAGGACTAAAAGTGCCAGATAAATATAGGCCGCGGTGGAAGCGCTGACAGCGTCCGGAAAAAGCCATGGGCACAATGAGAGAGGATTGAAAAAAAAAAAAAAAAAAAGCTACATCTATGAGTCCCATTCCTTAGTTACATCACGAACAGTGCTGTCATTTCCAAGAAAGGCACCCGTTCCTCACGGAGCATGTCATTTCCGAGACGGCTACACGTTGGCCACGAAATTGTCCAAAATATTTGCTCTTGGCGCAACTCAGAAGCCAGGATCCGCTGCATCTACCTTCTCCCACACCAATTTGCCCCATTATCCCCATTAAATAACACTGACGTCGACGCAGCCCTGCCGCAGATTAATAATATCAAACAGGGCTTAGAGTAATGGATTTTTTTCCATACAACTTAGCGATTAAAGGACTTTAAATGCTCGCCCCACGGAGTATTAAATTCCGACTGCTCGGAAGAACTAAATTAAAAGAGACACCAATATCAACGATAGATCCGTTTGACATGGGTTTCAGTGAAGACTACAACTTAGCTCCTATAATCCATCCGAGATCCGTCTTGGCTGGACACAAGCACGAAACTCCATTTCACAGCCTAGCCTGCATCCCCTAGATGGGGCAAATGGGCTCCTACGTTCCAATCCATAATTCTAGCCAGCTAAACACAAGCATTTGTTAAAATGATTTACTTGCAGCCTAAGCTAGCAGGTCAATTAATGTACACAGCTCATGCTCTACAATCAAGGTAGACCATCATTGTTTTCTGTATTCCAATCAGCAACTATTCCCAGCCATCTCAAACGGCAACTTGGCCAACTTGCACTGTCGTTCTGTACATAAAAATAAAGTTGGCGAGTGTCTATAGAAGAATATATATAACACGTAGGGAAAAACAAATAGATCTACATACCTCGACACTTCATGAAGAACCACCTTCCAAATTTCTGATTGGAAATTCATGTCACACAGAGTCCGGATGAGATGTTGGGTACATTGATGTTAACATGATAGCTCATCATCAGCTGCTTCAGTTTTTGTAAACTTCGTGAGCACTTCATCCGACAAATCATGAAGGAAGTGCCCGCCAGGTATCCTTTCCGAAGTGTCGATCTTGTCCCTCAAATGCACCCATGACATAAGGATCACTGTAGTCTTCAAGGCCAAAACGGCGAACGACATTCATAGGAAGCGGCTCTGCTAAGCAAACACCATTGTTTTGGTGGAGGCCCAGAGTGAGAGAAACATCACCCTTCGCACCACCAGCGACATCCATTCCGTGCTGATGGCCGGATAAATCATCATAGACAAAGTTCCAGGATTCTCGGATGTGGCTGGATATGTGGGTGAGGTCATCTTGAAAGAGTTCCGTGGATGGATTTTGATTCTTTTGGCTGCTGCTGGCATAGAGAGGTTGAGAACTGGACGGAGGTGCAACAGATGCTGATGGAACCTGAGTTTGCTCTTCGGTTTTACGGTTTCTATCAGCTGCTGGGGCTCTATGCAGTTGTCGCATGTCGAGAGTGTGTATTTCTTCGATCATTGGCTTCCAAAGTCTTACTCTTGCATTGATAAACCAGTTTGAGACCTGTTTGAATCAAATATGTGATTGGTACAAGATATTGTAAAACTGTAAGGATGAACAAGCGTAAAGGCAGTCCATTCAAGGCAAATTGGGGTATATCAGGCAAAAAAAGGGGGCATATCATCCATGTAAGAGGAGAGAAAAGTTTGGTGCTATTAAAAATGTCGGTTTTTTCCCCTCGTAGGAGTCAATCGGGTCCTACTTTTTAGTCATATCGTGATTATAGGGTAATATGCAACAGCCATACTGCCAGTGGCAATTTCTCCAACAAAAAGTCCTCATTCAATCAGACAAGAAGAGCCATGCTCGAGTATTTGAACAACATCGATTCACAATGAAGTAAATTTAGCATGAATGTAGATTTTACGTACCTGGTTTCTTGTTAGACCTGTTTGTTTAGCCAACATTTGCTTGTCGGTGTCGGTCGGATACCTAGAAAACAGTAATGGAACATATCAATGGATGCATGCTTATATCTCGAAAAGACAAGCACAGAACGAAAGTTTTGAGCAAAATAAATCTAACCATTTATTTGCCGCTCATTTTATTGCCTTGTGGTTCAGAAGCAAGGCACTGGATTTTTGAAGAAAAAATATGGAAGGCGAGCATGGTTACATCAGCAAAGCAAATAAGCTAATATGTTTTTTTCTTTTTTATTGATAATATAAAACAACCCAAAACATAGATACTCCCACTGATTTTTCGCAATATCTACTAAACAATGCCTTATCATATTGTCATACTCAAAGATACTATACTATATTCACATGATCGCATCTATAGCACATAATAAGTGAAAAATCCTCCATCGGACTGTATCTCAATAAAAATGTTGACGCAAGAAGAATGTGTCCTCTCCAAATGTTGATATCATAAATATATTCAACCATGACGAGCAAAAAATTTTCAAACCATAAACCAACGAAGAAGGAAGAAGCCCACCTCTAAGGTGTTGCTCTCAGCTATATTTCAGAACCAGTTCCAGGAGTTTAGAAACTTACGGGTGCAAGAAGTGTTCAAATAGCCATGCACGAAGGACGGACACCGCACGTTCAGGAAGTCCTCGTTGAGGCCGCCAAATATTTGCCGGACCAAAAGTGCCAGAGTCGTTTGGTGCTCTTTGGAGACCAACACCACAACTAATGAGGCCAAAGCTTGAGCTCTCTTCTCTACTGAGGCCTTCTGTCGACCTAAGAACCTTGTTTGCGTAACTTAGTTGATTAGATATTTTTTTTTTGAGGCACCTGAAGTGCTTCAACATGGTTCTGAGGGCCATGGAGGCATACGGAGCTGCAATCCTCAAGCCCGCCACAGATTCAAATGATGTGATGACAGCTTGCACCTGTTGATAATATTGCTTGTATTTTCTATAGACCTACAATAGAATCAATGGGGTAAATTACAAAAGGAAACAAAGAAATGACAGTAGGACCACAAAATAGCTTGCATGAACTATTTTAATACAGTAAACTGCTTCTTGAGTTGTAATCAAATCCAATAGAGCTGCAATTTAATAAAGAATTAATATAATTCTGAATGCAAGTCTAGTTAACTCAACAAGGAAAAAAGAACCCACATGATGATTATTTCCAGAAAATAGATAACCTGGGAAGGACCAAAGAAATGAACAAATTTAAAGAAATCATTTAAGATCCACTAAGGATGTGCAGCAGATTGCATTTCAATAAGACATTTTGGCTTACAATTGTTCCCTGGAGACATAGATTTATCAAATTTTTGTTATCTTTCTACCTTATTGTAGACTTTTCAAATTATAGATAAGTTCAGATCTTTCATCTCTCAGTTGCATGATCTTCGACTACAAAGAATAATGGAAGTACCCTTAGCTGCAAAATAGGGTTATTGATTTTATGGCAGACTGCTCTATAGCTTAAAATTGCATCAAGCAAATATTCTGCAAGAAATCTGGGTGAGTTGCTATCAAATTTACTTGAGACTGCGTTCCGCAGCTGACAGTATGAAGAACCGCCAAGTTTCTAGATGTTTTCATGATAACAGATGAAAAGCATATCACAAAATCCTTGAAGTTTGCCCTTCCAATGCAGATCAGCCATACAGTCAGTCTACCGTTTATGTTAGCGAAAATGTTAAATACCATGATGATACCCACACCACAAGTTAAAGGTCATACAGTTGTAACATAAACATGAGAAGCTTATGAAATTTGGAATGCTTGCTAAGCAATTCAAAGGTCATCAAACGCAAAAGAATAAGCTTCTGCACAGGTGCATGAAGAATTCCCGCAGCTCGCGAGGTCAAATACTATGTCATTCTTCATATTAAAAGAGCAAAGCTAATTATATGAACAAACTAACTCAATTAATGATAATTGCCGAACGCAATTCATTGATGAGTAGAGCATTAAAAAGGTAGAATCATCTCAGAAATAAATGAGTCGCAGAAAACACTTTGGTAACTGCAATATATATGTCAAAGTCTACCTCATGAAGCAACATTTAAGCCTGTGAAAAAATTGAGTAAATTAAATGCACTTCTCTCAACTTTTTTAGACACTTCACATCACAAATTCAACCCGAATTTTCCAGATGTGGCACAATTATGAGTGGAGTTTTTTTGACGATATAAAAACTGTCGCTGAAATTTCGCCCATGACATGATACTCATTCCATAATGAGTAGCAAACACGTTCATCTCAATTTGTTTTCTCTTACAAAACAAGCTGGACATATTCCTTCTAATCATATGGGAATATCATAATATCAAGCTCCTGGTAAAGATTACCACCACTAATCTAACAAAGAAAAAGATTATCACGACTAATGCTAGCTAATTAACAAGAGCATTCTTTTTCAAGAAAAATAACCTAAAGCTACTGACCAGCATTTACAGGTTCTCGCAAAATCATGGCCTGATTTCAGGAATATCAAATCAGCCCTAGCTTAAACAAATCAAAAGTAGGAGAACAGGAGTAAGACAAACAGTCACAGATAAGAAATACTTCATTGATCTGAAAGAACTATGCTTGGGCTGAGCAGTAGCATCACCGACACCATAAAAGATAAAAATCTTCCATCTTCAAAATAAGCAAGCAAAGATTATATCAAGTAATGATAGCTATAACCATGCCATAAGTTCACGACATGACCATGATCTCTTAACAGTAACAAGATTCCACGAGTTGCAACCAAAATCTTCTGACATGAAAGAACACAGCCATTGTTTATGAATATATGCAACGCCTCGAGAAGATGGCATAAATGGATGAGAGAACTGAGACAAAGCAAGTCCTTTCATATGAATAGAGAACAGAAAAATAAAAGAACAAAAATCCAAGAAAGCAGGCGAAGTTGTTTCAAGAGCTAGACTCCCACCTCGTCAAGCATGGACACGAGTCTCGTTTTCTTCCACTGCTGCTCGGTCCCCGAGATCCGGCCCTCTACCTCTCCTCCAGCCAACCCCTCCATCTTATGATGATCCAACGACGAAAGCTCCGGCGGATCGGCATCGAGGAGCATTCCCCCGCCACCACCACTTAGTCCTTGTCGACGTCCTGCGTCGCAAATCTCCTCTAGAATTTGCCGGGCGGGCTCGAGGAACCGGGACCGGTTCAGGACGGCGGCGTAGCCAGTGAAGGGCCCCGCCGGCCTCGGCGCGGGCCCGGCGGTGAACTGGAGGTGGGGCAAAGAAGGCGGAGGAGGCTTGGAAGAAGAAGGGGAGGAGGCAAGGGACAAGGAGAAGCCCTGATGGCCCGAAAATTGGGTGGTTGGAGAGAAAGTATCGCTAGGGTTTGGAGAGTAGTAGGACAAGGAGGAGGAGGAGGAGGAGGATGGGAGGAAGGTGGTGAGAGAGTTGGGATCGTGGTGGAAGAAGAAGGAGGTAGGCGGCGGGGATTCCTCCGGTGGGAACCGGAGCTTCTCTCGCCGGCTGTATTGAGGCACGTGGTACGTCTGATGGTGGTAGTGGTAGAGCAGCTGCTCCGCTTCTCCGTCACCGCCGCCGTAGCCCTTCGCCGCCGACGACATCTTGTTGTTTCTTCGTTTTGGGTCGTATTCGTCCACTCCTCTTTCTCTGCTTTAAAACGCTGGAGAGAGTGAAGGTGGAGAGAAGGGCTGTCCGTCACTTCCGCTTCTTTTTCTTTCGCTCTTCCTTTCTGCAAAGGGGGCAAGAAAGTGAGGGGGAAGCGTGAGCAGTGAAAGCGATAGGGGTATGGGGATTGGGGGAATCAGGTTATGATAAGAATTTAAAGTGGAGAAAGTTGATGGACGGAGAAAAGGGGTTGGGGTGGAGCATTGTTTTTTTTGGAAGGAACAGTCCTGGCGGTGGCTAACTTGTGCCGGTTGCTAGATTCTCTCAGTTACAGTGCATTTCATGGTTTCTGCTCCTAGTTAGTTAAGATATTGTTTAATTATAAATGATGCTACAAAGAGCCGAGTAATGCAACGGTAACTCAGAAAAATTACTTGAAAAAAAGTCGTAAGTGCCGTGCACCATTCTCTTTGCTTCTCTAATTTCACACTCAGGCATTTTCCTGTTAATTTAATAAAAAATATTTAATTTATAAAAAAAAGTTATCAAAACATTTTTTTTGAGAAGCTAAAGCGGCATACTATAAAATATTTGTTAAGCTTTTAATAAAAAAAGAAAGAAATTCTATCCCATTTAAAAGTTTAAAAATATTTTTCAAAAAAAATTCTATAATTTCCAACCAATGAAAATAAATGTTTTTCATAATTTTTCTTTGCTATATATTTTTTATATAAAAAACTATTTTTATTTTTAAAATAAATAATTAAATATAAAATATATTTTTTATTCTAAAAGAAAGGCGGTTAGAAATCCTTACGGTCATGGACCTGCTATTGGAAGGCAATGACGCTGACGCCTGAAACGCTGGTGCAGTAGAACACCGATACAGCGATTCGCACACGTTACTTGCACCGTTGGAGGATCACAGCCTTTGGCTGCTTAATAATTAAGGTGGCCAGCCGGGTACCTTTACTGATTGTGCTGGTGGGACCTGGTACGAACGAAACGTTACATCAGACCGTAGCTACGCCGGGACCCACATCAAATTTTTTTTACTATTTAACATGCATCAGATGGAAATAGACCAACGGTAGGGAATAAAGAGATGGACATGTTCCATCGTTGCGTGTACGTCTACAGATTGTGATGATTACGGCCAGATTTGGGGAACGGAGACGGCTCGTTCATATTACAGAGAGGTCTATTAAATTGTCATAAGGCATCATTATCCACGTGTCGAGATCCAATACAGGAAATCGGCACTGGGTTTTACTGAGGAATAATTAGATCTAGCCTTTGTCCACTGTGGAAAAGGGAGTCCGGTGACGTCGCCTTTTGCCCCTTTACGTCCGGAGCTCATCAGAAGCCTGGCTTTGCTTGCTTTCAAGAGAGACAGGAAGAATACCGTAGATGGAGATGCCTTCGTTTTAGGTTTACACTTGTTTTTTTTTAGTCTTTTAATTGGGGTTTGATTGCTATGTTGGTGTAAAAGAATAGCAACTCTCCAACGCCTGCGGATCTTTTGCTTGAGATGGAGGACGACGGCCGGCCGAGTTCCAGTACATGCACGAATATCAAAGCAGCGGCTCATTTGGTTGCTGTGCGTCTCCTGGGTGTCCGGGTGTCAGCTTTACAGGATGTAGGACGGATTCTTCTTTATAATTTCGGACAAACTTGAGTATACATATAATATGCTAATGGATTGTGGATTTTTTTTTGAAATTTGACTTGAATCCTGATGAATCTTTGGCTAGTCCAAACATCATTTCCATAGCAGAAATTTTATTTATATAATGTATAAAGGAAAACTAATAATGAAACTTTTTTACTTTAGATTCCTTCTATTATCTTCTTTTTCACACTTTATTTTGACACTTGGTTAACAATGCCCTCTTTTTATCTGTATTTCATTTTCATTTTTCAGACTACATGACAATGAGGAATCAGCTACTATTGCCCCTGGATTTCGAATCCTATTATGTCATGTATATCTATTACCTTATAATAACTTTTACATAATTAAAATAGAAGTTAGTATTTGACATTTTGCATACCTTAAAAAGATGATTTTAATTGAAACCTATATACCTACAGAAAAAAAAAGTTTTGTGAACAAGGATAAAATCTATTATTGGTTGATATAATGGATTTTTTGTTGCTAGTGTTTTAGTCTTGAAAATACCATTAAAACATATACCTCGGTGGTCAAAGCCTCTTGGTTCCAAAATGAGAGGGCTTATGATTTTGGGCTTAAGTGCTATTGATCCACAATATTGAGTTTCAAATCAAGGTTTGCCGATTCGGTACTGGTACCATGCTATAACCATGTCGGTGCGATATGGAGCCTTTTCAGCTTACCGAATGTCTGGTACACCATCTGTACCAAGTACTTGTACAGTATGGTACACCTCATACTGCTTCGTTCGGACTGGTATAATGAACCATGCTTTAAATACTTATAATTGGTGGGTAAGAAATGGGGGTTGCCGGCTTCCTTGGGTAATTACACAAAGGTGGGAATAAACTTAGCTCAGACCGGCTTGGGCTAAGAGTATGGTACTCAGCCAGGCCAGTCAAACACTAGCCCATGGAAGTAGGTTGGGTCCAACATGAACGATTTGATGATCCAATGCAGCGTGGAGCCTTGTATCATGCATGATGCACGTGACCAGAACATGGGAAACCATATTTCGTGCACATCTCGAATCAAACCCTATACATCAATTTATCAAATGGGTGTGATGTGCCTCAAGCCCAACACTTTTTCCGCTGCTATATTGTGAGAAGTTAGTACAAATTATGGCCCTTATTTCACATGATAGCCTTGGCAAAAGCAATGGCTGCAGGATCCTGGGATCAGCAATCTCCGTAGTTCTCAAAGTTACTATTATTTTTACCATATAACAAGGTCTTGCACCCACAAGAATTATTACGGAGACAAAAATCTAAAATTAATTCACTCTTTTCTATCTTGGCCTTTCCATTTCTTCCCATTTATTTCAACTATTTCTTTTGATAAAAATTAAAAAATAACTCCCACACTTGAACAAGAAAACATCTTGATGATGATGATGATGATGATGAAGAATATTAGAATTGCCTGCATGGTTCGATCTGATGGGAATGTGATTGAGAAATGGAATTTGGACCTTCGACATTGCAATTCTGAGTTCCCTTCAATTCCAGAAGAAGTATCTGATGCTTAATTGAGTTATTATGATGAAAGTCATAGCGGGGGAATAGAATTGGTGGCGTGTAGTATGGATAATGATAGGGCATCTGAGTTAGGTGGACTCTAGCCAAGGTTCTTCAAATTCGTTTGGTCCCTGACCAAAAATAATGCAGTGGAGGATGTGAAGGAGTTCTTCTCAAGTAGGAATATGCTCAGTGCCTCGAAAGCAACTTTTGTCACCTTAATTTCAAAAAAGAATCACTCAGGACAATGCAAGGATTACAGACCAATCAGCTTATGTAATTAAGTATATGAAATTGTGGCCAACATGTTGCTGGTTTGAATGAAGGATTTGTTGCCTAAACTGGTTTCTGAAGAGCAAGGAACATTCATTCAAGATGGGAAAATCTCTGACAATTCTCCGGGGGCACAGAAATTTATGCATTCAGCTGTAAATGCTTCAAAAAAAACCCTCATGGTTATTAAAGCTGATATGGAATGGCCTTACAATCATCAAATAACCCTATATATCTATCTATGGTCCTTCATCGCTATGGGTTTCATGAACTGTTCATAAGATGGATGGTAGACTTGATCCTGTTTTCTCTATTCTAATTAAAGATATTTTCCATGGATCTCTGAATGAGGTCAAAATTACAAGCTAGGGAAAATTGATGAGTCAAACTCATGACTTGGCCTAGTGGAGTCAAAAACCTTATTGAGCCAAAAAAGTCAAGATGACTCAATTAGTATTAAAAATAAGAGCAAGACTTGGCCGAGTTTAGCTGATTCCGATTTAGTTGAATCAATGAGATAAAAAAGTTGGCGGAGTCATGAATCTAATTTTTTTGTTTATCCAAGTTCTAAACTCAACCAAGTTAGCCCGAGTCATTGCCAAGTTGGACCAAATTGTTGTAGAGTTTGGCCGAGTCATTCCTAAGTTTGTGGGAGTTGGAGGCCAATAAAGTTTCATGGAAGCATGATTTTATATCTCCATTGATGATGATTAGAGATTAATAGGTTGTTGTGATGATTTTGTGTGCATGAAAGACTAATTATCACAAGTAATAAAGGAGAAGATCATGAAACTTTTGCGTTTCTCTTTTTTTGTTTTTTTTTAATGCATTTGTCTTTTTTTGTATTAATGTCAAACATAAGAAAGTCGGAGCCAGGCTTCTATATCAATTAGCACTAAATAAAAGATGCGCCAACATAATCATATATGTATATATATATTATATTAGTTTAATCAGGTAGTTGTTATGTTTTCCCTAATTAGCCAGTAATATATTATGATCTAACTTATGAAGAAAATAGGAAGAAAACTGGGATTTCTAATCATTCTCAAGGCTCATTCTAGGGATGCTTTCCAAATTCCAGTGGAGGCTCTAAAAGTAGTCCTTCCCTCATGATCAACAGATGGAGATCATTGACCCATACAAAATTAGGGCTAAGTATGAATATAGATTCGTATAGAATGAAGTACGAGGCCCCATACAAAATTAGGGCTAAGTATGAAAATAGATTCATATAGATTTGTACGAGGCCCCATACAAAATTAGGGCTAAGTATATCTAGATGACTATAACCCCATACAAAATTAGGGCTAAGTATGAAAATAGATTTGTATAAAATGAAGTACGAGGCCAGCTAGATGACAATGCCCAATTATTCGAGTTAGCACAATGCAACTCAATTCATCTGATCAAAAATAATATATCCAATCAAGATAAAGGTAATAGATCAGGGATTATCAATTATGGGTTCAATGGTAACCAATAAAAGTCAAAGTGAAGGAAAGATAGGATTGACTAGGTAGCAGCATCCGACGATCTAGGTTAGTTTACTTTGGCTAATATGCATATTTATAGCTTTAAATATAAAATTAAATCTGCTAATATAGATTCACCTATTTGTAGTATCCGAAAATGTCAATATCAAATATAATCCAGATTGACCTTAAATTTATGCTTTGATACCACATGTAACAACTTAGGACCTCACCCAAAAAGGCTAGCATAAAGATATTTTTTGAATTTTTTAGTCCTATATAAATATTCAAGATCTCTCTGGTGAAAAATCGATGTGGGACTAAACACATGCCAGCATGTAGGAGACAAACAATTATTTCTTGCTCTTCTTCATAGAATCAACTAAGATTATTTAGAATGTCATCACCACTTTATTGTAACTCATTCCATTCCCCTTTGCCCTGGCTGCTATTATCCGTACGTTGTAGAGGATTTTTCTTCTTCCTTTTTTTTAATGTAAAATATTGCACATCCATGTAATAGTTCTGGTTGCCCTTTCCTTTTGACAAATGATGCATCATATAAATAGAATATGCATGGTATTTATTTGCTTTCCGTATATACGTACCCAACCAGCTACAATTATGCTATACAGTGGAGACATCTGAAGACATCCCAGATTCCCCGTCCATCTTCTTCAGGGAAGTTAGGGCCTTAGGGGAGCCATTTTTTCTCTGCACAGTCTTGTAAGAGTACCTGCAAGCTAAGTATACGTAGCCACAGAGGCTTACTGCATCTATTACAGCAAGCAACCAATAGAAAAGATCGAGGCGACTCTTGTTCAAGTCCTTGGCAAACCAGCCTGCCCTCCCTCCCTTCTCAGTCAAATGGTCCGCAGCAGTGATCAAGAGACTGCTGAGGAAGTTGGAGGCCCCTATCACGCTCAAATAGAAGGCTATTCCCAGACTCCTCATGTTGTCAGGCACTTGATCGTAGAAATATTCTTGCAAGCCCACGAGAGCGAACCCATCACCCACGCCCAGGATCGTAAACTGAGGGGCTAACCAGAAGACGCTCATGGAGACTGCATTGGCTTGCTCCCCCTGGGCCGCCTTCAGCCTCTTGCTTTCCACGATGGCTGCAACGATCATCGCCAAGACCGAGAACACCATGCCAATTCCGATCCTTCGAAGGATGCTGATGCCCCTCTCATCCCCTGTGGCTCGTCTCAGGAAGGGTACGAGGATTTTCTCATAGAAGCAAACGGAGATGATCATGCCCATGGCACCGAGGGAATATATAGAGGCTGGAGGGATTTCGAAGCTGCTGCCGCCTAGTCTTCGGTCCATTATGCTTCCTTGTTTGATGAAGAAGGTAGGGGCTTGTGCCACGCACATGCCAAACGGTAAGGAGACAAGCCAGATAGGGACCATGGAAAGGACCAATTTCGCCTCCTCGACTTGAGTTACCGTCGCTAGTCGCCATTGATTTAGCTCCTCGGCTGCCAAGGCCGACTCGTCCTCTGTGTGCTCGATTATGGCAGCTTTATCGAGAAATCTGAAATTTAATACTACCACCATAAATCCAAGTGAAAAATGATGATGGATAGATTTGCATAAATGTCTAGAAGCCTTATGAGAAGTTATATAGAGTGGCAAAATAATCTGGTGTGCATGCGCTAAAAGAATAATTAATTAGTGAAACATCTGCAATCGATATATCAGGGACCTTACCTGAGCTGATTAGTGTGGGACAGAAGCCTCTTGTCGCTCTTTTGTGACTTAGGAACCTCGTGCAGTTCCCCAGCATCCGAAGGATGTGGAAGGTGTCTCTTGGCCACGGCTGCCACCAACACTCGTAACATGGGAGTCAGTGGGCTACCACTTGGTACTTGGTACCGATAGAATGGCTTCCCCAGGTAGAAGATCACCAGGCTGACGCCCATTACCGAGGTTAGCAAGATGTCAGCCGCACCCCAGCTCACCTTATCCTGGATATACACAACAACAGTGACCCCCAGCAGCAGCCCACAGCACAGCCCAAAGTTCCACCAGTTGAAGTAGGACATCTTCTTCTTCCTCTCCTCCGCATCATCGTCGTCAAATTGGTCCGCTCCGAAGCTCTCGAGCGATGGCTTATGCCCCCCTGTGCCTACAGAGATCAAATACATGGCCACAAGGAAGACGAGCTCATGAAGTCGCAACGATCTGTGGCAGGTCTCCGGGTTGCAGGGTTTCAAGCTCGGGACCAGTTGCGACAAAGTCAAGAGGATCAGGCCCTGGGAAAAAAGACATATTCCGATAGATTATCGTAGAATAAATGCTTATATTCCAATAGATACTTCTTGACTAATGTGAAGTTTTATTTGCATTCGATATGTCTTGGTCTGCATCCAATGGTATTAGCAATGCAAATGCCGGGCCTGAACCAGCCCATGGTAAGCGTGAAGCGCATGGGGGTGGTTGAGAATTTCGGAATAGTGGGGGCTCATCATGGCTAT
Organism: Phoenix dactylifera; assembly: GCF_051530095.1. NCBI lineage: Eukaryota > Viridiplantae > Streptophyta > Magnoliopsida > Arecales > Arecaceae > Phoenix > Phoenix dactylifera. The sequence goes on from NC_143197.1 coordinate 32,742,934, forward strand.
CCACAACCACTCATGGTTGCTTTCTTTTCTTTGCGAAAGGAGGATCGGTTTCCGAATTCGCTTTTGTTTGCAACGTGGAAGTTGGAATATATCCCTGGTGCCTGACCACGCTACTACTGGCTGCCTTAGATGAATGGAAGCAGAAAAGGTTGCAGTCTCACCGCGAGATAGATGAGGGAGGAGAAGAGGACGGTGGAGAACCTCCCCAGGTAGGCGTCGGCGATGAACCCGCCGAGGAGCGGCATCATGGTGGTGACCCCTGACCAGTAGTTGACGTTCTTGGCCGCCGTCTTCACCTCCTGGTGCAGCACCTTGGTCAGGTATATGATGAGGTTGCTGTCCAGCCCAAAGTAGCTCAGCCTCTCGCTGAACTCTATCGCTGCATGAGAGAAACCGCACACACCTCAAAGGAATAGAATAGAGCATCAAAGGAAAACTCAGGTGGTAATTAAGGACACTTCCTCTCGCGACCATCTGCGGGGCTTATGAATGATCGCTGTTACCTATGATGAAGAAGGATGCTTTCCAAACACCAGTTGAGGCTCTGAGAGGCCGCCTCCCCTTGTGATCAACGGATGAGTCATGGACCCATTTCTTGTCGTCGACTTCTGACTCCAGTACTCGCGCCTTCTTGTCAAGCCTACCTGGTTCCATGGATGAAAGCAGGACTGTAGCTGAAGGAGATAGAGATGCAGAGTTAAAAAGATACCGAGGGAAAGAGTTTAAGAATAGAATGAGGCCGGTGCAGAGGCCGAGTGTAAAAGGAGCTATGTGGCTTCTTTGTATAACATCCATTCAAGCGACATATTCTCCCTTTTTTTCGCAATCATGGCCTTTGCTTTCATCTCCGAATTGAAGAATGCCCGGTCGCTGTAGAGACGAGAATCCGAGTACTCCATGGGAATATGAATGGAACAAGTTAAGATGGTGGATGGTGTATATATATAGCCATGTATGGTAAAGTTAGCTAGCTTTAACCAGACCATATCCACATAAAATATAGAGGTATGATCTTGTGCTTGCGAAAGATGGGTACTGTGGGAGATGAAAATAATTATTTCTCACCTTGTCCGTAATATTATAATCATTAAGAACTCTGAAGCTATGCTTTCAAAAATAAAAAATAAAACTCTGAGGGTACATCTTTATCCCATGTTCCCCACCTCGAGCAGGCCATTTGCATGCATCACACATGGTAAATCCAAGTCACATATAACATGACAGTAATGCATTATCATGCTATTGCCAAAAAAAATTTTAAAAAAAAGAAGCAAAAAACAGAGAGAGGGAGAGGGAGAAAGAGAAGCTTCCCTGACTTATCCTTTTTCTAGACTCCAACCTTTCCCACCAGCTATTTTAAAGAGTGATGAACCATGAGATACATATTTCAGAAAGCCTGAGTCACTCTTTAGCGATTTCCCTTCTTGGCTGGATTTAATGTGGCAGCAGAAGGCATCAGTCATCATACCTTGTCTTAGTTCTCTACTAAACCAACTAGGTTTGGGAGCATAATTGCATGCTCTCATTCCTGTGGGCCCATTGATGAATGAGGTCCATAGGAACGAGGGCATGTGATAGGCATGGTACACGGCTATACGGTCTATACAGTCTATATGCTGTAGGACATAATTTCTTGTAGATAATATTATATTTAGGTTATTCGGTGCATGTCCCATCATTTGAAGTCATTTTCACACATGCAAATTGCAACCAATATACAAACAAGATAACCATTCTTCAACTTCTGACAGCAATATATGATGAAAGTGAAATGAGGAATCCGCTCCTCTTTGATATTTCTTTTGAGATGAAGGACGAGAGACTTACACGCACTATAACCATCCAATCTTAAATTTTTGAAAATATGCTATTCAGGATTTGAACGCTGAACATTTTATTGCTTAGCAAATAGTTTATTCAAAAAGGTCTGCGATTTCGGAGAGTGATGCCCTTGTTGACCCACCCCACCTTTAGCTAGTTCACTTTTTCTTGGTGGTCGTTGCAAGCATAAGAGAACCACTACGTGTAAGAGCACTCGAAAAGAATAAAGAGAACAGAAGAGCTCTTTTAAGTATCCAGGACAATTTTCTGGACCCTTATGATTATTGTTTCGAATTTATATACTGAGCAACGACGAAGTGATTTAACTTGCATTAAAATCCATAAGAATATATGTGAAATCCGAAGTTCTGACGAGACTTATCCATGTACGCCATAATTATCCAGTCTGAAATTTTTGAAAATTTATCATTGAAGATTTGAATGCAGACTTTTTGTTGCTGAGCGAAGAGAGTGCTCAAGAGTGAGTACTTGGAGAGCGACGTTGGTGCGGACACGAATACTGGACTGATTATTGTGCGGGATTATGGTCGTCGCAGGAAGACGGTCCAGCCACTTTCATTGTGGCTGGATTGATTGATGTTTTCTTTTATTATTATTTATTTTGATAGGATTAGTTTGCATATTGTCTTGTGAGGACCTATTTCGAATTGTTTTTTTTTATGAGGACTTATTTGTTATTTGGTGGCCCTATATATATATAGGGCATGCATTTGTTATTTTTTTTTTTAATGAATTATTGAATGAAAATTGGTCTTCTTCTTCCTCCTCCTTTTCTCCTCCTCCTTCTTCTTCTTCCCCTCTTCCCCTCTTTTTTTTTCTCTGTATTTCAATCCGTACTTCCGTCCTGCATCAGCTTTGGTATCAGAGCAGGGCTGACTTTACCTCTGTTGCTGAAGTCAAAGGATCCAGTTTATGGACGGACCCCCGCCGATTCCTTTTCGGCCTTTTCCTCATCTATATTTTGCTGGAGTAGTTGCACCGCGGACACCGGATCGTACAGAGGGTTCCTGCACAACACGCATTCCGAAGAAGAAGGGACGTTCCCTTTCTTCTTTGTTTTCTTCCCTCTCCTTGATCTCATCTCCCGTGACGGCCGTGAGGAAAAAAGGGGCAAAGCCCTCCCGTCGGCCGCTTACCGCCTGTCGCCATTCCACCAAGCCTCCTCGCCATACGCCGTCATCGCCTTCGTCCCCCACCACCACCGTCTCCTTTCCCTCTCCCTTCCCTCTCGGTCCCTGCACAGAAGGGAAGACCCCGTCGCCAGCTACCCCACAGTGACCCGAGCGGCGAATAAGCCGCCTTCTCCCTCTTTTTCCCCCCCCCCCCCCCCTCTCACCGTTTCCCTTCCGGCCGCCGCTACACAGGCGCCAACCACTGCCTTCACCCTGCAGCGCCGCCGAATCGCCATTGGAAGCCACCGCGTTGCCGTGGAAGTTTCGGCCGCACCCTACAGCCACCGCCCGTGGCCGAAGCTCGAAGAAGGACGCCACCTCTTCACGAGACGCCGCCCCAGCACTTTCCTCCGCCGGTGCAACGCCCCCCCGCACCCACCGCCGCAAAATCCGGCGAGATCCGGCGGAAGCGAACGGGCGATTGAAGGTTGAAGGTGATCTACAGTACGGGTAAGCCGTCACCACTCCTCCTCCGCCACCCACTCTGCCGTCCACTGCTCTCTGCGCTCCCGCCCGTTTCCACAGCCGCTGCTATCTCTGCCGCGTGCACCACCGCGCCGCGCGCCGCCCCCGCTCTTCCGTGCCGCCGCTCGCCGCTGTTCGTCGCCGCCTGCTGCCGCACTGCCGCGCCGCCGGGTTGCTCTCACCGCCGCGCCGCCGCGTTGCCGTCGCCGCCGTCGACTGCTGGACCGCCACTGTCGCTTCCCCTGCCAACAGTTGCTCCCACCTCCACCACCGTATCCCGCCCTCCCACCACCGCAACTTTCTGCCTTCCACTGCTGACAGCGCTCCCCGCTCGCTCCCCACCGCCGCTGCCACGCCTGCTGCTGCACCACAGCGCTGCGCGCCGCCCCTGCCCTTCTTTACTGCCGCTCGCCGCTGCTAAGTCGCCGCCGCGCTGCTGCTACATTTCGCCATCGCCGGTCACCGCGCCATCAGCCATCACGAACTGTCCCGACCAAAGCCGCCATCAGTTTTTCTGATCACCTTTCACGGAGGTCTCCGTGACCCCTTCTCTGCCACCGGTCGTCATCGAGCTCCTGTTCTACATCTCTGTAGACCACGTCTCTTCTGCGAGCCTCTCTCCAGACCAGGTCAGCGCTGTTCTCCCATTTCCTGCAGATTCAATTTGCTCAATTAAGTTGGCATTAATTTTCTTAATTTGTGCGTGGTACTGCGTCTACAAATCCAAAATACACGCGTTCACACACGTTCACAAGACAAACAGAAACCCTAGTAGCAGCACTTTTAATATTAACTGTGGAGCTAGATCAATTCGGGGAAACATACGTGGCTCCGTACCCTCTTGCATAGTCCGAAAACTTAGTACTACTGGACTGCATTACTTGTTGGCCTGCGCTTCATAGTAATTTACAGTTTGCTATGACTATTTGCTAGAGAGTAGTTTTAGTTTATATTGAGCATCTACTTTGCAATTGTGAATTCATTTCATGCATTAGGTCTACTTAGGAACCTTTATAGTTGGTCGGCTAATACATTTTGTTATTCATTTTATGCATCTACGTAGTGGTCGTGTCGCATCTCATCTTGAGTCCCCCCTAGACATGGATTCCAAAATTGAAGCCCTATTAAAAGCTATCCATGACACTAATACCCAAGTCCAAGCAAACAACGCCCAAATTCATGACCTAACCACAATGTCCACCCAGGTTAATACTCGACTCGATTCAATTGAGGCTTCAATTCAAAGGGTTATTGAATCCCAAAAGGTTAGTACTCCCCATTTACCGGGTCTTGATGAGGATGATACCCTAGAACAACTCCTAGAACAACACGGTTCGGTTCGGCAGGGCAACTTTGATCATAGGTCTGTTCCAGGTCACCATTATGCCTACCCTCGCCCTAGAGGACCTGGTCCCATTCCTCCTGTTGATAGAGGTCACCGACATACCGTAGAATCTAGAGAGCCTCGTGACCCTGATGACGATGTAATGCGAGGCATTAGGGTTGAAGCCCCTACTTTCGATGGTCGTCTTGATCCGAAGGTCTTCTCCGATTGGCTACACGAAATGGATCATTTCTTTGAGTGGTACAATCTGTCGGAGGAGAAAAAGGTCCGATTCGCTAGAATGAAACTCCTTGGTCGAGCCAAATTGTTTTGGCAAAACACCGAACAACTGCTAGCCAGGAGACATCAACCTGCTATTACCGATTGGGTTGAGATGAAAGAAAAATTAAAAGAAAAATACCTTCCATTAAGTTATCAATCTGACCTCTTAGATCGATGGAACAATTTAAGACAAGGTAGTCGCACAGCTACTGAATACATCGCCCAATTTGATGAATTTATGATGCGTAGTAATGTAGCTGAAGATGAACGTATGATCTTGAGCCGATTTCGACGAGGCCTAAATGATGAGCTTAGGAAAGAACTTATCCTTCGTGAAGTGTCCACCTTAGACCAAGCCTATACATTTGTGCAAAATTATGAACAATTCTCCAAATCTATGTTTGCTAGGCGCCCTGACACCAGGCGGGTCCCCACTAGTGCCCAACCATCTGGACCCAGACCCCCAGTCGGTTCTGTCCCTCCTAAACCCTTTTCTTCTCCACCTATCCAAAACCGGGATATTAAAGGCAAAGGAATTTTAGGTGAACCTCCAAAACCAAGCTCACGAATTCAGTGCTTTAAATGCCAAGGGTTTGGTCATGTTGCCTCCCAATGTGCAAATCCGACTCTAGTTATTGACACACATGAACAGAAGGATGACATAGATAATTTGGAGGAACAAATTTATGAGCCTAATTTAGATGATATTCACGATGTCGAAGACGAAACTGAGGAAGAATCACACACTTTAGGTTGTATCCGACCTACTCCCCGGATAATTGCCCACGAACCTGACCGATCCACTGTGAATGTAGTAAGGTGTGCAATTACCCAGCCTAAAGAGACTGATGACTGGAGACGAACCTCAATTTTCCACACTTACATTAAATGCGGCGAAAAAGACTGTAAAGTTATCATTGATAGCGGGAGCTGCATTAATGCGATATCTTCCAGCATTGTCGCACGCTTGGGTCTGACTCCTGTGTCCCAACCTCACCCTTATAAGGTCTCCTGGATCGACACGTCGTCCATTCACATTAAGGAACGGTGTCTTGTACCTATTCAAATCCTCTCTTATAAAGACACTGTCTGGTGTGACGTACTCCCAATGGACGTAGGTCATCTGATATTAGGTAGGCCTTGGTTGTTCGATCTCGATGTCACCATCTACGGTCGAACTAACTCTTGCTCCTTTGTATTCCAGGGTAAAAAGATTACGCTTAATCCTTTACGGCCCAAAACGCTAAATAAGAGTACAGACAAGAGTACATCAAAGGGGAAGGAACTGCATATCCTTAACCCCACGGAATTTGAGAGGAACGTCTTTAAGGACTCTCCGGTGTTTGCCCTGCTAGTTAAAGAATTTCAGCCACATCTTCAAAGCACATTATCGGCAGAATCCCTCGCTATTCTCGAGGAGTTCAAAGAAGTTTTTCCGGAAGACCTTCCAGATCATTTACCCCCTTTGCGTGATATTCAACACGCCATTGACCTAGTCCCGGGAGCTACCCTTCCTAACCTGCCCCATTATCGGATGAACCCCTCTGATCATGCAGAGCTCCTAAAGCAAATTAACGAGCTCCTACAAAAGGGATTTATTCGGGAGAGTCTAAGTCCTTGTGCCGTACCTGCCCTTCTTACTCCAAAAAAAGATGGGACTTGGCGAATGTGTGTAGACAGTCGGGCTATTAATAGAATCACGGTCAAATACCGTTTTCCTATTCCCCGGCTCGACGATATGCTGGATATGATGGCAGGTGCCTCGATTTTCTCCGAGATTGACTTAAAAAGTGGCTACCATCAAATCCGGATTCGTCCAGGAGATGAATGGAAGACAGCCTTCAAGACAAAAGATGGCCTCTATGAGTGGCTGGTAATGCCTTTCGGCCTCTCAAACGCTCCAAGTACATTTATGCGAGTGATGACTCAAGTACTCCGACCTTTTATGGGCAAATTTTTAGTCGTGTACTTTGACGATATCCTTATTTATAGTCAAACTAAGGAGCAACATTTAGGCCATTTAAGGCAAGTTTGTACGACTTTACGCAACGAGAGCCTCTATGCTAACCTTAAGAAGTGTTCATTTTTCACTACTCACGTAAACTTCTTAGGGTATATAGTCTCCTCTGAAGGTTTATCTGCTGATCCTGCGAAAATCACCGCAATTGTTGAATGGCCTGAACCTAAGAATATTACTGACATCCGTAGTTTTCACGGCCTGGCCACATTTTACCGTCGTTTCATTAAGGGCTTCAGTACACTTATGTCACCTATCACTGATTGTCTTAAACGAGGTGATTTTCGGTGGACACGCGCAGCCGCTAAAGCATTTAATGACATTAAGACAAAAATGACGGAAGCGCCAGTTATGCGACTCCCTGATTTTAACAAAGTTTTTGAGGTGGAATGTGATGCATCTGGCTTAGGAATAGGTGGTGTGCTTAGTCAAGAACGTCATCCTATAGCCTATTTTAGTGAAAAGCTGAATGAGGCTAGACAAAGATATTCCACCTATGACAAGGAATTTTATGCCATAGTCCAGGCCCTACGGTATTGGCGACATTATCTCCTTCCTAATGAATTTGTTCTCTATTCTGACCATGAAGCACTTCGTTTTCTTAATTCCCAGAAAAAACTTAATCATCGACATGCCAAGTGGGTTCAGTTCCTCCAGGATTACACTTTTGTTCTCAAGCATATGTCCGGTGCTGCGAACAAAGCTGCTGATGCGTTAAGTCGTCGAGTAACTCTGTTGTCCGCCATGTCTGTTTCCCTCACCGGTTTTGATAGACTTAAGCTCGATTACTTGTCTTGCCCAGATTTTGGCCAACTCTATAATGCCCTTGCTGATGGACAAGGACCTTTGATTGATGGTGTTTATCTACAAGACGGGTACTTGTTCAAAGCTTCCAAGCTCTGCATTCCGCGCACTTCTGTGCGCGATTTCTTGATATGGGAAGTACATGCCGGTGGTCTCTCTGGACATTTTGGCCGTGATAAGACCATAGAAGAAGTTGAACGTCAATTTTTTTGGCCAAGTTTAAAACGGGATGTTGCTAAAATTGTGGGACAGTGTCGCACGTGTCAACTAGCTAAGCACAAAAAACAAAATACTGGCCTATACACTCCATTACCTGTCCCAGATCGCCCTTGGCTTGACCTTAGTATCGACTTCGTACTCGGCCTTCCTCGCACATTTCGGAAACATGACTCCATTTTTGTGGTTGTGGATCGTTTTTCTAAAATGGCCCACTTCCTTCCTTGTTCCAAAACTTCTGATGCCTCTCGAGTAGCCAAGATATTTTTTGATGAGATTGTTAAGTTATACGGGTTACCAAAAACCATTGTCTCTGATAGGGATGTCCGTTTCATGAGCTATTTTTGGAAAACCTTGTGGCATCTGGTTGGCACCAAACTTAAATTTTCTACGGCCTATCATCCTCAAACCGATGGCCAAACCGAAGTCGTCAACCGAAGTCTAGGTAACCTTCTGCGTAGTCTAGTCGGGGATCACAATCGTAACTGGGATTCTATTCTGCCTGTCGCCCAATTTGCATATAATTCATCAGTCAATCGATCTATCGGGATGAGTCCATTCGAAGTGGTCCATGGTTATAAAGCTCGCAAACCTGTAGATCTCCTACCTATGTCCCCCCATATTCGCATTTCTGAGTCTGCACATGCATTTGCACAGCACATTCATAATCTGCATCAGGAAATTAGCAAGCGCATTCATATGAGTAATGCTCAATATAAGCTACAAGCTGATTCTCATAAGCGAGATAAATCATTTCAAACTGGGGATTATGTGATGATACGTATTCGGCCTGAGCGGTTTCCATCTGGAACCGTCAAGAAACTGCAGGCTCGTAGTGCTGGGCCCTTTCGGGTATTGCAACGCGTGGGTACTAATGCTTACGTTCTTGATCTTCCCTCTGATTTTGGTATTAGCTCCACTTTTAATATTGAGGATTTGGTTGCTTACAAGGGCCCCCTTTCTATTCCTACTGATCCTTTCGCTCCGCCATCACTTGAGCTTGATGATAATCCTCTTCTTGATTCCATCCCATCTCCGACCAATCTAACTTTACCACCAGCACAAAAAGAACAAATTGATGCCATTTTAGATGAGCAGACTGTTTCTACCAGTGATGGGGGTGTTCAGCGTTTTCTGGTTCGTTGGCGAGGACGCCCGGAGTCTGATACTACATGGATTACCCGTGCGGAGTTACAGCGCATTGACCCAGATCTTTTGGAGTACTACCAGAGTCATTCGTCGGGGTCGACTTCTTCTTACCCGGGGGGAGTTGGTGCGGACACGAATACTGGACTGATTATTGTGCGGGATTATGGTCGTCGCAGGAAGACGGTCCAGCCACTTTCATTGTGGCTGGATTGATTGATGTTTTCTTTTATTATTATTTATTTTGATAGGATTAGTTTGCATATTGTCTTGTGAGGACCTATTTCGAATTGTTTTTTTTTATGAGGACTTATTTGTTATTTGGTGGCCCTATATATATATAGGGCATGCATTTGTTATTTTTTTTTTTAATGAATTATTGAATGAAAATTGGTCTTCTTCTTCCTCCTCCTTTTCTCCTCCTCCTTCTTCTTCTTCCCCTCTTCCCCTCTTTTTTTTTCTCTGTATTTCAATCCGTACTTCCGTCCTGCATCAGACGTCCTTCCTGATCCTCTCCCTGGTTCACTTTCTTCATTTAATGTGAGCCACAAGAATGCCACCACCTACAAGAGCACTTGGGACCAACCCAAAGAAAAAGAGCTCATAAGAATCCAGGTCAACTTTTCTGGACCCTTGCAATTATATTGTCTTGAATTCATATAGCAATGATAATGTGATTTAACTTACACCAAATCACATAGAGAGTACATCTGAAATCTGAATTGTTTTTACTTTAGTGATTTTTTACAAAAGATTCGATGGGGTATCGCTTTGTCGTAAACTTTTTCTCTTTTTTGACCAAAAAAATCTTTTTTCTTCTTTTTTGAGTGAAATGTAGCGACCTTTTTCCTTGCAAAATATTTTTTTTTCTTTTGCGCAAAATAAAGGAGACTAACGGGCAATAAGCCACATTAGTCACTAGAAGTTTTATTAAAGAAGAAGAAAAGTTTCAAATACATCCAGGATGACTGAAAAGGGAATTTATATGAGAAAAGAGGAAGGAAGAGACCCAATGAGGTTACAGAACTGTTGCCGCTAGAGCTTGAAGCAACAAACATGGTAAAGAGTAGAAGTGGAAAAAGAACTAAGAAGATAGAGAAGTCTGACAAAGTAGCTCATACATCACAGAAGATCCAGGGATCATCATTTTGCTTGAGATTCTATCATAGTCTCCTTTAGAGGGAACCGAACAAAAGAAAAAGCAGAATAGCAGGGCTTCCTCTCATTCAGAGAGTCACATAGCCAGACACCAGTAGCAGCAGAAAGAAGGCATCATCTATATGCTCATCTGAAGAGGAAACACCCGCTCCTCTAAGCTTCCTTATACAATCCCACAATTTGCCAAAACCAAGAAGGGACTTATGATCATGGATATTAACTGGCTATTAACCAAGCTAATAGCAAAGAAGACAATAATTAAGGATAGGAAACTTCAATTCAGAAAGATTCGATTGTTATATTCCTTCCAGCTGCACCAAAGAAAAGCCACAATTAGCATGAGCATTGCAGAATGGGTGTCTCTTGAGAAGTAAGCTGATACCTATTTGGTACATAAGTCCTCTAGATCACCATTTGGACAAGGGACATTTAGGTGCAAGCAAAGGATGCTCCACATTTCAAAGGCAAAGCGGCAACATAGGAAGAGATGACTGTTTGTTTCTAGAGGATCAGAGCAATAGGGTCAGCCACCATGGGACTTACCCATTCTTTTCAAGATGTTTCCCCTGATGTTTAAGTTTGTCAAAGAGTGCCATCTGGAAGAAACATCTGACTTTCAGAGGACTTTGAGTTTCCAGATAATAGAAGCAAGGTCCCATTTAATTCCGGTTGAGTCAAGAAAGCTACACAGAGATGGAGTGGTGAATATACTAGAGACAACAAGGGACCATGAGATATCATCAGGTTGATTTGGATCTAACCAAATTTCATAGAGAAGTCTAGACAGTTGCTGCAGTTCAGTTGTAGACTCAAGTCGAAAGAGAAGACCCACACCGGAAGTGCCAAGAATTGGATCTTCGATTAAAGAATTGAGCCACATACCTAGATTTGAGTCTAGAAGCTTGATAGAGGTTGCGAAATTAGGCCCTCAAAAGTAGATTCAGGATCTATTTGTACTTCCAAAAGAGAACTTTCAACCCATTTCCAACAACAAAAGAAGATTTATTCTAAAAGGGTTGCAAAGAGGAGAGAGTATACCATTGAGGATAGCGGAGCATTTCCGCTTTGGCTTCCAACAATCAGAAGGTTTACACCTTTTAAAATAGAAGCAAGATCACAGCTTTTTCCAAGGGGCTCGATCATCATGAAGGTATCTCCATCCCCATTTAGCTCACAAAACAAATTGAATGCATCCAAATTAAATGAAAATGTCCAACTCCCCCATATTGAATGCCTAAGACATTCTCCATTCAGAAATACACACTGATTTACAAAAAATAACATGCAGTTATGTTTAAGTGATCATTAATTCGGTTACAATTTTACATTACTTAAAACAAAAATGTACCAGGAAACCAGTAGGTGCTCCTCAAGGATATCAAAGTGCATCATCAACCTCACTTTAGAACACATAGTTCGTCATTTGGACCATGTAATCCTAATAAGCCACAGATGGCCTCTTGTTGAAGATTCAAGAACATCTTATTTTCTCACGAAAAGATTAGTCAATGCCTAATTGCTTTCATTTAGCAAATCAAAAGTTTAGGATTAAATAACAGTAATCCTTCTTTTGGGATCACTACTATGAAATGTCACCTTCTGTTCTGAACCCAAATTTTTCCCAGTAAAAGCACTGAGAGGTGTGCCAACTGGCACAGACCCAAGTCCTCTAGCTATAACAAGTACTAGTTAATAGCTAAACGGTGCACAATTTGGTGACAGCTTTAGAGCTATAATATGACTTTTTCATTCCATGTCAACTGATATAAGTACATATTCCTTTTTTAGATGCAGCTCCCCATGCTAGATTGCTCTAACAGATATATAAAAAGCTAGTTTAATGCTATAAACAGGGTCCACAGGATGGGTATTTTGGCAATTCAAACCTATTGCATGACACAGAACACCATTATACTCAATATAAATGATCAGGTGGAAAGAAGTGCAGGAATCTGCAGAAAAGCAGCATGGTGCATAAAATCAGAATCAGAGCCAAAGCTAACAAGATGCAAAGGCAGTTTAATGTTAAATGCGTCCACAGGGTCAGTTTCCCACTAGAAAATAAAGCCATTATCCTTACACATTCTATATGAACAGGTGGAAAGAAGCGCAAGAATCTACAAATAAATAAGCAAAGAATCAGCATCATATATCAAATTGGAAGCAAAGCAAAAGGTAGAAAGATGCAAAGGACGCGACCTTTGACCGTCATTTGGTCGCCAAAATCACCTATGATTATGAAGCACCTCCATGGCTCCACTTGATTGGCTGGCTAGGGCCTCTTCTAGGGTGAGGTGGTGCAACATCCAATAAAATTACCCTGCTCTTAAGGCATGCAGGTGAACCAGCGTACCATATTGTGGGAAGAAGAAATGAAGTTATGGTGGATTGGAAGGACATTGAGACTATCTGGACTGAGAGCAACAGAAGAGAGAACCCTCAACTTTTAAAGCCTGAAGCAAAATGTGGTAATTAAGGGGCATATTTAGTGCAGAAAAGGGCCAGTTCTAGAAAAAATGTTGATGCTTATGCACTGGACGACCATGATTTGCTAAGTCACTTGTGCTGTTTGTCGAAAGACAGCTTCATATCCAGTGTTTCTACAAAAGCTATCACTCCAAGAGCTGTTTTCCAAGCTTATGCTGGTCGACACAACATTTGGGTTTGTTGCCCACTTTAATTAGGCGGTCTGAGCTGATCATGACCACTTAATGTAACTATGTTCAGGATGCCACCCATGGAAGCTAAAATACCCATTCAAGAAGAAAAAAAATTAGTAGATGTATCTCCTGAGTAACTATAAAATGAACATATGCTACTGTCGGAATTTAGTATCCTCAAGACTTCTGTCAAGTTGGACGCAAACCAGGTCAAAAGCCACAAGCACTAGCACTGTCCATGCAAACATTAAATCCCAGGGAGCATATTGCCTGTGATCATTAGTGGATCAACCATGTGAAAATATTGAACTGCTTGAGCTAACTTGTATTCTTCTACCACATGCCGTTGCTAAACTCAGTTCTCCTTAATCCCTCACCCAATCAAAAAGAATCTACCAAGTATTTTCTTTTCAAATCAACCAAGCAGCAAGCTAGGCATGCATCTCTTGCATTTGCAATAATTAAGCATTGATTACTCATTAAAATTTTAAATTCCTCTTGCATACTGAAAAGGGAAAAATAAAAGGATTTTACATACCTCTTGATAAACACCTCTTGTAAAATTGCTAAGCAGAGTAGCTGCTATGGTAATGGACCAACCAATTGATGATGACTTAATCTGCTGATAGACTCATGTGATGCAAAAGGAACTTCATTATAAAAAGTTAGAATCAAATCAAAAATATAAAACAGGCACCACATTCTCAAAAGTGCTCAATTCAGTGCTCAACTGTTCTACCATGCTTCCATGCCATGACAAACAGAAGCACAAAAGAACTCAACAACCTAAACTGCACAGGTCATCAATCTCTTAATGGAAAATTTTCTTCTCAAAAAGAGGAATCTAACTTCCAGAGTCTGCAGAATGAAGCATAAGGAAAAGTAGAAAAGTAATCTACACATGGGTTGATTTCTTATGAAGCCTTTAAGGCTGATCCACTTTGATGTCGCACTCCTTTTTGGAACTTAATCAACTAAGTAGAACAGCAAGCTCGCTTTACATTCCCTGAAGAATCAGCAACGTTGATAGTTGTTCCTTGAATGGGTGGTCCTGCTGTCCCTGCTGCCTCTTGAGCAGCAAGTGCCTTCTTGCTTATTATTTGGTAAATCTCTGTCAAAATATGCTGGAATGCCTTCTCAATGTTGAATGCTTCCAATGCTGAGGTCTCTAGAAAGGAAAGCCCCTCCTTCTCAGCCAATAGCCGGGCATCATCCTCTGAAACTGCTCGTAGGTGCTTCAAGTCGGACTTATTACCAGCCATCATAATGACAATGTTGGAATCGGCATGGTCTCTAAGTTCACGAAGCCATCTCTGTACATTGTCAAATGTTTGCCTCTTTGTTATGTCATAGACTAGGAGTGCTCCCACTGCACCTCTGTAATATGCACTGGTGATCGCACGGTACCTCTCTTGACCAGCAGTGTCCCATATCTGTGCCTTGATGGTTTTCCCTTCTATCTGTTCAGAATATCAAATTATTGCAGCACTGACAACTGCATCAATAAAGCAAGAAGTAGAAACTAAAGTATGATGGTTAAATAATCAGTTAACAGGGGAATTAATACCACTTTGAATTTAGGTTAAGAGACCCATTTCGTTGATGATGCATACTACAAAAGTAGTGAAAAACATATTAACATGTAATTTAAAAAGAAGCATGCATCATGGCATTCCTTTAGGGAATACATACTCGTGTTACCATCCACAAGCATCAATTGCAACATAATTCACTAAAGGAAAAAGAAAAACATATTTCTTTTTATAAAATCTTTCAGGAAGATGGTTAGTATGAACTGAACAATGAAGATGTAAGAGGAGAATATGTTAGGTAGAAACATTAAGGTGACTCAGCAAACAATTAATGTTTAGCAGATTCATCCATCAGAAGAACAATTCTATTTATGGAGCAACTTGCACTTACAGAATAAACAAGTAAACAGAAACTTCTCCCTAGGCTATATGCCGAAAGTAAGGAAGTGGCTGGAATTGCCATTCTAATATGTTTTTAAACTCATAAGACCCTGAGTATTCTGAAAAAAAGGGAAAAACAAAGAGGCCATGACGCCATCCATCATTAAGTACTAACCTATAGAAACTAGTTTAAACTTTAGTTCGCCCCTTAAGGACTAGCAAAATGGCTCAAAGGACAGAAAACTAAATAAATCAGCAGGATACATATTTAGGAAACTTTGGTTCACTTCTTGACTAACTAATCAGCAAGATGTACAAGAAGAAAACTCACTTGAAATAATTGTTGGATTGGAAGAGAGAAGTGTTATTTTTGTTTCACCTAGGAAAAGTTCGAGCATCATTCTTTTCCCAGTCCTCAGATGTTCACAGCTACATCTACATATGTCTTATAGATTCATTGTCCTCCTACATGACTTGTGAATTCATCGCTGCTCCTCTGAATGACATGAATTGTGGATTTAGACACATAAGGTAGACAAACTTAATCTTCTGTTATCCATGATAATTCTTACATAAATCGCAGAACCAATTCTTTACAATATGAATCTATTGGTGCAAAATTTACATGCAAAACACACGATGAAATACAACCTTCGATCTTGTAATGAGATTTACCATAGTAAAGAAACAAACCAAATGAAGTTGATAAATCACAGTACTGGACGATCAAGAAGGACATAAACTTGATAAGCGTATTCAAATTTGAGATCGTGGCCGTGCTTATTCCTGTTGCATAACCAATAGAACGGAATTTTGCTTTTGCGCCTATAACAGATTCCTTCCCCTCGAATTCTTTATATATCCGAAGAAACCGAGAACGATCATTTCACCACAAAAAATAAACAGACCGACAAACAAATAAACAAAATGAAGCAATAAAACCGAGTATACGCTGAAAAGGGCAAATAAATGAAATAAAGCAAGAACCCGAACAGAGATCGGAAACAGGTGCTGACCTGAAGAGTCCTGGTCGCGAATTCGACGCCGATGGTCGATTTAGACTCCAGACAAAACTCATTCCTGGTGAATCTCGACAGGATGTTCGATTTCCCCACGCCAGAATCACCGATCAGCACGATCTTGAACAGGTAATCATACTCATGATCCACTCGATGCGCCATAACTTTTTCCTCCTCCTATCTGCCCTCCGATCTGAGCCCGATCCATACCATAAAAAAATGGCCACCAAGTCAAACCGGCATCAAAAAAAAAAAAGGAATCAAAATAGTCGAAATCAGATCGAAGAAAATCCTACCTCCGATCGAAGGAGGGTGCAGAGAGCGGAAAATTCGATGGTTTCAGGAGGTGGGGGGATCAGAGAGACAGAAGGGGAAGGCAGGTGCCAATGCCAACGGCGAGAAACGGAAAACCGAAAAAAAGGGCGTTTTGATTTGAAATGGCCCAACCATTATTTTATTTTATTTTATTCTATTCTATTATTATGCGTTACTAAATCCCGGATTTTTTTTTTCACTCTTTAAATTTCTGTTCACTCTATTAATCCAGTGAGCGCACGTTAGCATCGAAGTAGGCGGCAAGGAAGAATAAAATAAAGATCGACCGTCCACGTTGACATTCGATGTAGGGGCGGCCGCATATGATTTTCAGTACGAAAATAAAGATCTACCGTCCACGTCCTTTGGTGGGTATGAAGTCGTTTATGCCCGATCTGGTAAATCCTTAGTGTTTATGTATTTGTTAAGAAAGCTTCAAATATCTAAAGTCCTTGAGTCTGGCACTATGAATTAATTGTTTAATGGATTGTAAATTCATACAATATTGAATTGGTTGATATAATTACCTTTTACAGTTTGGTCTTTAATGACATTTTTACCCAAAAATAATCTTGACTTTGCATAAAATTTTTGACCTCATTCAAAGATGGAGTAATGTGATTCACATAAATCCCAAGGGACCTCTATCTTTGTCTAAGGAACAATTACAGTTACTGTATCAAGGCCACTTTTTGCTCATAGGCAACCATATTGATGAAGCTAAACTAGGCACAAGTTAGACCTGATTAACACTTGGTTTAGGGTGCATTCCAAGCTGATGTAACCTAGGGACCGTAATGGCATGCTCATAAATCTTCCTCGGTTCCCCTTCCAAACCACCATCTGGTAGCGTTGTTCTAAGTTGGAGGCATGATTAGATCGCGTAGTTCGAGCCTTCGCTATTGACTTGAAATGGGCAAGATATCTATGAAGATTCATACGAATATATGTTTAGCATCACATCAATTATTCGCCGAGAAGAACTTGGGTACTTATACATAATAAGAAACCCAAAATATATCTTTCGGCTAGTTTTTTTGATGAGGTTTTGAGTTGTTACAAATAATATCAGGACAAATCCGATTCATAACTTATGTAGACTAGGGAACACTGTAGTACGAATTTATTGAGTCCGACTATAGTTAGATTTGAATGGATTTGAATTCTTATCTTGACGAGAACGTCGAGAGTTAAACGAAAAAAAGTATGTGAGCATATGTTGGATAGAACAAAAAATCTAAATAATATTTTTTGATTAATTATTTTAGATGAGGTTCTAAGTTGTTACACCACTTTGAAATCCGACACAACTCGGAGTAATATGGATTGCGTTTGGGCTATGCCTTCCAATAGACTATATAAATCTTGCTCCGCAAGCCTGGTCATCCATTTGTTGATCAATGCACACGGATCGGATGCGCCGCATCCATTTCGCATGACAAAGAAGCACCGACCACGGCAATCCAACGCGGAGACGCAAATATTTGGAACCGGTCGAAACGGGAGATAAAGGTCCGGGCGGCGAGGGGTGGGGGGGAGGAGGCAACGAGGAGGGATGAAGAAGGAGGAGACGGTGAAGCTGATAAGCGCGGAGGGGTTCGAGTTCGTGATCGACAAGAAGGCCGCCATGGTCTCCCACACCATCCGCAACATGCTCACCTCCCCTGGTCTACCATCTCGTTTCTCGCTTCCATCTTGCTTTCCTTTTAGGTTTTCTCATTAAACGTCTAGTATATGGCAGGTGGCTTCGCGGAGACGCAGCTCGGAGAGGTGACGTTTCCGGAGATAAGCACCCCCATTCTGGAGAAGGTCTGCCAGTATTTCTACTGGTCCCTTCAATACGCCAGGTTCCTCTTCTCCCTCTTCCTTATCTTGATCGACACTTACTCCTTACCAAGTTGTGATTCGTTCCTTTTCTGGTGGATCTTTAAGGTCATCACACTAGACGTACCAGTCCGATTCCAAAATATTTGAATCAAGGAGGGCCAAATGTGTCTGTGCTTATCAGTTGTTGCAATCTGTCTTATCGGGGCATACATGTTAGCAATTTTAGAGATTATCCTTAGTGCAGGGACAGCTGGATAGAGAATTGGTTTTGGATTCTTAGTGGCAATCCTTGTATGATCAGTTTCGCATCTAATTTTTGCTGAGAACCACCAGAACTTTTGTAGCATCTACTCCTCAAGAAACAATGAGCTAAAATTTACAATAAAGTTGATTTTTTTTTTTTTTGATGATAAGTAACTTGAAGAATTACCTACATGTAATGTGCATTTTCCAGTTTCCTAATCCAGTAGTTATATGGATAGGTTGTTGTTCTCATGCTGTTAGTATGCTGCTTGTAGAAACTTTCAGTGCTTGATTCTAAACTGTTAAAATTGTATGCCATGGTTTGTTTGACAAGGCATGGGCTTTCTTTCCGGTAAGCCGGGAAGGCGATTGTGTTGATGACAAGTCGGGTATTGTATGAATAACCAATTCCAGTACGTTCTGGAGTCTCTAATTTCGGAATCCATGTTGTATTTCTCAGTTTTTGTGCATATGCCTTTATATTGGCCCTCCCAAAAGAAAAACCCTTTATAATGAAAAAGAAGGGTAGATGCAGGAGGATTGTCAGACAAGTCTAATAAGTAGAAAACCTTTACCCAAGACAAGATGTGCTTTGTAAGAACATCATTCAGTCATTTGCGTTCATTTTAAGTTTTGTGAATATATTGCATGTGGATCCTACTATAGAGAAGCTATCAGTTTCCAACGTAGTAGCTTGCGAGGTTTGGGCATTTGGCAATAAAGCATCTGCAATGGATTAGTTAATATCCATCTTGTCAACCTTGATTTCCCATTCAAACTAAGGACATGTACAAATAATGAACTACAACCAGTGACAGAAGAGATCACAAATAGACTAATTTAAATTATTTGTTGAATCTACGGTTGTTCTGACTACTAAGCAGCATTCTCTTAATTAGGGTGAGGATGTGATTTATCAAATATAAGACAGAATCTTTCCCGTTGAACTTAAGGATTTTGTTAGCTTGAAGCTAACAAAGAAAATCCCCTCATGCTGAATGGCATCAGGAACAGGGTTAATCAATTTGTCCAGCATTGCATTCCAAAAGAGGAAAGGAGACAACTATCTGCTTCAGCAACTGATCTAAAGAGGGTTAGCATCTTGATGTTGTCAAATACTGTTCAGAACTGATGGATAACATCCTAAGACCACCATCTCACATGACTACCTTGTTGATTGCTAATGTATCCAGGTTATTGTTCTGTCCTCTATTATTTATCTCGAACAATGAGAGAATATTTGAAGATTGAGGTGTTATGCAGCTATTATTTTTCAAAACATTTTAGAATTCAGGCTCACACATGTTATATATCAAGAGCCTACTAGCTTCACTTCAGTTTCTTAAGGACTTCAGAGCTATAGGATTTGCCTAGTATGGATTTCAAGTGATGCTAGCTCCCATCAATGTAGTTAGGCATTCCATCTTATGTGTTCTGTAAATATTTTTGAGGGGTAGATCTTATCAATAAAGAAATATGTAAGAAACTGTTTGATGGGGTTCAGTTCCCTAGCACTGGTATGACTGCATCAGGTATTTGCAAAAGTTATACATGAATCATGATGTTTAATTAAGGAAGCTATATAATCTATAAAAAGTATAATATATGACTTTTGATCAAAGTTTTTAAGGCAAGGAAGGATCTTGAAGAAATGATTGAGAAAAGCTTGAATGCTATTTAGAAAAAAAGTAAAAATTGTAACAATACGAGTCTTCACTTCATCGACGAATGATGGTATCTTGTATTTCTTCTACCTGAGAAGATAATCATCAAGGCTTATTATATGATGAGATATTACTTTTGTGTTAATAATTTGATGCCACACTTGATGTGTTGGTTCAGATTGAATTTCGTGCTAGTTAATGCCCGGTTATTATAAGAAGTTTGACTCATTAATATTATATTTTGGTTTTGGATGAGTTCAAATTGATACTGTTGTATTATTGCCAAGATTAATGGCTCTTAAATTAGTTTTAGTGTAAGCTAGGTCGAAATCTCTTCCTGCAAGGCCCATACAGCCATTCAATACACAATGCTTTTCAAGATGAAACACCAAAAACAAAAGCTAACAAAGCCTTCCTTTCATGTATATTCTTGTTGCTGATATGTTTATAGACTAGACTTTATTGTTACAATTTGAATGCAACATACTTTTGTCGTCAGTTATGTTATTCTCCACCTCTTACACTTATTCATGCCTTTGAGGTGGAGAAAGACTGGTGGGTTAATCAATGTTTGCAATCCAAAGTGGGGAATTTCCACATTGTGGGACCATGTCTAGATCACTGGACTTTGCAGTTTTATATATTTAAAAGTATGTATGTTTATGATGTAGTTTTGGTGCTTGTAGCTAGCAACCCTCGAGTGGATTATAAGGAGCGCTTTGTACACACATAAGCCACGTATACCTGTGCCAGATATGCCACACCCAATGCTGTGGCTCCTATAGGGCTTGGGCACTATGTCTTTGTGTGACGTATGGTTTGTTTAGATGGTTTTCACCTACATATTAGGGTGTAAAGGGCAATGCTTAAAAAAAAAGAAACTGACCATGTGAAAGGATTCCCACCACCCCCTTCGCGTGCCCTGCACCCAGATATAATTAAAAAATTGAACTATTTGAATTTCTCAGTGCTTGGAGGAACTCACAACTTATATCCTCTTAACTTTTCACCTCACAAGAGGCTTCAGAAAAATCTTAGTTCATTATTACTCTAATAAAACTCGAATCTGCAAATAGTAGTGCGAGATGAGCAAATGCTTTATTCATGTATACAATGCACTTAAATCTGCTGTAGTTTCTGTGTTTGTCAGATTGTGCAGCATCTTGTTTATATTGCAAGAGAGTGATTTTTTAATATGCTCTGGCAAATAATGCTCATGCCTGATTTATGCACTTGTTTTTCTATCCATTCAAGCCGGTCATGCATGTTGAAAATCTTGTTAGAAATAGGAAAGGATAAATGAAGTTGGACGGTGAAAGGACAGACGGAATTGTGAATAAGAGCTTGTGACTTTATTTATTGACTAAAGTGGACATCTAGCTAGATTATGTGTTCATCACAGAGATAATTTCCTCTCTTATCAATGGATGTGTTGGTTTTCCAAATTTACCACATAAGTGGTGTACTGTATGTATGATTTCGGGTCTGTTTGTGCCAGAATTCTTGATTGTTTGTGTTACTGTAAAGGTTTAAACTGAATAAGAATTCAATGAACTTCACTTTTTAAACTGGTATGACAAACGAGCAATGTCCTTGATCTTTATGCTTTGCCTCACACGCTTCTTCTCAGCTTAAAAAGCGACTAATTTTAAAGCCTTCTGTGCTTTCTTACTATTTCTGTTAAAATTATTCCTTAACCTCTTTTTTGTCTATGTTGTTGGCAGTGGAATGGAGACAGAGTTTCATATTGAACCTGAAATAACTTTGGAGTTGATGATGGCAGCTAATTATCTCCACACCTGAGAGATCTCTATGGGTCTGCTATCTTGGGGCTCGTCTCTTGTTTGCACTGTTAGTCAATGTGCTCATGTATGTATACAGAGTCATTATGAAGTGGATTATGCGTTCTTTTGAGAAATGAAATTATAGTTTCGTGTAACAAACACTTATAGATGGACGACTGTCTCAAGATTGGCTAGTTGTTTTGGTTGCGTTGCTTTTACATTTTGGAACATGGTGCCTTGGATCTGGACTTCAGCTTTTGATCAAGCTGCATCATATTGTTCAACTTGTTATGAAGGATGGACAGAAACAAAAGATGCTATTTACTTCTGTGTTGTGGTGTGTGATGAAATCAATCATAACTCATCACGTTAAATGTATCATGCTGGACATGTTGGAGAAGGTCGAAACAAGGGGAAAATGCTAAATTTGTATACTTTGTATATGTCTGAAAGAAGAATGATCAGGTGTAAGACAGATCAAATCTTTATCATGGAACACATATAATGATTTCTCGATTTGGCCACATAAACTAGATTGTGCCATTTTGAAGAGAATCGTAGTCTCGAAGAAAAGAAAATCACAATCGACTTTTATTTATTTTTTATAACTTACTTTTATTTATATTTTTTATTATAATTAGGATTATGCCTTTTCTTTATGGTCAAGACATCTTTCTCATGTTGGCTACGGAGGCAAGCGGTCAATGTGATCGATTTAATAAAACCAGTAAAAAAAAAAAAAACTTTTGGAGGCTTCGTTTCCGTCGATGAAATCAAATATCTCTTTTTTTCTAGTTAGTTCTCTATTATTCTTTTATATTAATTTGCTAGAAATATTTTGACCGTGGATCAAGAGGCGCGGGCCCAACCTTTAAGACTGGTACGGGTTGGACCGGGACGAGAAGAAGGCTTGGTGCTCGGAGCTGGAAGGCGGAGTTTCTTGCTTGGCGAGAGAAACCCAAAGCGGAGAGGAGAGGAACGCAAGGGAGAGGAAGGGCGGGATGGAGAGGCTGCATCGGATCTTCTCAGGGGCGGGAGGGATGGGGCACCCGCCGACGGACTCCCCGCTGGTGGACTCGTCGGAGCAGGTCTACATCTCCTCCCTCGCCCTCCTCAAGATGCTCAAGCACGGTAATTAATTCATTTTCCATCCGTCCATCCATCCATCACCAGATCATCTAGGGTGGTGGGTTTTCTTCTTCCGAGTGCTGTTTTCCTTGAAATTAGGGTTCTCTTCCTTCTTACGAATATGTATATCAGAATAATTGATTGAAATGTAATGAAATGAAATCAAAATAGGGAGGGCTGGGGTGCCGATGGAGGTGATGGGGCTGATGCTGGGGGAGTTCGTGGACGAGTACACGGTGCGGGTGGTAGACGTATTCGCCATGCCGCAGAGCGGGACCGGCGTCAGCGTCGAGGCCGTCGACCACGTCTTCCAGACCAACATGCTCGATATGCTCAAGCAGACCGGAAGGTCCTCATCTTTCTCTCTTATTTTGGTTGCGGGTTCATCTCAAGTGTCTGGCATTATTATTCGACAGTTTCTTTTATTATTTATGATTATTATAAGGTATTGTATAAGACGTGTGCTCTCTAAGGTCTGCTATAATCCTGATTGCAGTATGTGGATTACTTACCGATGTTATGTGAGCATGAGTTGCAAATATTGGTTGGCTTTAATTCTTTTCTGGCTGTTCGCGGCGAGTTAATGATCGGTTTATTCATCATGCTAAATGTTCCATAATTGGTGTCAGGATGGGGCAGGATAGACTTTTGGAGGGATGTAGTGTTAAGAAGCTTTGTGCCAACTACATTGGCCTCTTGGAACAAAGAAGAAGTATGTTTCAAATCTTATGATGAATGGAATATGAGATCCCCATTTCTCTGGTTGTATTGTTGTGATCTTTGTCTTGCTGTATTGTTCCATTTAGGTGACTGCCTCTACTAGACTTCATTAGAATGCATATGTGTGTGCATGTGCATGCATGCACCTAGGATGTGAAGTGATTCAAGTATTAGCTGTTGAAGAGAGAGAGAGAGAGAGAGAGAGACTCGATGACTTAAGTGTTACCTGGGATGTGAAGTGGTATTTGAAACTTCCATCGCTGTATATTTTTCTTATTTGCAGGAAAATTACCTTGGATCTGCCGATGTGAGGTAGTTTATCTGTTTTGCATTAACAGTTCATGTTCTTGGTGTGATAAGTTCTTCTTCATCTCCTAAATTGTGGCATTCTTCTGTTCATTCTGTCTTGCCACCTTCTGGAGGTTATACCTGTCATTTTTTTGATAACAGCCAAGCCAGTCTGTACCTATAATGAAATCCTAGAAATAGATTTCAGGAGAAGGTATTGACACCTCAAAGAGAGCCCAGGCAGAAAGCATCTTTGGCCAATGTCTGGTAGGTTGATGGACTATCCTTTTAGGCCATTAGCTGGCACTGGAATTTAGGTCGTTAAGTTAAATCCAATATCTGGCTGTTAGCATTTGCTATTTAGGGAATCCAGTGGAGATATTAAAAGGGATAATAAGGAGCTATGCTGGTGGGTTTATCTCCAAAAGGATTAAAATTGCAAGCATGCAATTTACTAATTCTAACTGCTTTGTGTGATAATCGGTTCCATGACGGCGGTAACTTTTGCTTTGGATTGGAGTAGAACCTATGATGGTCAAATGTGTACTCCTTAGGAATGGCCACCATATATCATTCCACGAAGCTAGCTCTCCCCCCCATCACCCCCCCCCCCCCCCCTTCCTTCCCTCTCACTTTATTATTATTTCTACTTTTTTTAGTTATTACATTGTCCAATAGTTGTGCTTTGTTAACTTCCTACATTAACAACTCAGAACCCGACTCAAAAGAAAGAGAAAAAAGAATTGATGTTTATTAGGCCTGCAGAACGATAGCTTTGTTTCATTATTGGAACCGCTGTTCTTTATTTTGGTTATTTGCACATGCTAAGACTTCCTCTGAGTAATCGTGGATAACTATGGTCCTAATTGTGCAGGCCCGAGATGGTTGTGGGGTGGTACCATTCTCATCCAGGCTTTGGTTGTTGGCTTTCTGGTGTTGATATAAATACGCAGCAGGTAATCAACTTTTTTTTTGTTTTGGATAAGGATGGGGGAACTTGTCTTTTCTCTTCTTTGTCCAAATCACACATCCAATGGCTTAACATGCTTGGTTACTATGTTTTGGTAGGATGTTGCACTACCTTTGGAAGAAGAGTGATTCTTTTTTCTTGTTTCACTGGTTCTGGGACTAATGTCGTGCCTCCTTCCCTTTCACTCCAGACCTCCTTTTAAATCTTACTGCCAATTCATATGGTTAATTCTATCATTAATACTAAGTTTACCATGTGGCTCTGGGCATTAAACTGCTTTCATGCCTCTTGCAGAGTTTTGAAGCCTTGAATCCAAGGGCAGTAGCAGTTGTCATAGATCCAATTCAGAGTGTTAAGGGGAAGGTGGTTATTGATGCTTTCCGCTTGATCAATCCTCAGACCATGATGCTAGGCCAAGAGCCTCGCCAGACTACTTCTAATGTTGGGCATCTCAACAAGCCATCTATTCAGGTAAACTGCTTGTTGAAGCAGTAAGTTGTGTAACCTTCATTTAAATGTCTTAATGCAAAGTAACCCTTTCTAAATGGTTTTCATTTACCAGGCACTCATTCATGGGTTGAATCGGCATTACTACTCTATAGCCATAAACTATCGGAAAAATGAGCTTGAAGAAAAGATGTTGCTGAACCTGCACAAAAAGAAATGGACTGATGGCCTGACACTGCGGCAGTTCGACGCTCATTCTAAAACTAATGAACAGACCGTGCAGGTAACGTTGCCTGGATCTTCAGCTCTCTTACCGCTCCTGTCAATTGTGCTGTGATATCATCATGATAGAAATTTGCTTCACGTTGCTGTAAAATTTTTCAATTCCCATCAGCTAGTTGAGAACCGTGAATTAATTGCCGAATTCTCTGATGAATTTAGCTTATGATGTTTGGCCTGAAAACAGGAAATGCTAAATTTGGCCATCAAATATAACAAAGCGGTTCGGGAGGAAGATGAGCTGCCACCAGAGAAGCTGGCAATTGCAAATGTTGGAAGGCAAGATGCGAAGAAGCGTCTAGAAGAGCATGTCTCAAACCTGATGTCATCTAATATAGTCCAGACATTGGGGGCCATGCTAGACACTGTTGTATTCTAAGAATGTCTGCATTTCAGAAAAACATGCATGGCTTTCTGTCCTATTTGAACTTATTCCATCATTTATTTGCTCAAAATGAATCTTGTGCAGACTAATGTTCCAGTTGGATGATATGATTGTTCGAGTTATATTATATTATTGTTAATGCCACGAGCATATTTCATGACCAATCAGGGCCATACTTGGAAGTAAGCTCGTATCCTCTATTCCATATCCTCAAGCTTCATAATAGTTGTGTTATGACTCAGTCCTCATACCAAGTCCAAGCATGGCAGCCATCTACCTGGTACAAATTCCGGGCTTGGTCCGTGTCTGTAAATTTATAATGGAGAGAGCAGTGTCTGCCTAAGATCTCTCACACAGAAGATTAGCACAGCTGATGTGAACTTCAAAATTGAGCTGGCCTAGCCATTCACAACTGGATGAGAGTGAGATGCAGGGTATGTTCTTTCCACGCAAAAATGTCAGCTCTCTGCTGCATCCTTGTCTGAAACAGATATAGCGTGTTACATGGACTTCACAGGAAGTCGAACTTGGCGTTCACCATTATTCTTTTCACAGCACAGTGTACTGCGACTTGTAGTTTTGTGTGGGTTCACTTTAACAAACAATTAACCCAGTTCCTTGTGGCCTCCGATATGGCGTGCTTATTATAGATTTGGGGAAAAATATCATGACACGTTAGTGAACTCCGAGGTACGTGATTTATTTTTTAAAAAATGGAGCATTTGATGAACGCCTGTGATTTTGTACATCTCAAGAGCCTCATATTATATTATACTTTTATATTCTAAATATATTGTTAGTATGAAGGCTGTGTTTGGCTGCGTGTTGGATGAAAACTAAATGGAATAAACATTTTTTTTTACTCATTTAGAAAATCAAATACAGAAAAGTAGTTTATTTATTCTGAAAATAAAATAAATATTTTAAAGAGTAAGGTCAGATTTTTTTCCCATTTAATCCGAATTCTGAAAGAAATAATTCCATAAAATATTTTTCAAA